>NW_005054304.1:3225917-3238705 GCF_000277835.1 Geospiza fortis | reverse complement strand
CAGCCCCGGGGCCCGGGCATCGCTGGCGGCGGTGGGTGTTGATGGGCAAACAGTGAGGACCCCTGGATTCAGGGCTGGAATCGCCCCTTGCGATTTGCCCCGGGAAGCAGCGGAATGAAGCCGGCAGCGTGCGGGTGTTTTCTGCCTTTGCTCACAACGCAGAACAAAGCGATGTTAGAGCAGAAGTCAAGCGAGAACTGAGAGGGGGTCTTGCACCAAAGTGGGTGCGCCTGCTGCGTTCTTAATCGCAGCATCTTTCCTCTGTCATTTAATCACGAGCCTTAACTTAGTCGGTTTTAGTATCTGAAGGCATGCTTTTAAATTTATGCTTGTCTTCTGTTTGTGTCTGTTCTCGCACAGACTTCCGTGTATAGAGCATGGATGGGCTGCTCCCTCCATCCCTAAAGACATGAAACACCTATTTAGGCTTAGCCCTCTAAAAGCATTTTAGCAAAAGGTTTTAGGGATGATGAGGCCTTTGGCACTGTTTGAAATTTAAAAGATGCACAGTGTGGCAAACAAGGATTCTTAGTAATGCTTTCAGAAGTAATAAAAATGCCAAAAGGAAAGTTGAATGCAATGGCTTTAGGAGCTCTGTCTCCCCACCTCAACCCTTAAAGTTTTCCTTTCATCTCCTTCAGTATTTTCTCCTACTGAAAGTATTACAAATCAGGGGTCTGCCTTTGTGTACAGAGTATTGAAAACAATGTGGAAGCATCTTTTTTATCCTAATGTTCTCTCTTCACTTCTCAGCTTACCAGAGAAGATCAAGATGAGTCTACGGAAGCAAACCCCCAGTGACTTCCTAAAACAAATCATTGGAAGGCCAGTTGTTGTAAAATTAAATTCTGGAGTTGATTATCGAGGTAAGTTCTCCATCTGTCTCTCACAGTGAGTAAAGTAATTCATTAAGGAGGCTGGAATACATGCATTGATTTTGAAAAGAAAAGTGGAGTGATCCAGAATAATGGAGTATGAGAACAGAGATCTCAGAATGGAGACAGTAAAAATAGAAAATCAGCTCTGGAGAAAGTGATAAAAAGGGGGATAACAACAGTGGATTTAGAGATTAAAATTACCAATCTAAATCATTAGTGTCCTTGGTCACAGGTGATTAAACTGGATGATTCTGAGTTTCTAAACTGATACTTGGAAAGATTGTCTGGAATTACAACTCCTGAAATGGCCAGAAACACCTCTTTTTGAAACTATATTTTTCTTCACCTTTTTGTTCTCCATTTAGGTAATACAGATCTTGATCCAGGAAAGCTTCAGAGTAAACTCTGCTGTCATTCATAATAGAATTCTTACATGATGAAAAGCATTCTTGATATTCTTAGTTAAACAACTGCCTAAATCTGTGTTGGGTCAAGGCTCACAGAGATACATGAAAAAGTTCAGTGTAGCTTTTGCCAAGTCTATCAGCATACCTTCATGTATATAGGATTATAGATTTTTTTTAAGCCAGTAAATTAAACTCCTCTGTGCAGTGAAATGTCCTGGTCCTGCTCCCATTAAGATAACAGTATCAACCTGACCAATTTTTGTATCAGTATCCCAACTCAGTCAAAACTAATTGTGTATCTTCTGCTGTGCTCAATTAAGAAATTTTATTCTGTACTGACTTCAACATTATGGTTCTACAACAGACCCCTTCTTCAGAGAGGTTTACTTCAAGTGGCTTAGCTTGGCACTTGTGGGAGGAGACTTGTTTGTATTGTGACAAGGAATCTTTGTGCTAGGACAGTTTTAAATTGTTCACTGACAGAGCCAGCAGTGGCTCTTACTCCTTCCTGTTTCTCTGCAGTGTTGCTCAGCTGACAAAATTTGCAGTCTCTCATTTCTTTGAGAACCACATTGTGTGAGCACTTTAGGTGGGGTTGGGGGCTTAAGAAGTTTGCTGCATCTCTGTAAATTCTTCAGTGCGGGAGAATGAAGAGAGAGCTCATTAAAGTTATTAAAGCAAGTTCTCATTTACCTGAGGGTACACACAAGGCAGGGCCAAACCAGATTTGGGTTCCTGTTTTCATTGAGACCATTGCTCCCTCTCCCTTGGTAAGATCCATTTGTAAATGATGATGTAAATGCTGTAGATGAACCACTCAACTTACCTCTCAGCAGAGCCAGTTTAACGTGCCTACAGTCTGACACCACATTAATTGAACAAGAGTTCTCTGAACACCCTTATTTGTCACTGGATTTTTCCCCCCCTTCCCTTCCTTATTTCCCTGCACTCCTTTGATCTTGTGACAGAAAATCCGTGTAGTGTTTTTGTTTGAAAAATATGCACTTAGTTTATTTTCTGCAGAAATGTGACCAGCATTGTAAAAGCCAAACATTTCCAAAAGAGCATCTCAGGCTGTTGTTGCACATCTGCCCAGATTCTCCCCCAGGCTGTGCTGCTGATGTTTTTGTTGCCTCCACACCAGCACCAACGTGGTCTCACACAGGTGCTCATGTGTGACTGAACTGTCTTCAGCCATTGCTGAGTGCTGCAAACGTCCAAGTCAGGAATCCCTGGGAAATGATCAGGGGTACATTAATGTATGGTTTCTGTGTGTAAAGATGGATATGTACATTAAAGCATTTCTACATACAGATAAAACAGAGAAATTGCTAGCCAGGATGGGCAGTGATAATAGTTGATGCCATTAGTGGTGTAAGAGTAAGCACAAAGAAAAGTAGGAAGAGAATGAAACAACCATGAATGCACTCTAGGAGCAAAAGAGTTTGAAAATACTGCATTTAAGGCCTACTGAGTTGTATGTAGCTCAGGTAGATCCACATGGTCCAGTTTTAATTTTGTACAAACATATTTTTGTTTTCTGTTCCTATGTGGATACCTCAGGATTACTAGAGCGGAAAAGAATCCTGACTTTGGTTTGGGTCTTTTTGGTGCATTTAGTGGCACTTTGTGAGCAGTTTTTCCTATGTCTGTGGAAACAAAGGAGAGAAAATCAGGAAGAAAATAATAACCTTTAAGCCATGACAAGTTGGCAGAAGAAGTTGAATTCCTGATTATTAACTAGAAGATTCTGCAGTGATATTTCTGAAAAATGAGAATGCATTCTGAGTTTTCTCCCTCTTCCTAATTACAGCTAATATATTATATTTCATGTCTTTCTGCTAGGTAAATAGCTAGGTGTTTTTCAAATAGAGGAAAAAGTTATTTAAGTAGTATTGTCTGTGCAAGGATAAAGTTAGGAAAACCCACATGCAAGAGGAAGATAGAACAACTTGTAAAAAGCTGTATTACCTCTGTGCTACTAAAATGTGTATATTCCTGATCCAAAAAAATCATCTAATATTGCAAATGAAAGATTTTTTTCTTTAATTGCATTATCAAAACAGTGTAATTTTATTTTTGTGGGAAGATTTTAGTGGCCTTTGTTGAAAAATGTGTAGAGTTTTGTTGACATCAAAACAGACTTGCAGATAGTGTTCTCTTCTGTAAGCCTGAAGACAAATATGTGTATGCTGTCCTGTAATAAAAGGGTTGTTTTTCAGCTATATCCTTCACAAGTTTTGTGACAACTCAGTTTACATAGCTTTGTCCCTAGGTTATCCAGTTCCACTTAATGTCCCAAGTGTTTTTTGGTGTATGCTTAAAACACAAGTTAGAAGGGACAGCTTAAACTTTTAATACGGAAATTGTCCATCTTTTGAAATAATGCCTTAATAACTTCTTTTTTTTAACTCCCACAACTCTTACACCAACTGACACCATTGCTACCAGAGTGCCTGGGATTCCTTTCTCCAGCTGATTTCTTTGAAGACATCTGTCCATGCTTGGGTTTTTAGTTTGTTATAAGGATACAGGGTGGGCTTTTTTCCTGTACTACTCAAACACAGTGCATTTTTGTTTATTTTGAAATAAATTCAAGCTGATTCTGTTTTGAACTGCCTCTGTTTTCAGGTGTCCTGGCTTGCCTGGATGGATATATGAACATAGCTCTGGAGCAGACTGAGGAATATGTAAATGGACAGTTAAAGAACAAGTATGGAGATGCATTTATCCGAGGAAATAATGGTAATTCCTACTCCTTCTCTTACTGCACATTAGAAAATCGTGGTTTGATATTCTGAATTTGAGGGGTGGCTGAGGTGTAAGTAAGCTGCCAGTAAGCCTAAAACCAATATTCTTTCTTGGAAATCTTTACAATACTTGCTTTTTACTGTTTCACTTTCTAGGGTCTGTGCTTTTCTGCATCGCTGTGGTCCTTTTTTCCTCTGAACTTGAAGTTCATTTAGAGAAGCATGCTCTTTTCTAGCCTTATTGGAGCTTATTTTCTACTGTTTGACAGGCTTACTCTTTTGTGCTTACTGCTTGCTCAGATGGCCTCTGCACCATAAGTTTGTGTTTTTAGGCAAGCTACTGCATAAATTTATGCTACAGTGCAGATATTACAGTGACACAAATATTTTCTAGTGAAGGAGTTTTCCAGGACTGAATGAATGCTTATCCTTAGTCCTGGAGGCTATTTTCATCTTTTGAGTAAAGATTTTACCACCAGTCAAAAAAAAAATCACTCGTGCTTTAATATTGAGCCTTTGAAAATCCAAGTGCAGTAGGTGGATTTTAGTGCACTTCAAGGACAATCCCAGGCTCCTGAAATTACTCTCTGGTATCAGGCTGTAATAGCAGGACATGCCAGGGAGAAGAGTATCTAAAAATAGAAAAGGTTCACAAGTTGGAGGTGAAGAGACTTGTAGAGGAGGTAAATGAAGCAGAGTTTGACCAAGTTGCTCGTGAAGAAAATGGAGCTCAGCAAGGAGGGATGGAATAAAAAGACACAAGGACCAAACCCCATGTTAGAAAAAGAGTCAAAGAGAATGTGGTACCAGGGTAAAAGAGCATTTTGGGTGGAGAAATAATCCTTGAAACAAGGCCAGCCCTTGCTTTTTGCAAGGCATTTGGACTATTTTGCTGAGGACTGGAGTGACATTTCAGCTGGAGAAACAATTAAGGAAATAATCTGTTAGGAAAGTTAAAACAAGGGAATGAGAGGCAGAAGGCTCAAGAACAGGCTGAACAGAGAACTAAAGACACGTGGCAGATTTAGGAGCACAGTATCATTTTATGTTGTGACTGGATCTGTTCTGGGGCTATCATCAGCCAAGCAGGAGGAAGGTAACTTCATAACTAATCATTAGCTTTGCCTTAAGTGCTTGGGATTTCCAGCTTTTAGTGAAAGATCACAGCATTAGTGTCTGACACCTGTAATTCTGCTGCTGAGGAACTCTCTCATGCTCCCCTCAGCAATACTGCAGGGCACTGCTTTTGTTCCTGCTCTGTTCAGCTACAACTGCTGGAGCATAGTTGGGCTATGAATAAAATAAATACTGAACCAAAGTAATACATAATGTTTAGAGCTAATGGCATTTTTTGAAACTTGGACTTAAAGGTTGCCTGGCTTTGTTCACGCTGAATGGGATCTCTTACAGTGTCAATTTATATGCCATGGAAATAAGAGGTTTTAAATAAAAAGGCTTCTGCATGTTATTTACCAGGGCCCTCTTCTGTGTGCCACTTTCTCTTTTTCACAGTGTTGTACATAAGCACCCAGAAGAGGAGGATGTGAAGATGCCAGAAGGAGGCTGTTTTTTTGTACTTGTGAGCCTCTTTGAAGTGACGAGCCCTATTTGATTTGTAGTTCAAAATCCACAGGTGAAATACACAAGTGGTTTTTTTTTTAAATAAATGTAAATGTGAGTGTAAACTGCCTGAATGGTTTTGTTTCAAAGCATTGCTTTGTTCCATTGTACAAAAGAAAAATAAAAAGTAAGCTTGTAATAGTGCTGCAAGACTAATTTGAAGCAACAGCTCAATTATGCTAACAGTTACAAAAGTACTGATTGAAAGGTAAGCAGGCATGGAGTAATTGCAAATCAGAGCTCTATATTAATGGCAGAACAATAGTTAACTGATGGTGGGAAAGGAAATGCTAATGGTTTGGTGACAATGACCTGTCCCTTTTGGAAAACACAGGGTCAGCTTTAAATGCCAGGCTAGTAAGAGTCATCAGCTAAAAAGTTCAGCTGTCTAAAAAATCTTGAATTGTGGATTGAATCAAGGGATGTAACAGTGACACTTCAACAGTTAGGGGTGGGGAAAGAATTGAATCAAATGGAAGAAAAGCCTTTAGGGTGAAAGGAAAGCTCTGTGCCAGCTGAGGAAGTCAGTCAGAGGTGAAGAGCTCTCAGTTGGTATGTCAGTACAGCCTAGTAGCTACTTCACCTCCTGCCTGGGTACCCCCCACCCTTCCTCTGCTTGGAGTGACCTTTTTCTTGTGCTTCTCCACCAAACACAATGGACTTCTCTACCAAACATAATGGACTTCTTCAGTAAAAAGCAATTTTAACTAATACCTAACTCTACTCCTGAAAATACACTAGGAATCCGAAAGCTTTTATAAACATGCCACATGTGTCCTCTCCAGCGAGTTCCTTTTTTCTCCCATCCATTCCCCCCACAACCTGGTACCATCTCCATCTTCCCTTTGTCTGGCCAGGAATGAGAAGAAGTGCATTAGAGTATGGGGTATGCATTAGGGAGGGGGAACCTCTGAGCCAACAGCAGAGAGGGAACTCGTTTGTATTTTGCAACAATGCTCCCAGATAATCAAAGCACAGTGAATAAAAGCAGCTCAATTTTACATGGATACTTATTCCAGTTTATAAATGTATCTTCTCCTTTTACATGCAGTCAGCCAAGGAGAAACCCAAACCAACTCTGAAAATTCAGATACTGCTTCACCTGAGTGTTCCTGCACTTAACATCACACACTCAGAATGGTTTTTTGTTCTTCATGAGGAAGTTATAAGCTAGGGTAATGTACCTCATGGTGAGGCTATTGAGCCAATTTTACAGGAGCTTCCTGAAGCCTGGCTTTATTCTTTGGACAGTTTATAATGCCTCCAGGAACAAAAATACTTCTAGTTGTGGATGGATTAACACAAGACAACTGTGTGAATATAGCATTGTCCCATTCTTCCCAAGTACCAGTAGCTGTGATGCAAGCAGGAAATAGTAACATTCCAGTTACCAAAGGGAGAGAATGGGAACTGCAAATTTTAATTTTACTGGTTTTTAAGATGAAGAAATAATTCTAAATTATTCTGCAGTCAGTAGTTAACCTTTCCACATTAAGCACTTCAGAAGCCATGATAGAACACACAAATAGAGTTGCTACTGTACAATATGCTTCAATAATTTATCATTTTCTGACAAGGGTTGAAAAAGGTCCAAGATATAAGACAAATCACCAACTTGCTCTTCTGTAAGTGACTTTTTTTAAAAACTGAAGATGTACCTCCAAGTGGGGCATGCAATTTTTCATTTGCCTTGTCATCTCTATGTAGCTGGCAGGTAACTGTCTGCTTTCAGTCCTGGAGACTGTCTAGATTTTGTTGTTTGGGTTTTTGTTTTAATATAGGACTAATTTTTTTTCCCTCTCCACCTTTCTTTCCCCCTCCACACACCTACCCATGTATAGCAACACATTTTGCAGACTGTGATTTAATGTCAAGAGTTTGCATTGTTAACTTTTTGACTGTGGTTCAGGTTCTACAAGTCTAGTTATGGAACATTTTTCAGTTGTAATCTGCTACTCCTGGTGGTCTAATCACATACTAAACTCTATATAAAATATAAATACTATGTAGTTTACATGTCAAGGGGTTTTTTAATGTATTCTAAGTCATGAAGTCATCATTACTATGTGACAGGAAGATTTGCATTGAAGGTCAGTTGTAATTCATATTTAAATTTCAAAAGTAGCAAAAGAAATGAAGCATTTACTACCTACAATCACTGACTTCAGTTTATTTTACAAATTCTCCATGTGACATCACTTACTATATCCCGATGCTCTTGCCCCAATACCTGTATAAAGAAGTTTCATTTTGGGATCAAGCTCATTGAGATCAGAACTGACCATGAAACATTAACACCTGCAAGCATTTGTCCATTACTTTACTTAGAAGAATGTACCCAAAATGAAGTAATCCAAAACTAACAAAAATTACTGAGTTTCAAAGACTGAAGCTGCACTCATGTTGATAGTCAGAACTTTATGCAATGAGATCACACTGTGAAACCATGGCCATTCAACCACTGCCCCCACCCTCAGCGACACATTCAGTTCACAGACACTCTGTGAAGAGCAGTAACTGTAAATATGCTATACACCCACATCCAGCACAAGTTTCTTGCACTGGAAAAGCCAAACTGAGCCACATCTCCTTAAACAACAGCCTGGCTGGGAGCAGCCACACAGCATACCTCATGGAAACTAGAGAAAGCCTGGAAGAAGGAGGAGGAGGCAAGCCAGATCTCTACCAAAGCCTGGAGTGCCCTGGAGTTGCCCTATTTAAAGGGAGCAGAGCATGCTAGGAAGGTTTTGTTTTAAAGGTGTATACCCTGATGACCACTCTTACAATTTGTTTCCACCTGGTTCCGAGTTCAAAGGGAATCTAATGCAAACCATGCTCAACATCATTCATTTGAGTTCTTTCTATCTTTTTTGTGATGTTATGATGACAAAACAGCTACTGAGAGCCCTTCTGGGTATGACTTGGCCACTAGCTCCTCAGGCTTTTTCACAGCTCTGAAAACCAGCTGTGCCCCACAGCTGTGTTGTTCCTGGGAGATAAGAAAGCATGAAAGTGCAAAGTGACAGCCTTGCAACGTGTGACTGATGGTGCCAGAGCAATGCCTGATCTTTCATATTCCAGCTCACAGCCATGGCCGGCTCCAGCCCCGTGTCGGTTTTGAAAACAAGCAAGCTTTGGAGCCAGCAGTTTCAAACTCTTGGATTCCTGTGCCAAACTGTTCTCCAAGGTCTGAAATCAGATGGGAGGGGGCATTTCCTGGGCTGCTGTACTGACCCTGAGTGAGGGACCCTCAGCCACAGGGTCCCTCTGCCAAGTCACCCCCACTCAGCGCCACAATCACACCACCTGCCTGGCCTTGTCTTTGTCTAACAGAGGGGCAACAGGAGATCATCCTTTAGAACAGAAGGTTGGTTTTGTGTGTGTAAATTATAAAATAGCTCAAGTGGCAAAAAGGGAGAGCAGCTCTCCATGGATGGTTTGCAACTGCTCTGTGCAGCACACTAGGAAATCCATGTGGGCTCTGACTGATGCTGCATGCATGTAAGAAGTCCAGCATCTGCATTTTACCTGCTGTCTGTATTCCTCACGGTACACAGTCTTATTAAAGCAATCATTAAGCTATTTGTTGCTAGGCCTTACCCTCTTTCTCTCCCTTCCCTCCTCTCAACCCCTCCTCTAGAGCAGAACAGCTGCCCAGGTTGCAGTAGTTACCAAATAAAATAGAGGGTTGTTTTGGTTTGAATTTGTAAGCGAAAGAGGCTCACAATGTATGTTGCATACATGTGTATGTGTCAGTTTGTTCCCAGAAGTGACACTTGTCCTATGCATCAAGAGTTCTATTACCATTATAGTGCAAGGATCCCATGCCACCAGAGTTTCGTACCTCCTCAATGTTTCTCGTAGGCAGCTCCTCTAAGCGCTGACACTTCCTGATCCCTGCAGCAGCCATCTGACTCTGGATCCCACCAATCCACTCTTTTATACCACTTGTTCTTATTGGCCACAGGTGTGGCCTGTTAAGATCAGGCCTGCTCCTGATCTTTAGTAATTGGTGCAGCTGCAGCTTGTTGGGGGATAAGATTACATTCTATACCATCCTCATTTACCCATACTGTATCCCCCTACAACACTTTAGTCACTGTCACTCTTCAATAAGTGACAGAAGAACAGCAAAAAGAGTCAACTGGATAAAAGTGGAAGGACCTGACAGTACTTTTGCCAACTCTACTTTTGCCTAACTATCAGAAGTATCAGAAAAACATCCTGGTCTCCCCAAACACAGAGGCACAGTCATGCATAGGTCAACCCCTGAGATGCTATTTTGGAGACAGTTCTCCATTCTCCCTGTGGGACTACCATGGGTTTTTAACCACTCATCTCACAGCTGGACACTGCTCTTTGTTTTAAAGAAAGCTTGAAATATTCTTAAATAAGGTGGTGCTGCCAGCTTTGCTGGTTTAATGATCAGTTCCTTGTGATCTGAACTCAGCTGTTGCCACCTCTAAGCTCTCTACTTGATCAACCTGCCCACTCTTCCCTAAGCCCCCTCAAACTTTGTTCACAGGACTCAGGTAGCTGCCAGCTGACCAGGAGGAACTTCTAACTCATTAAAACCCTTATTACCTTGCAGCAGCAAAGTATTTCCCAACCTGTCAGTGAAGCAACCAGCTTGATCCGGAGTGTCAGCTCTGAGTTTCTTATGTCCATGCCCATATTACATCCTGATCTCCACTGCACCTGCTCCACATCTGCTGGCCCTGTTGTGCCCTGGTGATGTGGAGATGTAGAAGCAGCCTGCAAGAAGGATAAAGTTTCTGCACCAGAGAACCTGCAATGTTATGGGGTTTATAATCCTTCTGGGCACTTATCAGTGACATTTCAAGTTATATGGTTTATACTCTATCTTAATTATCAAATCTTTACAGAGTATGCACAGTTGTCCTAGTGTTATTTCAAATTCCCAACTGCAGTCTATGGGGTTTTTTTTTTCTTCTAGAAATCCACTACACAAGCGCTGCTGGGAAAACAATAGGCAGGGTGTAAGTTGTCTTATATCCCCTTCTCCTGACAGCTTCCTGCTAACAAAGAAGTTTGTGACAAGAAAAAGCAAACCTCTCTCCAGTTCCAGCAGTGCCACGTGGTCTGTCTGGGCCCCATGGTCAGAGCTGAGCCCAGCTGAGCTCAAGTGACTGCAGCAGGTCACAGCCCCGGCCAGAGGAGGCTGAGGCAATGCTGTCCTGGGGGGTGATGCAACCCAAGGCTCTGAGAGGGCTGTATTTCTTCCTGGAAACATCTGCCTGTCACTTGGCATTTGAATGAGCAGTTGGAAGCTGCTGGTAGGTGCTCGTGTCAGGGTAATGACTGTGACAGGCTTTTTCCATCTCTGAGGAGGAGATGGTTGTGACATTTGCTTTGACTGTGGCTTTGAAGCCACGGAGTTCCTGTGTTTGAGAGCAGGCAGTGAGGATAAATGCTGTGTAAGGCTGTATTTCAGATCAGCCCAGCAATTAACACTGTCCAGGCAGTGCCATCTGACTGCTGCTGCTGCACCTGTGAACAGCAGCATGCCCTGCCCTGCCAGAGGCTCCTGCAGCCTTGGAAGTGGGCATGGACAGTTCAGTCCTGCCCTACATCCTCTGCTGTTACACGTGGGCTAGATCTGTTTGAGCCTCTTCTCCCCACAGCTCTGCATTGTGCTCCAGGGAACACCAAGCACTGCTGTTTCAGGGTCTGCACTTGGCTGCTTTTCCCTCTTTTCCAGGTGGGAGTCAGTGGAGAAATGGCCCTCACTGATTTTAGGAATAAGTTAGGAAGACAAAACCATAAGAGACTAGCTGGTTTCAGGAAAGGATTAGTCATCAATACAGCATAAAGGGATTCTCTTTTGTGTATGAAGGATGGGCAATTACAAGCTGGAACAGAATCAAGAATGCAAACTTGTCCTCCCTCTCCCTGAACTATGCTCTGCTTCCCCTGAGTAAAGGAAAGAAAACGACAAGACTTACATTATATTTTGAAATTCAGTGATTTTAAGGTGTCTTTCAAATGCAGAGGAGAGCAGGCTGATGAGAGCCCAGTACCACCAGTTTCCATACTTTCCAACCAGTTTAACTGCTGAGAGCTGGGCTGTCAGCAGCAGAACCTCAGTGCCAGTCTGGCATTTTGTGTCTCTTCCAGACAGGCTGCAGAGCAGGGCAGGGATGGGGACAGTGTTAATAAGTGAAGCATCTGCAAACTTGCCCCCAGGTTTTGGGGGTTGCCCCAGGCAGGGTGAGCCTGGTGATGGGAGCCAGGTCATCAGAGGGCCCTGATCACCAGAGCAGTCTGCAGTGACAAGGGACAGGATCAGCTCTGCCACCGACTGCCAGCACAGCTGCAGCAAAGCCCGGGCAAGGAAGCAGGGCTGACAGCCTGGACATGAATACAGCTCGTGTGCTGGGGCACAGTCACACTTAGCACACGTTTGGTCCCCTGTGCCAGCTTCAGGGCATTTGTGGGGTGTTGATGGCTCCTTCTGGCAAGGCTGGCATGTGGGATGAACCTTCCCAGCCTTTGTAGCAAAATTCTGCTTTCACTGCCAAAATTAATCCCATGTAAGTATGAGAGACAGGGCACACTGCTGGGGGCACATGGAGGGGGCTGATGTGGCTTGGCTTTGCTTTGCTTCAGCATGGAAGAGAGGATGTGTGTGTGGAGAGGGTAAGAGGGAAGAAAAAGCCTCATCATCCTGCACCTCTGCAAAGGAGTTTCAGGGTGTCCTACACAAACCCCATGATTTGCTGTGGGTCTCCCCCTCCCTTCCCTGCTAGTTGCCTTTGTTTTCATTGAAGAAACTTGGACATTTGACACACACACACACACCCACACCCACACACACACCCCCCCCAAAAAAAAAAAAGAAAAAGAAAAAAGGAGGAAAAAAAAGAAAGCAAAAAGAAAAAAAGGGGTAGGATGTGAAGAGAAAACCTGATATGATTAAAGCAGGATTTGGGCACTGGCAGAGAGCTGCCGTGGGTATTAGCAGTAACAGCTGCTGCGCTTCCCATTAGAGGAGCAGGCGAGGAAGGTCCCTGAAAGGATGGTCTTGGGCAGGCTGGCAGGGCAGTGGTGGCAGCGAGCCCGGCAGCGATCGTGTCCCAAGGTAAGCGCCGGCGGCAGCGGCAGCCTGAGCC
>NW_005054304.1:3212449-3225897 GCF_000277835.1 Geospiza fortis | reverse complement strand
ACTTCCGTGAGCTCCTGCGAGAAATCTTATCCAGCAAGGACTGTTTAGCGGTGCCCAGAAGGGAGGCTGGCTCCATGAAGAGGAGACATCCTGTGATTCTCACGAGCATCTTCTGGCACACAACTGGTTGGAGGGGCAGGATGCTTGCCTGTGGAAGGTTAAACTGCCTCCATCTGCTTGCTGCTTTAGGCTGGGCATGAATTGTTCCGCTTGCAGTGGTGCTTTGTTAGTTGGCTGGCAAGTTTCAGCGGTGCTTGAGAGGGAGGTATAAGCTAGACCTCCTCAGCCTCTGTTGCCTCTGATTTGTTTACATTTACTCATTGACTAAGTGTAATGACATCTAAGGTAGGCATGTTGAAAAGAAGATGGTAGAAAGTGCTACATTAAAATCAGAAGTACCTGCTTTGTGATACCCATTACAATAAATGCCGCACACTTATCCTTCATCTTCACTTTGAAAAGTGCATTTTGAAAAAGCAGAATGGCACAATACTCTGTTCAGTCTGGAAATGTGTTTTGTGCTGTCACTGCAGGGATGAACCTCTGTGATGGCAGGCAGGGACAGGCTCTGCCCTGGGCACCAGCCCCATATGTGACGGGGCCTGCAGCAGTTCTGCAGGTCCAAAGGGCAGATTGGACCCTATTGATCAGGCTGTACATTTGGGCTGGGAGTGGTGGAGGGTGCTGAGTGTGGCTGTACAGAGCCTGCTCCTCCTCCTAAAACCCACAAGACTTTTTGGAGCAAATCTTTTCTGGCCACACCCTCCATGGGCAGCTTCGCAAGAAATCCATCCTCTTGTGGGGGGCTCTTCCTTCTCCCAGCCTGAACAGTTCACTTCAGAATGTAAATGCTATGGATTCCCAAAGTGGCTCCAGGTGCCACAGAGATCACTTCTTCCCTTTTGTTTAAAGACAGCGGGGAGGGCGGCTCTGGAGATCAGATAAATCAATGGCACCATTTGGGAAGCCACTGCTTTGAAGTGAACTCCAGGTTGTTTCCTGCTGTAGGATGGAGGATGGTGGGAGAGCCTACACTGCCATTGTTGGCTGGGCCTGCACGACCCTGTGCTTGGTCTCCTGCGTGGCCGCCTTCTCGCAGGGCGCCAGCCTTTCCGCCTGCAGCGACATGATGCCCAGGCACCTGAGGGTGCAGCTGCACAGCTCCAACAGCAACTACGTCACTGTCCACACCAACATGTCCTTCTTCTTCCCGGGAGACAAGGTGCCAGGTAAGGAACAGCTTCTCATTCCTGCATCTGAAAAATGCATGGTAACTTATCTCAGTGATGGAATTAATCTCTGCGAGGTCTGGGCAGAGGGATAACTGCTCTGAGTGAGCGACACCTCTCTTGTCACGAGGACATATTTACAGAGGAATTCTGTTTGCAGCACGGGTGCTTTGGGTGGGATTCATTTATCTCAACTGTGTCCCAACCACACCAGACAGACCTCATTACATGCAATGGCCCATGAGAGGCACCTCCAGTGCGTGAAGTCACCTTCCCAGCCCCTCTGCAGCACTCGAAGGGGTCTGGGTGACTCACCTGACTCTTGGGCATGGTTGGCAGCATTCCCTATCTCTGGCATTGCTGCTCCTCAGGCAGATGCAGACGGAGCTGAGGCACCATTCCCCAGCTTGGCCACTTGCCCGTTCATCCCTGCACAAAACAAAACCCCTTTGAGAGCAGAACATGAGTTTTGCTCACATACAGAGCGGTGTCCAAACCTCCTTCCATAAAAATGGCTGCATGCTGCCTGGTCCAATGGGGTTAACAGCTTATCATCAAGGAGGGATGGGGGGGAAGTCTCAGGCAAATCCTGTGTGCAATTACACATTGCAAAACCAAAGGTAAAAGTCTGGCCTTCTGTATCTAGCATGTCCAAGACAGACTGTGAGGACAAAGACAGTAAGGTGTTTTCAGCAGTGTTGCCCAAGTTTGTTCTGGGAACTCCATTGCAGGCAATTCATTCCATAAAAGCAAGACAAATCCCTTTGTGTCCTGTGTTTTGTCTTCCAAAAGTGACAGTAAGAAGCACCCGGGATTACATGGGCTTTATGCTGCAAGCTCGCAAAGTGTCCAGCAACGAAATTGCTGGCACGTTCATCTTCCTGCCTCCTGGTTCCAAGCTGCTGACTTGTTTTGAAGATGGTGACACTGTCACACACTCAGACAAGTCACTGAAGAGAAACCTGTCCTTCGTATGGAAAGCACCAGACCAACCCATTGGAGACATCAAGTTTTTGTAAGGACATCCTGGTTCCTAATCAGAATTTGTGTCTTCTCAGTTACAGGCTGTCCAGCACAGTGGTTTATGTATCCTGAACCAAATATAGCTAAATACTTACCAAATGCTGCTACAGTATCCCAGCTGGTACATAATTCACCATTAATATCTGCTGCATAGTGCTGCCTTTTATTTACATGGTCACTGTTTTCTCAGAATAGATACCCTGGAAAATGACAGCTTAAGCATTTTAGGAAACAGAAATGCTAAGGCATAAAGAGAGAACTGTGACCATGTTGCCTGTCTTTGTAAATAATACAGCCCATAGGACTTCCTGGCTACAGGATAATCTTGTATATCACTTCAAAAAAAAAAAGACCAAAAAAAAGGTAGTTTTAAAAAAAGTTAAATGTAAACAGAATTACTCACAATAGAAAGAGAGCAAGCACTGTGTCAAAACTTGACATCTCTGTTTTGCACCAAAGTCCCAAACTGTCCAAGGAGCTTGGTTCTGATTTAGAATGAAACATCTTCTAAGTGACTGCCTTACAGGAAACACAGCGGCTTTTCATTTCAAAAGATATTAAATTGTTATATTTCAACTTTACAAAGTCACTTAGAAACTGCTTGGCCCGATCCTTGGCTGCTTCCCAAAACCTAAGTGCCCTGTGTTGTGGCTTGAGCATCTCATCGTGATTCAAGAAAAATTCATTGAAACAGAAATATTGCTGCTTGGAATATCCAAATTTTAGCCATTGCTTTATATCAGAAAATACTATTACAGTTTAAAGAAATACTATTAAATTCACAAAAAAAAACCCCAAATAAACCCAAACAAATCCCAACAAGACCTAGTCCTAGACACCCACTCTGATATTTCTTTCAAGTCTGGCCTTTTACACTCTGAGCTGATATGTGATAGACTCTTCCTTTTTATCCTGTCACAGCATCAGGAAAAGCCTTTTTAGGCTTGAAAATGCCTTCTAAGTGTCATCTGGTGCAGGAAAACCCAGGTTGGTTTCCCCTTAGATAATTCTCAGAAGCAGCTGAGCAATCTGAGCTGAAATTCTCCCAAAATCTCCAGCTTAAATAAGGCTCTTGGGGTGCAGTTAAAGGTTGGCCAACACAGTTTTGGCACCTGACAAAAAGCAGAGGATTAGGCAGGCTCAAATATCAGAGGGCTGAGAAGAGAGACTTTTTCTACCCCTTACCTATTCTACTGTTTGTACAAGTTACATTGGCTTGTTTTAATTAATAAATACCGCTGTTGTTTCCTTGCCTACAGAAGATTGTAAGCAGTGCTAGTCCAAGTTTTACAAATGTACTTCTATCAACATGATGAATGTAATACAGCTTTTAAATTTTTTTTAAGTTCCCACACATTTTTTGGCTGAACTTAATTATTTATTGAGTGGTGATTCTTCACCCCAAATCTTTCTTATGGGACCTGGTACCTTTTATTTGTAATAGAAAATATACGACAGGCTAATCCTTTAAAATACATTTGCATTGGTTCTCTCCTCAGATTAAAGCAGTCTTTGTGATTAGCTAAACAGTCAGATGTTTTATTAATGCTATAGAGCCAGTAAATTCTTGCCTGATTATGTTTTAACAGCATCTCCATAGTCCAGTCATACTTTGTTTACTGGGCAAAGATTGAATCTGCTGTTGTGGCTCAGGGAGGGCAAAACAACACTCTTGCTGACAAGAAGCCCAACGCTGTAGCCCCCACACCCCTGCAGGGACCAGCTGACCCTCACCCCACAGGTATGGTGAGCAAACCTTCTTGTTTCTTACCAACACCCCCTGCAGAATAGTTTTACAGCTTAGTCTGGCCAAGTGTCCAACACAAGTGGCCCAAACAAGCTGGAGGGATCCATTTAACTCCTGTGTCTGTCAAGGAGATCAGTGATGGCCATGGTGAGCTCCTTGAAGTGAAGGTGGGGGTCAGTATTTGAGGTGTGGGTCAGTATTTGAGGAGCCAGTTCAAAGGAGGGCACCAGAAAGTTAAATAGGGTTGCTACATCTTATGATTTCAAAGCAAATCTTAAAATACTTTACCAAAAATCTCAGTTCTTGAAGAGAAGGAAGTGCAATTAGCAATGTTGCCTAAACAGAGGAACATATTTGTCTCTAAATGTGATTATTGCCCTCCAGGAATATATTTATGCAGCCTCTGGTCAGTAAGATGCTCCAAGAATTTACTTATACCTAAATCAGATGTATTTCTCAGCATTTTTGGCATGGCACCAAGGCTGAGTTTTAATTATTTTTTTACTTGACTGTAAAAAAAAATTGGCCCACTAATTATTGTTTTACTTGACCAGTACATAGGCAGCAAACTTTGCTGCTTTAATTTCCATGTGAGTTCCCTCTTCAAAACAAGTGACATGAAAATAAAAGAGTCACTGTTACAAACCTTCCTGGCAAACCTTGGCATGGAGTGGGATTTGAAATAAACAAACCGAAGACAATAGACTTCTGCCTCTCTCTCCCTGATTTTTGTTTTGTCTCCCTGCTGGCCAAGGTCCCATCTCTCCTGCAGCTGCCACTGGCTCCCTGCTGCCTGCCAGTCCCACTGGCATGGTGGCAGCACCAGCACCAGAGCCAGGTTTTGGTGTGGGGTTGGAGACTCATCCTGCTGCTGAGCCAAAGCCGGCCCGGACTTTGCGGGCTGTGCCCGGCAGGAGTATCCGGTCCGGAGGCCGGGGGCTGGAGCCGTCCCTTCCCACCCAAGATGTTGGAATGGTGGATGCCTTGCAAGGTTCCCTCTCCCAGGACAATGCCTCCAGCTACAGCACCTTCAATGGGTAAATACAGGTGGTGGGAAAAGCTGTTTCTCCAGTCCTTGCGGGGAAGGAAAATAGTAATAGCTTCCCTGCAGATGAACAAGGGAAATGTAGGAAGGTGTCTGCATGTAGGAAGGTGTCTGGGGGAGGTGAGAGGGTGTTTGTTTGCTGGGATTTTGAGAAATAATCCTTTGGATATTGCACATGACAGACAGTAACAGGGAGAAAATCCCAAACTCTCAAGAACCCAACGCTGTGTTTCCCAGCACAGTGGGGGGTAGGTCAGGCGGTGGACGGATGTGATAAAACCTATCGACTGCTGTAACATTTTTCTGAAAGTGCATGCAACTATTCAGTGAAACAGTGAACTTAGCAGATCTATTCCTCCATCTGCAGGGAAAGGAAAAAAAAAGGAAGCAAAGCAATTATGAAATTTGGGCTGGAGGATGTCTGCTCAGAAATTTTAGAAGGTTTGGGCTGCATGGGCTTTCATGCAACATTTCATATTGTGGGTGAAAATGATGGGGATAGGAATCAATGATCAGGCATAATTCAAAATGCAGGTTGTATGATCCACATTAACTGCATGCATCCAAAACTGCTCTAAGGAGCAGCACTTCTTGGTGGTGTGAGCCACAGGTGTCACTTGCTAACCCTGCATTTCCTCTGTCCATATTTCAGAAGCATTGCCAGTGCTGCCACCCTACACTTGTGTTTGATGTGTACAGGCAACGGGAAGGTAAGCACCAGGGCTGGGGACACCCTAGCAGCCCATGTAGGTGTCATAAGTGGCTAAAACTACACTGAGACTGTTGAAAGTTTTAGATTTTTTTTCCTTAACTGGAAATTGAGGTTTATGTCTCTTTCTAGTTTGGGTTGCTTTTTTTTTCCTTTTGAGCCCTCTGGCTGGGTTTTTAAGAGGCCCACTGTAAAAACAATTGCTTTCCCTTATGTAGATGTGACTACAGGTTGCTGGAAATGTGTGTGCTTAGACATACAGGACACAGAATTAACAGGGTAAGTCAACTATGCAGGTGATGGAGAGAAGAAAAATACAAGGAGAAGAAAGAATAGACCTGGTTTCCAAAATGCTAAAAGAGAAAGAGAAATAATCTCACAGAAAATAAAAGAGAGAGGGGACGTACAGCACAGAACGAGCCAGAAATATTTAGGAAGGAGCAGAGGACAGAGAACAAGGAGAGATATGTACCATGAGCACCTGGCATAGCCATGGAGAGAAGTGGAGAACTGGCAGTAGATGGAAACCAAAGGGAAGGACGAGTTATTGCACAAAGCAAGATCAGAAGAGCATAATGAAACAAAAACACTGATAAATTAGGCAAGAATTGGGAGGAGGATGAAAAGAGAGGAGAAATGAGTTGAGACAGGGCAAGGACTTAAGAGGCTGTTCCATTTTCTATCCCAAAGTCCAAGTCCTGCTGCAAATCCTTACAGTATGGTGTTTGCATTTTAAGGGCAAGTGATCCCTACACATGCAGTCCTAACTTAGCCAGCCTGCTACATTATAGTTTGCAGTCCAGCCACTGGAAGTTTTCTATTTACTACTGTATTTTACTAGCACCTTCAGAAACCATCCCTTCCACAAGAGATGCTCTGACCCACCTCTACTTTGCTTCACAGCTTGCCAGGGCTCCTACCTCAGCTTTGTGCCCCTGTCACACTGTCTTGTCAGGAAGCTTTAGAAATCACTAATGATGGTAGAGGGTGAGAGTTTCTCTGGTGTAATTAATGGATGTGTGAAAAAGCCTGCTGGGCTGGACAGGCTGGAGAGGTGCCAGCTATTGAGGGCCAGATCCAAATCTCAGTGGAGCCAAATTAAAAACTCCAGTACATTTTGCAGGTTTTGGATGGGGGCTCAGGTGCATAGTGGGAATGGAAAAATTCATTGGGGGCCTCCTAAATTGCATGCTTGTTTCCCAGTTAGTCTTGGATGATACCTGCAGCAAAGCCTGAGCTGCAGAACTGGCATGGAGCAGCTGGCATTTTGTGACAGTTAAAATAAGGTGCATGGAACCAGACAGTGCCCAGGCTCAGGCAGGAACAAACATTCCCACTAAAATGGGTGTTTAAGCAACACAGAGGGGCATAAGACTGGCTGTGTAAACTGAGAAAGCAAGACAGGCTTTAGGGAGAGTTTATAGGTTGTATGTGAATGCCCCAAAACTGCTGATGGCAAAGGCCATCCCAAGTATGCCATGTCCATCCACTTCATAGCCTCAGAAGGGGACTACTGAATCCCATTGGGTCCATGTGAGCCTACACAGGCAGCTTGGCTGGGAAAATCACACCTGCTCTTTCACTGGTGCCACTCAAGGTGGGAATTGTTTATTAAGTGATATTCTTTTGTGATAATGATGCCTGTGAAAAATACCACCACCACCACAGGAACTGCAGATATTTAGTTAGACAAAGCAGTGACCTTCCTCTTCCCCTTTGCCCCTCCAACCCACACTGCCTTTGCCCCTGGGACCAACTTGGGTGCCTTGTTCCTCCCATGGTAACTCTGGTATGGAGGGTTGCATCTGCTTCATTTTCTAAAAGCTACTGAGTAAACAGGGAATAGAGAAGAGTTAATCTAAAGCCGGAGGGACACAAGGGCATCAGAAACAGAGTTGAAGTGTTCCATGAGGTAGGTAGTGAGAACTTAATCAGCCCCCTTTTCTCTTCCCTCACTGCACGTTTTGGCATGTTTTTGCTTTCAAAGGGCAGCACTGAGAGTGGGACCATCTTGAAAGCCTCCCTACATGTGACAGCGTCTCCCTCTGCCCTGCACGTACGCACTCACCAGGGCAGCCTTGCTGCAACCACAGCCTGGCCTGGTGATGCCAGCACTGTTGGCAATTTGTCCACTGCTGGCAATTTGTCCTCAGCCTCAAGGCAAATGGCAGGAAGAGAGTTGGCACCACAACCAGATGGGGCAGGCACCAGGGCTGAGGAGAACAAGGATGAGCAGGAGGCAGCTGGGAATACCCTGCCATGGGTGACCAGACCAGCTCCTGAAT
The DNA here is from genome assembly GCF_000277835.1 of Geospiza fortis. Classification (NCBI taxonomy): domain Eukaryota; kingdom Metazoa; phylum Chordata; class Aves; order Passeriformes; family Thraupidae; genus Geospiza; species Geospiza fortis. The sequence continues at coordinate 3,217,859 of NW_005054304.1, read as the reverse complement.
CTGCTGTTCCCGGGATAGGGGAAGGCCCTGGCAGAGGAAGCCGACTCCTTGCAGCCCAGCTTGGCATCCTCCTGCTCTGCACGGCCGCGCTGGGCCTGGCGCTGGCAGCTGCCGTGCGCTGTGTGTGTGCCCAGCAGTGCCACAAGCGGGCCGAGGTGTCCTTCAGCGAGCCCGACCCCGACGTCATCACCATCACGGAACACGGGGCGGTGATGCGCTTCCGAAGGACCCGGGACAACAGCCTCGTGCTGGTGCCAGCCCAGTGCAACTGGGTCAGCCCCTCGAGCAGCACCAGGAGGACCGTGATGATTTAGTCCCTCTGTGTGCTGCCATGCAGGCAAACAAACCCAAAGCAGCCAGTTCAGACAGGGGTGTTAGGCAAAAGTATCTAAACTACAGCTGCTGGGAAAATTGAAGCTGATAGATTGCTCAGTGTGTTACACTTACTGCAATTAATATTGTATATCTGCTCATTAGCTGTCACTGTGGCAGTGACACACACTTCTTCTGTTGCCTTAAGGGTGTAGCCAAAAATAGAAATTCTTTCTCTGCACTGTGGTATTGACTGCTGTTTAATCTCAGAAAAAAAGTTTCTAGTGTTGTATTTCTTTCTAGGAACTACAAACCCAACCATTCTCATTTAAGAGCTTACAGGTTTGACTCTGTGAACTTGGTATCCCTCGGATGACAAATATTTGCCACAAGATTTCAAGTTGCAATTTGAAAATAAAAAGCAATAACTCATTAGTGGAGGACATTGATCCCAAGAATGCTGAATTGATCCATGGAGTGAAACACAGGATGGCAGACATCAGCTTTTGGGGGAGAAACATGCCTCCTCATCAGGTGCAAATGGAAGAAAATCTTTCCTGTCCATTTGCACCTGATGAAGAAGCTTGTTGAAGCCTGACAGCCAACATTTATTTAGTCTTTTACTTTGAGTCAGCTCAGTGACACTGTGCAGAAACACAGACTGAGAAGTACCCTTCCCAGGTCACTTTGGAGATGTCCTGCAAAGGCTGCATGGGAAGTTAACAGCATCCTTGTGTTCTGAGTTTGTGCAAACTTCTCTCTGACCCTGTGGTTTTCCACAGAAGACCTCTAAAGCAACTCTTGGAAAACAGCATGATTCTGGACACTTCCCAAGAAGGAGAGGTGAAAACAGCAAGGGTAAAGTTTTATTTTACTGCAGCTTTAAAAGAGCCAGAAATTGACCTGATATTGACCCTCTTGAGATGTACATTTTAGAACCTTTCAGAGAGCAGGAATTGACCCCTCTGGTATCCTTTTCTAGAGTGGATCAGCTCAGAGCTGATCATTCCCAAGCCATGTAGTGGGGGACAAACTTACATTTTGGTGCTGCAGCCTAATTCACAGCCCATGGCAATCCCCCTGAACCAAGCAGATACTGACAGGACTCTGAGGGTTCACCCAGCCTTCCTGGTGACAACATCCCCTCTGTCAGGAGGGCCCTGTGGCTATCTCCAACTATTTCCCATCTCCATGCTGCATAGTCTGTCAAAGCCCTGCTCTCACATCCTCCCTTGCCTCACCACTGATTTCAGAGGAGACAGGTGGGACATGAGTTCTGCTCCAGCTCCAGCATGATGCACAGAGTGCAGCTTTTGCTAACAGTGCCTTCCATTAGCATTCAGAAAGAGCTGGTTTCTGACCATACTGCTGCACTGTGATTTGTGCTGCACACATGGACAAGGTTTTATCACCTTCACCTCTAGGCCTGGGCAAAAGAAATGAGTAAGAAAAGAAGTGTACTCACAAATGCAGCTTGCAGAGATGAGCTTGATGCTCTTAACCAGGGTACTTTGAAGAGAAGGGCAACTGCACCATAGCACTTTGCTGCAGAGAAAACAGGGGTAGTGCTGTAATTGAAAAGACAAAGTTTGGTTTAGGACTCAGAAGCATGCCAGGTGAATGGTTTTATATTCACTAATTGAGTTTATGCCCTACCTACTAGTAAGTCTCCAGGTTTTTAAGCACACATCTAGACACTTACAATGTGTTGAAGATTGCATGCAAGATGTTTTCCATTACCATCTGTATGGCTGATTACCTTGTCAAGTGAGCAGTTTGCCTTATCTCTCTCTTTGAATGACCACATTCACACCTTCCTCGGGAGGGGACCTCCGCTGATAACAGCCTATTGAATATCGGTGCATGACTGATAAGAACTATAACATCCCATTGTGAGATGCTCCGCCCAGAGGGAGGAGCCAAGCACTGCTACCCCATATACTCCAAGATTCTGAAATTGCAGTTTCAGTTTTTTTTCCTCCACGAGATTCCCCAGAGGAACAGCAGCTACCTTTTCCTCCTGGATCTTCAGAAGAAGACTACATCCTTCTCTACAGAACCCCCTTGCTCCAACAGAACCACACCTGATACTTCAGAAGACTGCAGCCACATTTTTCAATCAGACTGCCACTAGCACCCTGACCAACAGAGTGTCAGGGTGGGTTCTGACTCTGTCAGTGTTGTTCCAGTAGACTGTATTGTTTATTTTATTCTTTTTATTTCTTCCCTATTAAAGAACTGTTATTGCCTGCTCCCATATCTTTGCCTGAGAGCCCCTTAATTTAAAATTGTAGCAATTCGGAAGGGTGGGGAGGGTTTACATTCTCCGTTTCAGGAGAGGCTCCTGCCTTCCTTAGCAGACTCCTGTCTTTCCAAACCAAGACAAATGGCATTCCTCTCCTGTGTCATGTGCCTTAGAAAGAAATCATGTTTCTGTAACCCAGTGCAGCTAAACTGTGTAGTGACTAAACCAGACTGCATTCAAGTCATTGTTAATGCAGCCAAAAAAAATCCTAATTAACTGAGAAAATAGGTCAACAAATTCTTAAATATTTAAAGAACTATCACATATTATTTTGAAAAGTTTCTTATGATGGCATAGCTGTTTATGAATAAATTACAAATACCTGTGGCCTCTTTCACTGTTTCTCTAGGATTAATGTTACCAGACTGCTCTGACTATAAAACCAGAACCTTCCTCTCCTCAGCTCTTTCCCCACAACCCAGCACTGCTTCTTTCTAGGCTGACTAGAGCAAGGGAAGGCCTCATGGAGGTGTTTGATTGGGAGAGTGGCACTTCAACACCATTCTGCCTTCTGCCAAAATCTGCCTTCTGCTAAATTGATGTGCTCCAGTATTATTAGTAGTAAGACCAGTAATGGTGAGCTCTGAGGGATACAGCTCCTCTGAATTAGTAATGAGTTTTGCTACTTTGCAGCTCTCTTGGCTGAGACCTAAAGTGCCTGTGTCTTTTTCTTGACTTCTGAATGATCTGTTTGTTGTAGTTGCCATGACAGGTGGAATGGAGGTCTTATCTCTTCTTAATGCTGTTAAAAACACAAGCACTGGTTAATTTATTAAAAGGCACACCATTCAAACATCCCCATTCTTACTGATTTGCCTTATATGGAAATTAGTCTGTGCTCACGCTTGTAACAGATTTCTGAGAAAAAAATGTCAAAATTAGGAAAACAAAGGCACAAACCATTCAAATATTTACTGAAGAGACAAGTGAAAGGCTTGCTTTATTTCCCTCTCTAGGTGCACGACTGGGCTGGTCCCAGACGTTCTGCTGGAACTGGGATTTCAGTTCCTCAGCAGCTCAGCCTGCAGTCACCTGTGGGCCGTGCCAGGCTGGCATCCCTCAGTGAAGTGACATGGGTTTGGGTCAGAAGTACTGAAAGCAGCTAATGCACACCTATCCTGAGCCTGTCTCCCCACCAGCCAAACAGGCATCAAACATAGTTTTGGCAGTCAAAATGGCTATTGCAATGCTTGAGCTATTCTTACTCAAGAAAAAAAAAATAGAAATAACAAAATGTAATGTGGAGAGGTTGCACTAAGCAAGACAGCTGATCCAAAGCTTGGACATCACAGACATTTCAGCATTGGTTGAGTTGTCACTAGTAAGCAAACAAAGCCAGACATGCACCGATTTGGCCAGCTCCAAAAAGGGTGACAAGACTCACAGGAGAAGCCCCAGGGCCCTGTGGGCCCAGCAATCACAGTCAGCAGGGATGTGCCAGCTCAGACTCTCCCAGATCAGTGTGGGATGCAGCCCCAGGCCTTTCAGAGATCTTGGCCAGCCCTTTTGGCACAATTTCTGCAAATAGTCAGGACCACAAAACTAAGGAAGGCAACGCAGCAAGGTCAGGAACCCAGAGAGTAAAACATTCAGCAGATACCTGTGTTATTTATTCAGTCAGATTTAAATAATAATGACAAATGCCTTTAAAAATAACGGAGAAGCTGTAACAATTTCTGCAACATTCAGCTCCAAAAAGACAGCTGCTTAGCAGCAAAACCAAATGACAAAGTAGCAGTTTGACCTGCAAAGCCGGTGAGCAGCAGAACAGACCTCTCCCTCCTCCTGGCAATCTGGACCCTTTCACTGCCCCTGCCAGGCCCCTAAGGCTCACTGTGTCTGGACAGCTCCACAGGCCTCCCTTCCTTCCTTTGCCTTCCCTTCTCTCTCCTGCCAGCTTGTCCAAGGCAAGGAGAGAGCAGAGAAGGACTTGGGGAGTCACAACTTCCCTTGGACCAGGAGCTGCTCAGAGATCTCTCCCAGCCCCTTCCTGCCACGGAACTGCTTCCCCTCCACAGGTCTTGTCTTGGCAGCCCTCTTTCCTCATTAGTGTGTGTGTGACTCTCTCAATAAAACATTTTGCTACATGATGTATGAAGGACCGTGTCTCAAACCACATTTTACTGTATATTTAAGTGCATGTTTTGCTGATTTACTACTGTTCTAGAGAATGTCTCCCTCCCCGAGCAGGGCAGGCCCATAACGGATACATCAGCTCTGACTAATGATTATTAGTACATCCCAAGGTTATGTCCCACAATCAAATAATGTGTAGGAGGGAAGAGAGACTCCAGCCTGCTCAGCTGAGGACAAAGATCACAGATAGTCTCTTTCAATCTTCAGATTGCAATATCCATTACAGATTGCCACCTTCTAATGTCAAAGTATAATTTGTTGTTGAGAAAATGTGTTGCTGTTCCAAAGGTGAGTCAAAGATCAGCCTGGCTGTATATCAGCGCATGTTGATGTACATTAAGAACTGACGGCCAGGTACCAAGGACATCGGGCAGCTGGAGCAGAGGGAACGGCAGCAGACGTGACTCGCTGATCCTTCCCGTACAAACACACGGCCCGGAGTGGGAAAATATTTAACCCAGTCGAAGTGAGGTGTCACCAGTAATTGCCAGTGTCTAAGGCAGCCCCGACGCGACGGGTCAGAGGCGGCGGCTGCCTGCAGCGGTGTCTGCCCGTGCGGCTCGGGGCAGGAATCGCGCATTCCCCGCATTCCCGGGCGGATCCGTGCGGGCCCGCGGGATCCATCCCCGGGCATTCCCCGGGGCCGCCCCGCGCTCC
>NW_005054304.1:3167211-3212428 GCF_000277835.1 Geospiza fortis | reverse complement strand
CCTTTAACAGTGGCATTTCAACTTAAATGGTTTATACTCTATCTTAGTTATCAAGCCACTAAAGAGCATACACAGTTGTCCCAAGTGCTATTTTAAATTCCCAACTGCAGTTTGTGGGGATTTTTTCTTCTAGAAACCCACTATACAAACGCTGCTGGGAAAACAATAGGCAGGGTGTAAGTTGTCTTATATCCCCTTCTCCTGACAGCTTCCTGCTAACAAAGAAGTTTGTGACAAGAAAAAGCAAACCTCTCTCCAATTCCAGCAGTGCCACTTGGTCTGTCTGGGCCCCATGGTCAGAGCTGAGCCCGGCTGAGCTCAAGTGACTGCAGCAGGTCACAGCCCCGGCCAGAGGAGGCTGAGGCAATGCTGTCCTGGGGGGTGATGCAACCCAAGGCTCTGAGAGGGCTGTATTTCTTCCTGGAAACATCTGCCTGTCACTTGGCATTTGAATGAGCAGTTGGAAGCTGCTGGTAGGTGCTCGTGTCAGGGTAATGACTGTGACAGGCTTTTTCCATCTCTGAGGAGGAGATGGTTGTGACATTTGCTTTGACTGTGGCTTTGAAGCCACGGAGTTCCTGTGTTTGAGAAGAATTTCTTCCTAATATCTATTCTAAACTTACCTTCACTTTAAAGCCATTCCTCCTTGTCCTATTACTACTTGCCCTTGTAAAAAAAGTCCCTCTCCAGCTTTATTTTAGCCCCTCTGTTTGCAGGGGCTCCCAGAACTTCCTGTTAACAGCTTGCAGGAAAACACCCTGTGTGGCATCATGGTCCCTTTGGGGGGTTCACTGCCACCCTACTCTCTGCAACTGCTTGCCAGAAGCTCCTTCCCGAAAAACACCCCCTAGAGCACATGGCTCCTGCAGACAGCATGCACGTATCCAACCTGGTTACAGCCATGGCCGGCGAGCAGTGCAGCACCAGTCACATGTGCCAGAGATACCCAGGCAGTGTCATCCTTCCTGTGCAAAGCACGGGAAACACGCATGTGGCACAGTTCAGGCTGGCCATGTCAGCCACAGCAGCACCCTCTGGGAGGCTCCCTGTCCTGACGAGGGCAGTTGTGGCACAAGGATGCAGCTTGTGTCTGTGAGACTGGCTGCTTCATTCTCCCTTCTGCCATGCTTACACTTCCCCCTCATCTTCTTGACTCCTCTCTTTCTCTGACCTTCTCTCCTCCCTATATTTTCCCCCTGAATCCAAGATGTGTCCCACCTGTGTACAGACTTGGTGTTGCAGGTGCTGTTAACTAGCTCACCTTGGCCTTCGATGGCAATACAGATGCAGTTTCCTGGGTCCTTCTGCTCCTACCAGGTTCTCCTCCCTGGAATGACCCCAACTTTTCCTTCACACATCTCTGAAGTGTGGCCACCTCCCACATCAATGTCCCTTTGCTACCTCTGAAATCTTGCTCTTCCTTAGGGCACTGTGGCTCCTTTCAGCTTCTCCCTGACTTTGTGATGGTCAGAAATTTTGCTTGTCATGCTCAGGAGCTTCCCAGGTCTGCTCCATTAGCTCAGGCTTTTGTCAGGCCCGAGTCACCAGCTTGTGTGCCTCAAAGTGTCCCTCCCCAAGGTGTCTGCACGTGGCATTGTCTCCTCCTGTCCTCTTCCTAGCCTTGATGTGCCAGTCTTCTTCATCCTGTGGTGGCTCTGAGCACTCTTCTGTCTGGCCAGACACAGTTCCAGCCCTTCAGAGTGACTCCCTTTGTGCCTAAGTGCTCTGAGGCAGCCTCATTTTGCAGGTCATGGGCAAGAAAATCCTTGCCTTGCCCAGGAGACCAAACTGGACTGAAAGCATAGTTAACCACAAACAAAGGCAACTTTATTTCAGCAACTAAGTCAACGTTAGCACTTGCATACATGTAGAGGAGCAATATGGGCAGGACAGAGCAGGCCTTCGGCACTGAGGCAGCCTTTGGATCTGCAGGCGTTGCCGCAGCAGGAAACAGTCACAGTCCCATGAAACCTGCACTGGATCCTGTCCATTCTCCTGCTCAAACTGGAATCCCCTGTAGGTTCTTCAGGAGCTTCTGCATCTGAGTGAAGAATTCCATCAGCTTCTTGAGTGGAAATGGGCAGTTATTAATCTCTTCCACTGGTGTGGGTAATGAACTTGGCTTCGGAGTGGAGGTTGTTGTTGGCCATGGCTTTGGAGTGGGCACATCAGCTTCTTGAGTGGAAATGGGCAGTTATTAATCTCTTCCACTGGTGTGGGTAATGAACTTGGCTTCGGAGTGGAGGTTGTTGTTGGCCATGGCTTCGGAGTGGGCATTGTTGTTGGCCATGGCTTCGGAGGGGGCGGGGCTGTTGGCCATGGATTCGGAGCAGGCAGCGTTGTTGGCCATGGCTTTGGAGGGGGCATTGTTGTTGGCCATGGCTTTGGAGTGGGCGGTGCTGTAGGCCATGGATTCGGAGCAGGGTGTGCTGTTGGCCATGGCTTTGGAGGAGGCAGCGTTGTTGGCCATGGCTTTGGAGGGGGCAGTGTTGTTGGCCATGGGTTGTAAGTGGAAGGTGGTCTTGTCCATGGCATCTGAGTGGGAGGTGGTCTCGTCCATGGCTTCTGAGTGGGCCATGGGGCATTTGTAGGATGAGTCCAGGGTGGTGAGGCAGTTGTATAAGGATTCCATGATTGTGGAAGCATTTCCATCTGGAGCACAATCCAGTCATAGAAGTGCTGAACAGAAGTGTATATTCCAGGCCGTTTCGCTCTGGCGCAGCCTCTGCCCCAGCTGGTCACTCCAACAACCCAGAAGAAGTCAGCGTCATTGTCTTTGCACATGAGCGGACCCCCGCTGTCACCCTGCAGAGAACCAGAGAGGATTAAGGTGGTGTTGGGTGGCTCCTGTCAACACCGGTGCTGCCTCCTTCTCTCTCATAGCCCCTGCCAGAGCTGTATTCTCAGCTGAGCAAGGCTCTGCTCAGCTGCTGGAACCTCCAGAAGCTTGGCTGGGAGAGGGTTGGGAGCCTATGAAGTCAGGCTCTGTCTCAGCTCTGCACAGTGATCCTGGACGTGCAGAGGACAATTGTTCCAGCATTCGCATCTGGATGTCTAGACTGCAAAGAGCGCTAGCAGGGCTTTCTGGGCAGAGTGCCAGGCCTCACGGACAAGGCAGGTCCTGGGCTAGGCCCTGCACATGGGGAATGGCTGGGAAGGCCCAGCAAAGGTGGGGAGCCAGGGCTGAGAGAGTGACCAGCCAGGGAAAGCAGGGGCTGGGCTGTGTTGGGGGGATGCTGCCTGTGCTGCTGGGGGCTGAGTGACTTGTCACTGAGTGATGCTCCCACCTGGCAGGTGTCGATGCCACCCTCCGGGTAGCCAGCACACAAGTTGTGGCTATGGACGTCCCCCTGGTACCACTCACTGCCGTTGCAGATCTGGACATTGATAAGGTGGACCTTGGCCTCCTGCAGGATATCACTTGATTTTTGAGCTGTGAACACAGAAAGGAATGAGGACTCAACAGCTTGCTGCCACTTTCCCTATCTGGAGGTGGACCCCTTCCCTAGAGTTTGGCTGTGCCTCTACAGAGGTGCTGGAACTCTCTGTCCCTATTGTCTGCTTTTAGGGAGTGGGCAGCCTTATTCTGGCTTTGGCCTTTGCTGTCAGGAAGACCAACCCATCTTCCCAGTGTATTGAGCTTGCCCTCCATTTTTGGAAACTCACATCTTGCAGTGGTGGCACCCCAGCCAGCAACATAGCAGGTATCCAGCTGTGCCACGTTCACCGTGGCGTTGGGCACACACACCAGCTGGATGTGGGAGTTGCACTGGACAGGCTTGTTCAGTTCCAGCAGCGCAATGTCATTGCTCTGGTCAGCAGGACCGTATTCCTTGTGAATCAGCAGCCGCTTAATCAGGCGCACCTCGGCCTCAGGGCCTGGCTCCGTCAGCTGGATGGCCCCAATCAGCAGGCGCATGGCGCTGATGTTCCTGAAGGCACGTGGAGAGAGGGGTGAGAGGGAGCAGAGCCTGGAGCAGTGGCAGCCCAGCAGTGACCAGCCTGCTGCCCAACAGTGGCCCAGCAGTCACCAGCCTCCTGCTTCTCAAGGCAGAGAGGAAAGCAGCACTTATGGAGGCGGTGACTGCTCTAGCACGCCTCAGGCTCTGGGAATGCCAGCTGGAGGCTGCTAGGAAGTAGTGGCATGTGCCCAGCCTTCCCCTGAGAAATTTCTCAGCTGGGCTCTGCGTTGCCCAGGCACTGGGCACACTGCAGAGAAATGAGATGGGAGAAGCGTACGGCACTTGCTGACAGGGCAGCTGTTGATGATGTGGGGATATCCCAACTTCCTGCTCCGGCTTACCTGGACTCAGCAAAGCAGTGGGCGGCTGTGAGGACCCACCGTGTGCTGATGAGGGACCCTCCGCACAGATGCCCTGTGCCTGAAACCGAGGGATCTTGGATGCTGACAAGCCAGGGCCAGGCCCCGACCTCGGCATTTCTGCCACCCACGATGCGTGTCATGCCTCGTTCCTCATCGGAAGTCAAGGGCCGGACTCCGCAGTTCCCTCTGCAAGTAGAAAGTCATTTCCATCCTGCTCCATGGCTTGCTGCTGCTCCAGCAGAAGCTCCCCACAAGGTGTGTGGGGCAGCACACCAGGGAAGGCCACGGAGTGTGTGCCTGTCCACAAGGAACTGAGGCTTCCCCGTGGGGTTCGGGGAGCTGCGGCCTGGCCATGGAGGACAAGCAGGCCCTCTCCAGGGAGCCCCCAGTGCTGGCCAAGATCCCTGCCCGAGCCTGGGGCCACTTACTTGCAGGTGTTCCACATGGCCTGCACAGGCCTGCACATGGCCAGCAGCGCGAGGAAGCACAGCAGCAGCATGGCTATGGCTGCCCGAGGCTCGTGCCAGCTACGGGAGCAAGGCTCCGTGTGCCAGCACAGCCGCAGTGCCCGCAGCACCTGTAGCGCCCTCAGCCCTGGGCTGATGTCACAGAGCAGCCATTCCATGTTCCGGGCACGGCAGCCTCTGACAGGGGCCCCAGCAGCAACATGGAGCCATAGAATGGTTTGGGTTGGAATGGACCTCAGTGATCATCCAGTTCCAATCCAGGGCAGGGACACCTCACACCAGCTGCTGCTCAAAGCCCCATCCAACTGGGCCTTGAGCTTTTCCAGGGATGGGGCAGCAACATCTTCTCTGGGCACCCTGTGCCCGTGCCTCACCACCCTCACAGTCGAGAATTTCTTCCTAATACCTTTTCTAAACCTGCTCTGTTTCAGCTTGAAATCGTTCCCTCTTGTTCTATCACTATTTGTCCTTATAGAAAATCACTCTCCAGCTTTCTTGTAGGCACCTCTGCTTGCAGGATGAGGGTGTGCAGGCCCTGAGGCACAGGAAAGCACAGATCCATTTGTCAGCAAGATGGACAATTTTGCTTTCATTCTTTAAAATATGACAATTTGACTGACTTTTCCTATCATGTAGTACCTAAGTAAAAGTCAGTTTGGTCATGTATATGTGGTATTTTGGCCTGTGTATCTAAAATGGAAAATACCTGTGTCCCTGCTTTCCAGGATGACTTCTCAGCCACAGTCAGCACTCTCTCTGAAGGACTAAGTGCTGCCTACAATGAACAAGGCATAGAGAAAAAACTGATGAAAGCACATGGTATTAAGAGGCATTGAAATATATCTGATAGAATCTAGCTTTGCTTTTCATGCCAGCCCATATATTCTGAAAACCTCCTGAAGGTCCTTAACCAAATAAACAAAAAATAAAATATGTAATCAAAATGGTATCTAAATATTAACCTGCTGACTGGTACAGATGTATGCAATTAATAAGTGTGTATATACATATTAATCTAGTTACACAGTAATTTCTACCCATTTTTCTGTTTTCAGACAGAGCAAGGAAAAGATACACACAAAGAAGAAAAAATGAGAATCTTGAAAAAGAGTCAAAATCTGTATTTGCAAACCAAATTAAATTTTTGGACACCTCAGTGTTTAAGCACTTTCTTTTCAATTTTATTAAAAGTGCCCAGTTTTCAGAGAGTACCTGTCCTCCCAGAGTGATGGTTACCTGATGTGTCAGTGCCAGCTGAGCATCTGCCACCATTTCTTATTTCCAGAAATATAGGCCCCATGTGTTTACACTTCTGCAGATTGTCAATCTCTCTTAAGGAGTTGGTGAAAGGTTTGCATTTGCATTGGTTTTACTTATCTGAGTTGTTTTCCCATTCTTATGATTACCCTTTTTCTCAGTGAGAGGTTGAATTTCTGTTGTAGTAATATCCATCCTCATAAAAATGAGGGCTCAATACATTTTAAAGGGGAGAGTCATTTAATCATTGATGAAGGTACAATATTCTGAGTAAGTCTTAAAACCACCAGAGGTCACATATGGGTTTCTTCCTTCCCCTTTTCCTCTTCCAGCTTTTTTTAAAAATTTCTTTGTTTGTTTGCAAGTACAGCTGGATTTTTGATACAACAAGGTAGTTAAATTTCATGTACGGAAAATACTGAAAAATAACTGCATTCAATGTTTGAGCAGATCTAGTAATTCTAAACACATATTTTCCAGTGAAAATTAATGTTGTGCCCAGAATATGAAATTGTGCTGGTTTGCAAGACTTGGCAAATTTATAATGCATTATTTTAGTGACAAACAGGAGAAATTTAAAGGATGTGGGTGTTTTTTTGTTGTTGTTGTTTTGGGGAATTTTTTTGTTTGGTTGGTTTTGGGTTGTGGGGTGTTTTTTGGGGTGTTTGGTGGTGGTTTGGGGTTTTTTGGGTGTTTTTTGGTTGTTTTTCCCTTTAAGTTGGATAGGGCAGTCAACACATTTGGAGAAATTTCATACAATGTTAATTGAGTAATATCAGCAAGAACCACAACTTCTGCTGGCCACAAGGGTCATCTAGAAAGTTCTCTTTTTGGTGAAGATGCTGAACAGATAAATATTTGAATAGGATAGAGTCTCATGCTGATTTGAAACTTGCTAGAGGAATACAGACTTTGGATAATCTACATTGTTCCTGTCTTCTAATTTCAGCCAGTAGCAGCATCCTCTGTGTGTGGGTAGAAACACTGGTATCTAGGACAGATGTTAAATACATATTAGTATTTGTTAATTCATACAGTTTTGTGGTATTATGTCATGCAATTAGCTGAGACATGTTTCAACTCTAAATCAATTCCCATACAACAACAACAACAACAAAAAAAAAACAACAATGAAGGGTACTTAAAAACTAGATTAGACTCCTCCATTAATTAGGAAACAATCAGATGATGGAATATGTGCTGCAGAAGCACCAGTGATTGCACCAAATAAGCTCAAATCAACAAAAAGCTCATTGAGTAAATATAATAATTACCTACAATGTTTTCTTGAAAGATAGGAGGGGCACAAAGTATCTACAACTTCCAGAACACAGGGAACTGAAACAGGGGAAGATGCTGGAATATTTCAGGACCTGGTTAGGGCCCTGGGCCATGACTGACACACAGACAGATGCACAGACACAAAAGGTGTCCAAGTTGAAGGTGATCAACTCCACTGTCAGCTCTGGCTTCTCAGGAGCCTTGGGGTGCTCCATAATACTGGGGAGGGATAAATAACTGAGCCACTCATTAACACAAACCAGTCACCTCCAGTCTCCAGGTGTGCTCAAGTTCCCTGGAAACTAAGAATCCACACTTACCAAGAATCCATGCCTGCCAGCCCTCTCATTTTCCAAACTGCAAAAAACCAAACAATAATAAGGCCCAGGATGACCATCAGTCCAAATTTTTCACTTCAAGTCAAAGCACTGATTTGACTTTTGATTTTTAAAGGACAACTATCATGGCTTTTAAGCAATAATCTGCAGAAGAGATGAATAGCACACTTAGGATCTGCATGATATATTTGGCAAAGCCTATTAGTTCCTTCTGGAGAAAATCAATAATAATTCTCATCTGTTTGTCAGTGGGAATTTAATGTAGGCTAAAAAGTCACTGAGAGTTTTATTCAGATGGAAGTCTGCTCAAAACAGAACAAAAAAGATGTGTTTGAGAAAAATTCTTAATAAAGTCTTCTTTAAATGAAAACTACTCAAGACTTGACTGTTCATCAGAAGAACTTAACTTACTCAGTATCGCTGTACCAGAATCTGGCAGCAAGTTTTAAAAAGGAACCTTTTTCTCTTTCTTTACAGTCATAATTTATAACAGCTGAATTACTGGCTATAAATACTCTTTTCTTTCTACTAATGTATTATGCTTCTGGGATTATTCAGAGCAATATTTTGTTACTAAGAAAATAAGCTCCTAAACTGAGGCTTCTGGGAAAAGAAATTAAAACACATTCAAAGCAACATCTATTCAAAGACTATCACTGTGCCATCTTAACAGACTAAATTTTATTTTCACTAGTATTAAAAAAAATTGAAATTTCTCACTAAATTTCTTTTTTAAACATAGGAAGCTGCTTCTTGCCATAAACTGGAGCATATTTAAGCATATACCAAAATTCAAGGTTCTCATGCAATTGAAATATAAAAATTCAAATGGGATGAGTTAGCAGAAGGAGTTTCCTGTTGAAAGCAGAGAGTTAGATAAGAAAAATACATTCCTAAAAATATGTGATCAAATTATGGAACAGAGAGGATAATGATTTAATATACACAATGATACACATGGAGGAGTTTTTACTCACATACTATGCACCTCACTTTAAAACAGAACAAAAAAACCCTACCAAAAAATCATCTGAAAAACTGATACCAGCAAGATTTGAATTTTGTTGGGTTTTTTGATACTGCCCTGATAGATAACTACCATGAGATTATTTGGGACACTGATGTGTGATAGTGCAGGTACGTACAGCTCTTTGTGCCTTTTCTGATCAGAGAGGTTACACGTTTTGTGGCACAAACAGGCGCTACCTGATCGCAAACACAAGTCAGGCTCCGCTGACTGCGGTGCTTCTGTTCTGCTCCCTGACTCACACAAAATTTCACATATCACAATTCCCCTAGGTTTTTACACCTGCAGAGGCCAGAGGGAGGAAGTTTGTGAGCACAGGACGGCACAGTACTGTGGGATTTGGCTCTGGATCCAGGAGAGATCCACATGCAATGCTCACAGCCAGCCAGGCTGCAAAGATACAGGCTTCTCACATTAACACTCCGAGAGCTGCAGCAAACAGACTTACCAGATTAACTGGCTCCAATTGTGTCATACTCTTATTTTTAGCACCCTATTATGCCTCTGGGATATATTTTATTTATCAGGGAATTGGACCAGATAAACAGATGTTGCAGCTGTTTTCTAAAAGAGGGCTTTATGCAACTCGCTGTGAGGTACCTGAAAGACTGTATGTTTTGGGGAAGGGGCAGAGTGAATGTGTGAGGCAAATATAGCAGTCCTGAGCCACTTCTGGGAAATTACAGCTAATTTTTCAGGCAAACAGAGACCTAAAATAGATCAAAAAAGGGATTTTTGTAATTTTTAGAAAGAAAAATAGAGGTCCTCCCAACATTTCTCTAATTTGAAGCAATATTTTAAGTATTATTGCTTCTCTAATTTGAAGCAATAAACAGAACAAGCAAGAATTTGCTGGAGAACTTGGCAAAATTTGTCAAATGCAGTTTGGGCTTGCCCAAAGGACTGACAGTGACTCTAATGGATGCAGCAGTGAGCTTCATGTGGGTGTTCCCTTCCAGGGGAGCTGCGAGTCCCAACAAAGAACACAAGAACTGTAATTTGCATGGGTTAAGTTGTTCAGTGTCAGCACAAAAAGCTGAGTTCTGCTTCCCCAAGCATCATCTTGGAAAGCTGCCCTGGTTTCTTGGCTACAGGACAGGGTCTCTAAGAGAGTTTGGAGAACAGATGAGAGCATCATCTTGATGATGACACCAGGTTCAGATAGGGACAGCTAACTGGGAGAAGCTAAACTTAAAAAAAAAAGGGAAAAAGACATTTTATCACTTACTTCATCAAGCACTGTTGACAAGAAGTGGCAAAACTACACAGGGAAGGCAGTGGGAAATAAAACAATTTTGTGACATCTTGGGTATGGGCTGTGCAGCAGAGAAAGGATAGAAACAGGGAAAGACTGCAGTCACAATGCTAAAGAACAGAGGGAGCACAGAACTGCAAAAGCTTTTGTCAATAGAATTTCATATCCAATTATTGTCACAGGAGTCTCAAATTTTATTTCCTGCATTTCTCCTGGCAGAATGCCAGTTCTCACATGACCTCCATATATTTTTTTAATCCTATCAATGAAATTGTCTTTCCTTCAATTTCCTTTCAGTTTTATTCTTTCCTTCAATTGTCTTTCCTTTCCATTTTCTTCCCTTTCCAGACAGCTGATTTCCCTTAGAAGTTGGAATTGTTTAATAAGAAGACTGACCATGAATAGTAAGAGATGAACCAGCACCAGCATGCCAACATCTGCAAGTCTTTGATTTTGTGGCTATTATACTAGATGTAGCCCTCCCACACAAGATGCCACCCAGAGGCTTTTTTCCTTTTGCTTACCTGGGTGACAGGTGGTTGTGCCAGATGGCAGTTTTGAACCCAGACAAAGCGCAGATGAGATGTTCAAGTATGAGATCCTTAGGAGGTGCACAGCCTCTTCCATGGGCTGCAGCTGCTGGCTGTGGGCTGTTCCTTGGAGCATGGATCCCAATCTGTTCCTAATCTGACACCTCTTCTGGCTGGGGCTAGCAACACTGTCAAAGTTCATCTGAACCTACCAGGCAGCCCAGGAATTCACAGGTTATTTTGTTACTTAACAAATCCAGGTGCTCCTACCAGATCAGCAGGGCTCTTTTCTGCGTGATAATTCCAAAAGCCTTTGATTTACCTGCCCTCCCTGCCCCTGACTATGATCAGAAGGGTAGGTGGCAGGGAGCAAAGCCTGATTCAGCAGCAGCTATTGCTCATTTTCTTGTCACTCTATAGGTCACTGGCTGGCAGAAATCCCTGTGGAAATGCATCTAAAAATATTTTGAAAACTTGGCCTGCACTGATGGGCAAATTAATGGTGACTCATGCTCCCCTCAGCTCCAGACTCGATTACTGCAATTTGGGGGACTGAGAAGCTGATGCTCCACCGAGACTGCAACTTGCTTAGGGGAGCAGCCGAGAGGCCTCATTGGCATTCATTGTTTCCAACACATCTCTCTTGTCCTTT
This sequence comes from Geospiza fortis, assembly GCF_000277835.1. Classification (NCBI taxonomy): domain Eukaryota; kingdom Metazoa; phylum Chordata; class Aves; order Passeriformes; family Thraupidae; genus Geospiza; species Geospiza fortis. Next base: position 3,201,297 of record NW_005054304.1, on the reverse strand, counting down.
TAATCACTAATAAATTTAATTTCACTTCTCACTGAAGATCTCACTCTCCACCTTTCTGGCAAGAGGAACAATCCAGAGGCTGCTTTCATGACCTTTGCTGCAGCTTTAGATGCTGGCACAAAACAGACTTGCCTGGAGCAACGTCTCCAACCTGCATTTCCCAGCATTGCTTTCTCTAGTCCTTCACAGCTTGTCCATGCAACTCCAGAAGATTCCTTGCCGTCCTGCAGGGTGCCCTCTGTTGAATGAGGATTTTACAGGAACAGGACACATCAGCTTGGAGGAATTTAAGTCAAAATGCCTCCTCGTAGAAGCTGCAGTCTAATGATCACGAGCAATAGTGTGTTTGAAGCAGGAAAATGGCAGAGAGGAGACCACATCCCTCATCCCTCTCCTGACATTGTTCTGACAGGATGCCTTAACTTTTAGTCTGGGAGACTGGGGCTACCCCATGGAAATAGGAACAAAAGATATTTGGTTTGTAAGATGCTGGAAAGGGCAGGCCATCAAATCTAAAGTAAAATACTCTTCATTTAGTCTCATCATGTGCTATATTATCCCCGAGCTTTGTTAGAACGATGGCAGGGCTCTTCAAACAGCTTCCCTGGGGAGACTGCTCTGCAGCTTAACAACCTTGCACTGGAGATGTGCAAGTGTAACCAAGGGCAGAATTTAGTCTCTTGTCTATTTAACGTGTTTGCTAGGGACTGCCTGTGTTCCTGGCACTTTATAATAATAGTAATATAAATGCATTTGGATAATAACCAAATGGAGAAACTATGATTTAGCCCTTTACTGTGTTGTAATTCCCAAATGCATCAACATCTATTTAAGTGCAAAACAGTCTACAGTTTACAAATACAAAGCTGCGATTGTCTGCTTTAAGGGTTCTGTATGAGATTATGATTCAATACAAAACACAATTCAGTGTCTGAAATTTCATTTTTAATGGCAGAATAACATCAAAAAAAGTAGCTCTTTCTCCATATGCAGTCTTGCAAAAAAAATGTATCCCAGGGACTTAGCCCTTTCTAGTCATTTCTACATATATAACTGCTCATCTCTTATGCACGTATGCACTTGCACATAAATCAATGTGCTTGCAGACAGACCATATTTCATCTTGCCTTCTAACCTCCCGCTGTCAAGATATTTCCACAAAAATGTAACAAATAAAACTAACAGCTCCTTTTTCCCTGACTGCCGGAGCAATGTAGGGGACTACTTCTGTACAACCAAGCGCCTTCTGCTCTGTGAACAAGCACAACTGCGCAGCTTCGGCTGAGACTGCCTTTCTACCACATAACCTGCTCACACCAACTATAGGATCAATGAGAAAAAACACAACCACACCTTTGATTTTAACTACAGGAAAAATTGTTTATCTTGATAAGTTACTGGAGTTATCAAAAGCTGTTCAATTTAATGCACAAAAAGGGAAATAAAATGTTTCAGTAATTCAACACAAAGTGCTAACATTGCCCATGACCTCTGAAGTGCTGTTTTATTGTTTGGGTGGGTTTTTTTCCACTGCTATCACTGGATGGGATTATAGAGAAGCAGAAATACAAAGTGTTGATGATCAAGAGAATCTTCATGTTGTAACATGGGCAAAGTTCTCATTTGCCATCAGTTTTGCCTGATTATGTTTAATATCAGTTATATTCAAAGTTATATTTAAAAGAGTTGTTCTAACCCTTTACTGAAAAACTGTTTAAGTTCAATGAATTAATTTTCAATTGATGACAGTTAGCAGCATTCTGAGGACTTTCTTTCCCAGAGTTCATAAAGTATTTCCAGACAGTTAATGGGCTTTTGTTTTAAAAAACAATCAAAAAGTTTAAAAGCTCACCCACAAAAGAATAAAACAGACAACAGAGGAAAAAATGTGACCTAAAGGATAAATAATTTTATCTTGTTTTCCTTTTAACAAAATTGAATTCAAAACCATTCTGTTTATTAAAGACATATAGCAATTCATAAAACAAACATCTTAACAGTCTTAACAGAATTGATGTGCACAATTCAGTTTCATTAAGTATGAATTTAAAATATATATTTCAGTTTAGCTTGATATTCCCTTTAGACCAACATCTCCAACACTCATACACAATATTTAAGCTGCCCCAAAGCAATCAATAAGGACTTTGTAAAGAGACTAACAAAACTACATTGTAAAACAATTTGAAATAGTCTTAAATGTTGAAAAAAACCCCCACCAAACCAAAAAACAAAGGATGTGTTCAATGAAATCTAAGCAAGTTGTTGGAAGTACTGAAAGGCAGAGATTCAGTACATGGAGGTAGCTCAGTAAGGATACTTGCAGTGTTCTGATTATTTAGCTTTGACACAACCGCAGTCAGCTACTGTCTGCTTGAACTCTTGCTATGTATTTTGAAAAGGGAACACTGCCTCTGGGCTGTTGTCTCATCATTCAAAACCAACAGAAAGAGTCATTGATTTCAGTGGGATTGGGATTAAGTCTTTATATTCTCTGGAAATTCAGGTTTATGGAAGTAGAACATAAAGAAACCATCCTGAGTCTGGATCTGTCCCCAGCTACAAGCGAGGTTTTTAAACCCAGAGGAATTTTTTCCCATATGGAACCAGTTGCCACTTAGAATACTTAAGGAAGTGGAACCTTGAATTTGGCCCAGGAACTCTCCATTTCCTAGCAGGCCTGTTGGTGGATCTGCCTGTGCTGCCTGGGGATGCACTGATCAAACTGTGAGCTCACTGCCCACTGCCCAGTGGGAAGAGAGCAGAGCCCTGGGGACATGGGCAGTGGACAGTGTCCTTCAGCCCTCTTGCCTACTCAGCAGGGAGAGCTTGATCCCCCCTCCAGGGAAGGAAAGGAGGTGGCACATGCCACCATAACTTTGTCACATGGTCCTTTTATTGGTGTGCCAGTTCTGAGCAGGGTGATGCTGTCAGCTCCCTGCAGTTTCTCACACAGATGGCAACAGGGAGCGGCCATCACATAAAGCACCGAGGATTGGTACCAGATTACTTTTCTCCTGCTGTTCACAGGACTGGAAGTAACAGACTAGGTAAACCAAGCACATTTTTTTTTTCAGTAAGGCAAAAGGATATGAATTTCACATGCCTATTGTCACATAGAAGATCTTCAGCTTGTGTAAAGGCTTACAACCTTATCAGAGCTCTTATCATCTACGTTTGCTACAGACTTGCTGCAAGGTGTTTGCACTGAGCCACACCTTTAGCTGCAATGTTAACCATGACATACATGGAAGCTCTGCATTTATATTGATCCCACGTTGACCTATTCCTTTCCTTACTTAATATTTTAATGCACAATTGCCAGCACAGTTTTTGCCGAGGGGCACACCCCCCAGTCTGGACTAGAGCACGTTTCTGAAATCTTCATCTCCCAGACAAGATGTAGTGCTGGCTGCATGTTTAAATATATGCCTGCATTCCTTTCTCTTCAATGCCTAGAAATAGTATTTTGTATTCTTTTTTCACCTAAGTTTATTAGAAAGAGTAATATTATTTTTAAAAGTTGTGATTGATTGTCAAATGAGCTAAGATAGCGTTTCTGTTACTATAAGGATCCTTTTAATTAGCAAAAAAAATAATAAATTGTCAACTTTCTTGTCCTCATAAGCTACTATTCATTACCAATGCAGTAATAGAGAAAACATAGCTTGGCTTATTACAATAAAGGCTCTGTTTCAGCATCCTAAATTCTCTGTGCAGGTCTCTCTGCATTGTACAGGGGGAAGGCGAAGAAAAAAAGAAAACCAAAAATTCATGTTTTTCAGGGGTAAATGATAAAAAGATCTCCTAGGTGCAAACACAAATACTTCACTCATAACCCAAGCACCAGACCATTTCTTTGAAGAAGCTTATGAGGCATTTAAGATATACAATGGCACAATATCATACAATGGAATTGAAAGAATTTTCTTGAGATACCATTAACTTTGAAGGAATGTCTAGACAACTGTGTCAACAAATGCAAATAATTCATGCTTTTCAGCTTCTATCCATTGGATGGCCCCATGCTGAGTATACACAAACTCAGAAGAAAAAGGCATGTCACAGTCATATGACTAGGGAGTGTAACAGAGTCACACAGAAATTCAAGTCAATCTCAGAAAAAAACCTCCAGAAAGCTCTTCCCCAAGAGAAGAGCTGGTAAGCCAGCAGTGGGATAGGCTCCTGGTCATTTTGGCTAGTTTAAAACAGAGACTTGCTGCTGGTGCACCCTGGCTTCACAGCAGGGGCAATGGAAGAACCAGCTGTCAGTCATGACCATTCACTCAGTTAGAAAAATAAACTAATGGACTCCAAAATACTGTACAACCTCTTGCAGCAACCAACAAAGTGGCTTCTGAAAACAATGCTTTTGCCAAAAATGCATCTGTAAGGCACTTAACAGGTATCTTTTAATATATATATATATATAGATAGATAGATATAAAAAAATAAAATATGCACTAAAGCAACATTCACAAAACCCAGCTGTGTCAATTGTCCGTGTGTACAGTATAGTACATATATACATTCACTGTGACACAGGCCATCTCCACAATTATACCTTCACGGGTGCTTTGGGCTGCCTGGTTAATTTCAGTGCCTGTGAACAGGAAACAAAACTGTCACTTTTTTATACCCTTCAAAGACAAGCAACAGCACAAGGTAAGAGTCTCATTTATAAAGGGCAACAAAACACTGTGTGTATTTCTGAGTGGCTGAGAGAGGAGCCAGCGTGCAGCTGACAGGCTCTGGGCTCTGAGATGATGTTTGTGTCTCTTACAGCCCATCATAACCTCCCCTTACAGAGGAACCACAAGGACTATGGCTACAGTGCCAGTGAAGGAAGCAGAGATGGGTCTCAGGTGCCTTTTACAAAGTGACCATTTGAACCCCACTCAAACCACTCGTGGCACAGATAGAAGAGCTTCAGACCCACTTAAGGAAAGACAGTGAAGAAAATGTGTGCCAACACCTTTGTGTGCCTGGCTTCCTTCCACATGGCTCAAAGCCTGCTCGGAGGATAATCACTGCTGCAGTGGTGGATGTCATGCATCTTTGATGTTTATACCCTCGTTTCTGAGAACAGGTAAGAAATAGCCAAAGTCCATCAGTCCAGAGGTGATCTTATGCCAGGGGACACCTGACATCTTTGTAGCTCCATTGTTGCTGAGGAAGAAAGAAACCTCTTTCTTTTTTGATGGCAGGGTCCAGCTCTGTGTTCCTCACAGGGCTGGCCAATTATGGTGGCTGAGCTAGGTATTCAGTGTGTGGCAAAAGTTCAGCTCAGTGCTCATGCTTCCAGTTTGGCAGGAAGCAGCCTCTCTAAGTAAGGAGAGAAATGTGATAGGCTCAAAAAGCATTGGGTTTTCAGCTGCTCCTGTGCAGCAGTGTGGGCAGTGGGAAGGATGCTGGCTCTTGGTGTGCTCAGCAGCAAAAAAAGCTCCATGCCCTCTTAGGTGGGACAAACTGGCTCAGATGAGAGGAATTTAGACAAATTAGCAAATTCCTGAAATTTGGAACCTCTGTTTTTCTGAAGGAAGTCTTTTGGGTGAAGAGCCCTGACAGACTGGCATTTGTCTGACTTCTTGTTTCCAGCAGGTTGGCAAAACAAGCAATTTTCAGTCTGAGAGATGCCTGATGGGGCTTCTTATTGTAGATATTAACCTTTAATATTGTACACTTAAAGCTTGTAAGCACTGCTTGAAAATCACTCCAGCACAAATGTAAACCCTTAAAAAAACCCCAAACCTTTAAAAATAAATGGGATATATTCCCCTCAGAAACACCAGCATTTAACTATTGTTAAATCCAGCCCTTTGAGATTAGTCTTTTCAATATTATTCAGCAAGAGACTTTGGAGAGAGAGACATCATCCCACACTTTGTTTGGGGAAACAATTTTTTAACTTTGTAGTTTGGCAGATTCTGCTGCCATATTTACAAAGTAGAAATACCTTAGTGTAGATGAACCTCTAAATATTTAAATTCAATTTCATACAACCCGATCACATGTACTATCATAATTAAGTAAGAATGTCACTGCAGTTGAGTACTGTGACTGGATAACTGCCTCCCCCTGCAAGAGAGATGCCAAAATGAAGCCAAGGTGTTTGTAGAAAATAAACATCAAGGGTGATGATGACATGTTTATTTTCAAAGCAGGAGACCATTATCCAGTCACAACATTCACTTCTATTATGCTTATTGCAACTGTACCAGAGCCAACCTCATTGATTTTTTCAAAGAGTAATTAAAATAACATTTGTGAATAATACAGAAGACCAACTGAAGAAACTGCAGCAACAGAACAACAATCCCCCAAAGTGGTTCTACAGTGGCATTACAGTCTGCTTAGCACAGGAGGTTTATTTGATGCTTAATGAATAAGAAACTAGTGCTGGTGAACTGTAAATCTCTCCAGTACTGCTTGACTGTTCTGATGCTCTGTTTAAAGGCTGTTTTAATTTGCAGCAGCTGACAGCAGCCCCTAAAGGCCATTACTGCCCTGAGAATCAGGGAGGTCTGGATGAGCTCCAGCCTCACTCCTGAGATGCTGAAGAGAAGTCAGCATTGCAGGGATTATTCTGTAACCAGCAGCATAAACTTTAGGCTGTCTTTCTACAGGAATAGCATGGAATTTTCTTTATACCACCAGTAAAGTCTCCTGATAATTTCTGATTAAAAGAAAAACCATAATTTTCAGACTGATGGATAATTGCCACTGGATTCTCAGATTTTCATTTTCAGATACTCGGACCAGTATATATTAACCAGATCTGATTTCTGAACACAATTTCTCAAAACTGAGCGTTTTCCTGCTTTTTACAAGTCAGATAACACATGAAAATAGCTGATTTGGGATTTTAGCATTCAAGATAGCAAGGTTACTTTAGTGGTGTGAAGCTGTAAAATGACAGCCACTGGGTTTTGCTGAAAATTGGAAATATGAGTGTTAGCAATAAAATTTCTCCAGTGCTAAGTGGAGAATGCAGGGTGCTGATGGAGCTGGGCTTCCCACAGTAGCTCTCAACCATCACTGAAATGGCTGCCAAAGGTTGCTTCAGTTGCTGCAGCTTCTTGATCTTTATTATCTCAGAACATTAGAAGACAGCATTAAATTCGATTTAATGGACTAGCTTTTTGCAGGGTGGTTATTCTGAGAACCTGACTAAAACCAGTGCTATCATTTCACATAGAATGGCTGTCACATGTCAATACCTTCAATTTGTACTGAAATAAGCACGATTTGAATCAGCGATGTTGATTCCAAGCCCTCTAGGTTATAGTGTATAATCCTACAAGTTATTCCATGTCTTAATTTTGGCATGAAATAGGATGACCCAGACTGCTGTAGACTTCTTGCTATTGTAAGGAGTGACACAAATGGTGGGGGGGAAGAGGAAAAAAGTTTTCATCCTGCTTCAATCCAGTTCAGAAAGTGTCCTTATTTTACCTCATTTCCCCAGCTCACATGCCAGCCAACATATCTTTGTAACTTCTCCATAAAGGAGATCCAAAGCTCTGATTATTAGTCAGCTAATGGATGGAGACATTCTTATGGGGCATATTCTGAATTCATAATTTGAATGAATTTGTAACTTGAATTAACTGTAGAGGTCTAACTTCATGCTTTGAACTTTTTCAGAGTTTCTTCAATCCCCTTTTCAAGCAGGATAAAGTTCTGCACTTTTATTTTGATACTGCTGTGATTATCACTGTTGTAGAGGAAACAAGGAAATAGAAAAATCCCAGCCATAGAAGAAACCTCAGGAGTTTAGGACGTGTGTTTTGGTATTTTTCCCCTCACAGTACACTTGCCATTATAAATCAAATTCAGCAATCCTTACCTTTTGCCTAGAAACCATCCAGGATTTTATTGTTGGTACCAACAGACTGCCAAGAAGGATCTGAGCAGGATGATAGATGAGCAAAGGGACGGAAATTAAGGACAGGTATTCATAACCTGCAAATACTATCTTCAGCATGGGAATCCCTGCAGGCAGAAAAACAGGAGACAGACTCTCACCTCAGACTTTGAGCTCCAGATAAAAGCAAAGCATTTTATGTTGCACTGACATTTCACAATAATAAAAGAAAAAAATCCCAAAATGAGCTGAAATGTTTTATATATTAAAAATCCAACCCAAATGAGCAAGAGCATGAATACAAAAAATACATGGCAGAGAAAGTTCTGTGGCAGAAAGGGTGGAGTAGGGAATGCCATAAAAGATCTTTTCTAATGATGCTAATATTGCAGTAAATAAAAACTGCTGCTGAAGACTTGATATACAGAACATTCTGCTACAGCATGACTGTTCAGTTGCTGACCACAGTTCTGTACTGCTTCTTTACTATCTCCTCTCACTGGGCTGTTCTGTGTTCACATGATTGTCCTCCATCCAACCTGCCCAACTCCTGCTTGTAACCTTTGCAACCTTTCTTTGGTCTGTTCTCCACTGGAGGAGGGTCATGTTTTGCTTGTACATTCCCTCCAGTTGGTGAGTATCTAAATGAGAGCCTCCCCTGCTTTTACTGATCCATGAGACACAAAAGATTCAATCAGCTGGGTGAGCAATAGGAAGTGATCCTGCCCACAGTTAGGCAGCAGCTGGAGTACAGAAGTTGCTAGATGCTGGAAGAAGTGAGTGCTAAGACCTAGAGATGGGCCATTTTTTCCAAGAGCTGGAATTTGCACTCAACAGTGCTAATTCTATCAGATATCTCCATGCACAATCTTCCTGCTTGATGATGTGATATGTAAAAATAAGTTTTATTCACTTCTGCAGTAATGAAACCAATTATGCCTACTTTGAACATATTACTGTTCAAAATTATCTGTTCAAATCTTGGAACTTTGCTAGCATGCTCCACAAAGTGCAGGTGTGGACAAAACCTGCAATCAGCTCTGTCTTGCCTGACCAGATATTTGCACAGCTGCCAACAAGAGCAGCTGTGACTCAGGAGCCTCCTGAGAATGCACCTTATCCTCTCTCTCATCTTAAATGTCACTCTAGGAGTCCTCTGCCAGCACCAACCTTGACATGAAGCAGACTGCACATGCTTCTCACAGAGCTCATCTCAGTGTCTCACGAATCACAGAGTGCTTTGGGTTGGAAGAGACCTCAAGGACAATCTTGTTCCAGCCCCCTGCCACAGGGACACCTTCCACCAGACCAGGTTGCTCCAATCCCCATCCAGCCTGGCTCTGCCTTGTCTCCTTTCTCAGCAATGACAAAACATTGAGCTTTGTGCCACATACCCTCCATTTCCCCACGAGGAGATGCCTCAGATCAGCCAAAGCCGTCAGATTTATGGAAACTTTTCTTTATATCTTGGATAAACTCCCATTCTCAACACCATTTCAGGCTTCCTTTAATAACCTTGATCCCCCCCACGTAAGCAAACAGCTTATTTGTTGAATATTACCACTTCACCAGTGCCCCACTATTGTTGACATGTGTCTGGGCTTGCTGAAATCTTCATGATGTTTCACACCACCATTTCTTGGAATTATTATTATTATTATTAGCTTCATCCCATCACACCACTAAAAATCTCATGCCTGTGCTAGTAGCCTTTACCTATGTGTATATTTGCAGGGATGGATTAAATCAAATAAATAAAGGCTTGCATGCTTTATTTCAGTATTATAATTGCCTTCAAAACAACATCATGGACCTATCACACAATTGCTTATTATTAACACTAATTTCTGGGGCTTGGGAATAAATAGTATTTAGATAGAAATTAAATGGGCATTTGCATTATATTAAGGCATGTAATTTACCTCAAATGCCCATCATACTGTTTTTGTAAACAGATAAAAGTTTTATTGCTTGTTTCCACATCTCAAATTGACACTTGTGGGTCCTTTTCTATTTTCTAATCACAGAAAAATACACTAGAGTCCCAAGCTATGAACATGCTGTATTTCTCTTTGTAAGACAGTACCTGGTGTTTTGGTAGTGCAATTTCATCCACAGATCCAAAAACATTTTAGAAAGCTGAAGAGGGCTCCTACAGAGAATCAGAAACACTACAATGACTAGCCTAAGATCACACAGAAACTAATGGCACAGATGTGAACAGAATGCATCCAAAGCAACTGAGACATGCTTTAGATAACTGTACATTTTCTGAAAGAAAAGAAATTCCAGCTTAAAAGGTAAATTCTCTAGAGGAAAACTATTTTTGTCAACTAGGAAAAGAAAATTAAAGTTGTCAAATATAAATACAAAATACTATAATTAGCGTGACAATATAATTAGATCACTGGGTAGAAAGAGGTTCTTAATTCACAGCTTGTTTAAATACAAGTCACAACAACAGGTTCCTGGAAGCTACTAATGTGCAATTAAAGTTCCTATTATTTACCAGGAAATGCTAACTGATGAAAAGAAGAAATAATCATTTTTGCAGGTAAGGACTAGTCTAATGGAAAGAAAAGAAACCCAACCTTGTTGCCTTTTCATGCACTTTCTGATCTTTATAATTCTAACTTTGCCAGTATACAACTCTCTCAGAAAATATTTCGTGACAGAGATCCCCATAGTGTAGTCCCAAATGCTTGTGTCAGTAACATTACCACAAAGCTAAACTAAACAGCATGAGTGTTATTTATTTTTAAAAATGCCATCTAAACTTTTTAGTAGCAATATGTAGCAGCTGCAAGCATCAGTTTAGCAGTGACTGCTAATGTTTTCCAAACATATAAAACCCATGCAAATATCTAATTAGGGAAAACATACTCTAGTAGTTACTTCTACCTCTTTTAAAATGAAACACAAAAACAATTACATTTTTCTCATATATATATGTGTATATAAATATACATATATAAACACTTGGGAGAAAAACAAACACTGAAGGCTCATGCCAAAAACACCCATTCATGCTGCTGTGGTTTATGGAGTTAGAAGCTTCCAGGAATCTGGTTCAACTCTCTGCCAAAGAGCCTCACTCACTAAATATCATGAGACCTGAATAACAAAGTTGCCTTCTGTGCTTTGGTGCTAAGCTGGTCAGCTTTGCTCAAAGTGGGGCTTTAACAAGCTTCCCATCTTCCTCCAAAGACAGGCGTGGGATGGGACAGCAGCACCCCACCTGACTAGAACTACAGAGAGCTGCAGCAGAAAGGAGAAAAACCAAAGACTGTTCTATAGGTATCCCTTTCAAACAAAATCATTGGTATTCCCAGTTATTTACCCCAAATTTCCCTCTTCCCCTTTGTTTGGGTATGTTTCTCCTACCAGTGCTCCCCCACATTCCCATCTTCCTCCTTGCTCTTTGGCCCTGGTGTTCAGAGGCTCTTTTTCTGTCTGTGTTTTCTCCCTTCCTCCTTTTCCCTCCTCCACTCCCATGCTTTCAGCCTCCAAGGGTTTGCTTCCCAAGACCTTTGATTCTACTCATTGCAGCCATGTAAGTTTTGGCTACTTCCACTAAAATCACTCAGCTCCACTAAGGGCAGGGGCACCAACATCACAGTCCCACTGCAGCTGAGAGAAGAAGTCAGGTCTGTGACAGGGAGCACATTGCAGTTTTCTCCCTTTTTTGTGTCCTCACTCAGCTCTTCTTTTTCCATATTAAGCACTTTGCAAACCTGAGGAAAGCAAAGGAAACACTGTTTATCCTTGACCTTCAACAGCAGCGAGGAAGAGTGAGAGCACTGCTCTTGCAGCTCTCCATTGCTCCAGGGTGTTCCAGCTTGGCTCCAAGGCTGTAGATTATCAGCCCTGGCCAAAGGCCACTGCTTCTCTAATAACCTGCTCAACTGAAAGCTACTTAATCCTTCCCCCAGTCTGCAGCCAGTATAGCCTCCCACATCTTCCCCTTTCCCCTTTGCTATTTTCACATTTCCTAAAAGGCCCATGAAAATATTATGCTGCACTTCACTACATTTAGTTAACTGTAAAATAATAATAATAAAAAACCCTAATTTGAAGGTATTTTAAAGTTAATTTAAATATAGGACTCTTTTCATCTAGCTATCACTGCAGTAATATAAATGAAGCAAATTAATTTTAATGCTCCAAGGTTCTGATTCTGTGTCACTGTCACTGACAGGATCCAACTAGACTTTATGAGATGGCATTTGACTTTATGGAAGTGAGCACTATGCACGCATTTACAATTTTACAGGGACTTTAAGCTGTCATGCTGAAAAATGTTTATAAAACATTAATCAAAAAATGCCTCTTTAATACAATGCATTGTCTGAAAGATGTTAGAAGGCACATATTGTAAATGGATTCTTTTTCTGACTAAAGTAATTTCTACCAAAAGCCTTTCCCCACTGCTATACAAGTACACAGTGTGGAGAGATAAAGAGCACTTTCTCAGCACATTACTACCTGATCCAAACACTTGGGAAATCACTAATGTACAGCATGCCATATTTCCATGTCACACATGACACATTTGTCTAAAATTACCCAACAGAGTTTGACATTGCAGCATATTCCTTAGCAGAGCTTTCAACTGACATCTGCCAAGTAAGAACTTCAAGTAGGAGCTTTCTTCTTCTAACAAGCAAGTAAGAGTTTTCTTTCATCCTATACCCCTGATGGAAATGATAAAACAATAAGTACTGGAAATCAGGGGGGTTTTTTCTATTTTAGTATGTTTATTTTATGCTCGCTGGATGTGTAAGCTCCCCTTTAAGCACTGTTTCATCATTTGCTGTTTTCTATCACATTGCAATGGGTTCAGAGAACTTAATAGAACATTTTTATTACCACCAAAACACAGGCCATTATCTCTCACACCCAAAGCAGAATTATTGCTAGTGCCGTGCTTCCATACTTCACTGTATAGGTTTTTTTCCCTTCAACGTCTTCATAACAAACAATTTATCCTAAACCTTTATTGCCTACATTACTGAAGCACATTCCACATCACAAAACACTGCAGCACTTCTTCTCACAAATAGAGATTTGGGGCAAAACAGAGAGGTCATCCTAGGGCTATGGAACCATCAGGAATCAGAATGCCAAAGACCCCTCACAAAGAGGCAGTGGAAATACTTGGAAGAAAAGCTTTAGCTCTGAATTTTTACCTCTCCCTTTTACTTGTGAATGCATTTCAGAACTCTCAATTGCTACAGTCTTCAAGTGCAATACACAAAATGAATCAAGTGCATGATAGTAGCTTCTCTGATGCTCTCCACGCTATTCTCTTACTGAAGGATCCTCTCAGGGATTGATGTGAAAGGAACATTATTGGTCCAACAGCCATTTCTTCATCTGAGAAAAGGCCTGTAAAGAGGGGCTTATATTGTGCTGAACCTCTCCCAGGCTGCCAGAGCAGGGGGGGCTCTGAATTTATGCTGCAAAGACAGAGCCAAACAAGCACCTGAAATTTGACTGCCGAGTTTCAGAACAGCTCTGCTTGGAGCCCAGTGGCTGCATGGTGGGAAGGGCTGGTAAGATTCAGGCAGTGCCCAATTTAGAGGATTAGAAAAGAGTTGTTCATGCAGAGAGCTGCCAGAACAGCAAGATACTGCTCATCTCACTTGAAAACTTTCTTAAGGGCTTCCCTGTTTCTTCCCAGGCAAATCCTTGCTGTGGTTAGTTTTGAGGAGACAGAAGGTCACACACTATGCCTGTCCTCAGTGAAGCCAAACCAAGGATAGATGTTGCTTGTCCTCATTCAGACTGTGCTATGACATACTGAGATCATGATAGAAAAATATGCTTTTGACAAATTAACTGGATTATTTTTCCTACATCCATGCCCTTTCCAAAGCACACCCTGAATTCAAGTTAAATGCTTTTCCCTAAGGACCAGCTTCTTTCGGGTATGGGAATAGCTAAATGATACCTGACAACCTCTAACAATGCAAATATTTGCTGGCTACTGAGTATTGCCATTCCAGCCAAAGAAAGCACCTTCCAATGTAATATGAGATCACATTACATTGCAGGGAGAATTGTGCCCTTTTGCCCACATACATGCTGTATGAAGAAGATTCAGGCCTAAAATGTTCTCAAGGAAAAAAAAGACAATTTTTTCAGTATGTTTTCATATTTCAGGTCAGTGACAAGTGTAATGGAAAGCAAACACCAGGCTCATGGAGTGGTACAAATAAACATTAGAGGGGGAGATTACACAAGGGACTGTGGGATGTTAAGAGGCTCTGGAAGAACTGCAGGGGAAAACTGCAAAATGGAGGCTGTTCTCACTGAGTTTGGAGGTGTGGACCCTAATCTTCAAAAACATTTCCCTCTCTTTGGGAAAGAACAATCCCCTCTCGTTACAATAAATGATTTACCTCTTTGCAGAGCTAGAATTACTGGGAAGACTCTGCCCTTAGTCAGTGATGTGGCCACATACTAGCCATACAGTTCTGTGGGATGCAGGAATTTATGCTATGTTAAAAGAGACTGGACTGGTACAATATTTAAGTAAAGGAGGAAGAGGAAGAGAAATTAATGAGAAAGAGAATTTTCCTTTTGCTGTAACTCTAACAAGAATTTAAAAAGAGAAGAAAACCTAATATACTTTGAATGCTTTTGCTCATTCTTTCTCTCCAGAAGAAAATATATATATATTATATATAAATATATATATACTATACTCATACAGAAATCAGTAATTCAAGTGCAACGTAAGTACAGCTACCAAGGAACAGCACATCTTGATACCATCAAAGTTTTAAGGAGATAAAACTGCAAAAGCTGGGAGGAACAGAAAGAAAGCAGACTTTGTCTGTTTCTGGGGCTTCAATGGGTGCATTCAGATTGGAAGTGATGTTTAATGAACAGCATAGGCAATCTCACCAGCTGCTAACAATGAAACATTTAACACCAACAACTGAAGACTGGTGCCTGAGACTCCAGAACACCTCCACCTGGCTGAAAATATGGTGGTAGGAATTAGTTAACAGGGAATTCAGGAATGATTTGAACACCCTAAGTCATTTTTCATATGTGACTTATTCTTAATTTGGCACCACAATGTGGATGTAGCAATGCTGTAAGCCCACACTCACACTTCAGTGCTTTTTTTTTGCCTGGATATCAGCTCACTCTTCATACACACACCCCCTACTCAAAGCACAGGCAGCAAATTGATAACGAATTACAAATTTGCTATCAATAACTAAGCTACAAAGCTAAAATTAATAGAATTTAAAACCCTTTTTAGAGGTTTAGTACAGGAAACCTACTAATAAAAGGAATTCTGGACAAAGAGATGGACAAGCAACCTAAACCCACAAAGCTGAAATTTGATTAATTTGATTCTTTCCTTGAACATTACTGCCTTTCCACACACAGCTGAGGCTAAGGTTTCACAGCATTAAAGTTTTGATTATATAGATTTATCTACACATATTATTTTAAAAAAACATTAAAAACATGTTTTATAGTTTTTCTTATTATGTTTGTAAAGACAGGCAGGAAAGGTTTATGCTCCAACCTGTTTCATACTAATTTTTTTAAAGCATTTTCTCCACCTGTAACCTTGATGCAAAGGAAAAAATTATACACAAATTCATTATAAATAGTAAGCCAGGAAAACCCTTCTTTTCATAAAGGAAAAACCTATAATTTTTCCTTTATTAATCTAATTTCCGTAGCCAGAAAAAAAGAATATATGAGACCAGAACATCTTACTGCTCCATTTGGGAAGGCATTTTAAGAAAAGAGCTCCCTCCACCTTGAAATCCTATGGGACACTGTCTCCTATTGGAAAACTCTGTGGATGAGGTTATGTGCTGGCAGTGCTCATGGCAGCTTTTAGAGCTGGATCCCTGCTCCAGACTTCCAAACTCTCCTGCAACAGGAGATTTCCAGATTTCACTGCTGCTGTTGATTTCCCACATCTTTGCACCCACTGCTTTAGAGGTGTCTGGAGTCAGCAGCTCAGACTGGCTGCCAGAAGGTGCACTGAGAGAGCAAATGTAGATACAACTCTCTCAGGGAGACTCAACATCATCTTCAATAGTCACCAGCTTTAGCATGGGTGACACTCGTAGCCTCTGCCAGCTTGAGGTAAAAAAAAAACCCAACTTGAGTCATGTCCAAACATGGATCTTCCCAAGGGTAACCTGTCAGCTGTCTGCTGAATATAATGCAGTTTCTTAAAGTAGATAAATTAACTTTAACTGTTTTAGGTGAGGAGGGAGAGCTCCTGTGTCATTATCATTTTACAGATGGATATGTGTGTTTACTTTTTTTTATTTCATTATAAAGAGGTATGAGCTTGCTGTCATTAAAAACCTGCAATCTGGTTTTTAGTGTCTGATCCAATTACGTGTGCTTCTGGAAAGATACACAACCAAATAAATAATTGGAGAGGTGCAACTCTGAAATGACAATTGTTATTCATCGATCCCATTCTGCAAGTCGAGATTGAGAGATGTAAACTTCAAGTGAATGAGATCTCCTGGGAGAGATTCTTCAGTTCAAACACAGTAAACAACTGTTGTCCTCTGGTGCACATTTTAGTACTGCTGCAGGCAAACTTTCTAAATATTAATAGAAAACCTATACAGATGAAAAGGAAGCCCTGGGAGCTGGTATAGAATTTCTTGCCACATTCTAGGTCTAATCAAAGAAACATACGTTTCAGGTCAGAAAGGAAAGGAGATTCCCTAATTTGCTGTAGTATTTCCCCTTCTAGAATCACAGAGAGGTCAAATTTGACTAAACTGCAACAGATTAAATGTACTAGATTGTGATAGTTGTGGTTAAAAAAGCCAAGGGAGAACCAGGTATTCTGTGCCCAAAAGCCACCATGACTCACTGGATTATGCCATTTCCTACTGTCAGACTGGCCTGCCAGCACATTTCCCTGCAAAGTTCAGACCCAGGGATGCCTTGCTCCAAAGGAGGCAAACAGGGGCAAGCCACATATGAGTAATGAGAGAAAATAAGATTGATGCTCTGACACAGACAATCTCAGTGACCACAGCCTATCCAAAACTGTCAGTTTGACTTCCTGGGCAAGACAGTGATTGGTGTGTGCAAGCAGGAGACACTCACCCTATCCCCAGTTACAGAAATCTTCTGCTTATATTTCACTTTGCTAATATTCTGACATAGATAAACATATCTGTATAAAATCTTGTATTATATATATATCCAGATACACATGGTTTTGCAGCTGTACTGGATATAGGCAACAGCCTTTCCCAGGCATTTTTTGAGGTCTGCTGAAAGAGAAGACATGACAGGGACTTGGTGACAACCTGACTGATAACACTGGTGGGTAAGAACCAAATGTTGGCTCTAGAAGACTGCCAAGCTAAGAAATGTGACTCACCTGCCTAGAAAAGATGCTAACATGAGAAAAGTGGAGTAGATCAAGATGCTTCTGTTCTCACCACTGCCATCTCATGTAACACAAATCCCATGGTTCTTATTTTTCCAGAGGCAGAGAGGAGAATCACAGAGCTGAGGAAAAAGCCCAGACAATAACCTGCTGTTCCTTCCAAGCAAATGCTGGGTAAAGACTGAAGTGATGAGAAAAAGATTTCATTTTGGCCCAAACAATCACCATATCAAAACTTAAAAAAGGTTCCAGCAGTCACTAAGCCCACTCCTGAGGGATCTCAGAAGCAGAAATGTGAGAGTTCCCAACTCTCTGGGCAGCAGTGAGGAGTCCGGACACAGCCTTTAGAAGACACTCACTCTTTGAAGCATTCTCCTCCCATCAGCTTCCCTTCTGCCCCAAGGGACAGCACCCACCAGTTCCTGGCAGAGGAGTAGCTGAATCATATTTACTTTCATCATCCTATCAGACACCTGGGGAAGGAATGAGACTAAAAGCCTGTAAAAGATAAAAGTGCAAATTCAAGCACTACCAACACCAAGAGGTATGACAGGATGTGGTAAAGTCTCCTGTCCAACACTCATGGGAAAATTCTGAAAGTAAAAAACAGCACAAAAAGTCTTACTCTTGAAAACTTTCAGAGAGCAATTAACCAGGATTATTTTCTATATCTTTACGTGAAAGGCAGAGGACCTTGATGAATAACTGCCTTAGAGGAAAGTTCTCTGCCAGGAGCAGAGAAAAACCACTACACTCCAAAAATACCAGAGAATAGCCTCAATACTTGCTTAGGGCAACACACATGACTTTGCCATCCTACCTTTCGATTACAGAATGATTAAGAGATGCCTCCTTTTTAAAATCACCCACTTTTTATCTTAGCACAAGTCAGAACATTTTTCCATTTAAAGGAGAAAGGTGATTATCACGATACAATAAAAAGAATCTACAATGGATTAGTACAGCATCTCAATATATTATTTATCCTGAAAAACCTTATCAGGTGATATCTGTAGAAAGCTTGACAGAAAACTATAGATACCTGGGAGCAGACTGGAGCTATCTGTCAGCATGATGCCCTCTGTCCCACTGTGCAGCTCGGGGGAAGGCACAGGCTGATTAATCCACAGCCTGGATGATCCCCTCGCAGACATTCCCCTCTGAATCTACTGCTGCACCACAGCAGGCTTTTAGGAATTGTTCAAGGCCATTGCTCAAGTACTTGAGCAGTAAGAAACTGAGTATTTAAAAAATAAATTTGAAATAAATTAAAACAAGACAAAAGTAAGTTGGTGTTTTGGCTTTTATTTCTAGAATGAACTGTATTCTTGCCTGAAATTATTTGGTAGGCTAAAAACTTTGATTGTATTACTTGAAGGGCTTAATGGTGAGAGAACTGCTACATTGCTGAATCCAAATGAGGAAAAATACGTCCTCCATCACAAACAATATCCCAATCTTATTATTAGGTAGGGTTATTTTTGCTGTTTTATCAATCTGCTGTTCATCATACCTCCAATATTTATGTTTGCCCTTGTGGTAGCCAAAATAGATAACAGTACCTTGATTTTTGCTGATAAAATAATTTTACATAGTAAATACCAAGAATTAAAGCAAATATATATTTTTTGACAATCCTGAATTTTCCTTTCAGAGTTGTAACTTCTAGCTAGCAATTCACTCTCTGAAAAAAAATCAAATAGCATTCTGTATTTGGCTGCAACTTTTGTGTAAGTGCAAGCAACAACTGCAGTATTTTTTTAAATGAGCCACAGTGATAGCTTTGCACTTCCTTGAGGCCTCTTCTCTTCTCACTGAATGAACTCCAGGGAATGGCATCATGTCGGGCTTTCCAGATGGATTATGTGAAGCCATAGCTCAATGTCATTTTCAATAGCAAGGCTCATAATTAAAGGTCAAATAGTCACTTCATCTGCAATCAATCAATAGAAGAAGTACTAATACTAAGTACTAATCAATCAATGGCAAATGCACTAATAAAAGCCATGCATCAAATGTCTGCATATGTGTGTGCTCACATGTACCATGCATATATGTGAGCAGGAAAAAGGAGAGAAAAGGAACAATGTGAGGGTGAAAATGCCAGAGGCCATTGTGGATACTATATTTATCTTGGCTTCCTTGCAAGTTTACATCCTGGTTCACTCTTTAGGTGAAATGCAAATAAACATTGGTTTTTCTGCATGTGTGATGCCCTTTTTTCAAAACCCTGCCGAAGCACCCAGCTCTGTGCAGAGCTACTGGCTCGTGCTCCCAGCTAAGGAACACAAAGGCACCTACCCTGTGCAATTTGTCCTTACACAAACACACCCTGCACTCTGATCTTTGAGACAAAAAGTGTGTCAACTGTTCTGTCTACAAAATAAGACCCAGCATATGGGAACAGCACTCATCTCCGTGCAGAGCAAGCGCTTATTCACGGATGCAACAGTGGAAGTGGCAGTTGGCCTCATGAGCATGCACTGCATGGGAATTAGTTGGTTTCATAATATGGTGTGGGAGAAAGTGACTTACAAAAGTCTTCTCATGCCTCTCCTATTACCACTTCTAAAGCTTTAAAGCTGTCAGCTCTTCTCCCACTTTAGTTGGTGCCATTCTCAGCTCCCCAGGGAATGGGCCAGACATACCTATTTGGAGTTTCACCTGCCAAGCTGAGAGAAATCAGTTTCAAAGTGAAAGTACAAGTGTTGGGGGTCATTTATACACTACCACTGGAATCTTGAAGACAAACAAAGCAGAGCTCCACAACAGATGTGAAATGAGAGCATGAGCTGTGTTTGTGCTTTCAGGCATTGCAGTGACAGAGGGAGAAGGAAAAGCTCTCTCTACCATAAGCAAGCAGAAGATCCCTCGTTGCATGGTTTGTAATAAACAACTAAGGACGAGCAGAAATATGCCAGAACAGCAAAAGAGTAAGGGCCAAAATGCCTGTGTTTGTCTTGTGTCTGCTAAGACCAGGGTGGACAGGGAAAGATTTAAAAGTGTCATTCAGAAACAGCTAATCTTTAAAAACTAATTAGACCTACTCTGCTCCCACTTTCAGTGAAGGAAAAAATGCTGCCTGCTCTGGTTAACATATCTGTTTGCATCATCAGCTCAGGGACATGCCCCATCACACCCTGGCTTTGTAAAACCCAATACTCCTTATTTTCACACAGATTTGTTTTTATACAGCTCTACATTATCTGGAGCTGGTACAAACACCAAACAGAATAAAATATCAATGGTCTCAAACTCAGCCAGCTGGAATCTGATACACAGCAGGCACACCTGGACACCCATGGAGCAGGGGTGCACACAAGACCAGCAGGTACTTCAGGCTTACAAAGGACAGGCTCCCAGGGGATTGCCAAAAGGAACATTTCCCCATTCCCCTCCCAGGATGACTGGAAAGCCCCAAAGCTGGCAGACAGAACAGTCCACAGCTGAGAAACAGCCCCACAGTACCATGTTCCACTATCTACCTGTTCACTTCAACCTGCACACTTAGACATGGGATATATGGACTAGGGGAAAAAGGTATTTGTAGCTGGGGAGAAGCTGCAGGAGTCCTTGAAGTCAAGGTGGCCAAAGTATTTTTGCCAGTGTACTCAGGCAAAGAAAGCTGCAGAATGCAAAAGCTGGCTCATGAGGCTATGCTAATATGAGCAGTAACTTGGAATTGGGAAAATGTGAGCCAAAAGGTCAAGGGAGCTAGGAACCTCAAACTAAGTTTTTCTAAAAAAGAAAATAACATAAAAAATTGAGAGTGTAGCAGCAGAAGAAAAGTGAACTGACTCAGCTGTGTGCACAGTCAGGTCAAGACAGGCTGCATAACAATGCTGGGTACAGTGAGTACAAGAAAGGAACAGTCCTCATTTTTGGGGGGGTTATGGCAAGCCCCTTTAGGACGTAAATATTTAAAAAGGCTTTGTGCTTATTTTCTTAGTATCATGGCAAGCTGGCAGAAATATGCAACAGAGCATATATAAAACTATTCTCTCTGGGGAGAGAAGGGGAAACTTGCACATTTGTGCTGTTAAACACAACCAGCTTGTCCAGCTTTTCTTCTGTAGTATCACAGTTGTGCCCTAAGTTCATACACCCCTCCAAACAGAAAGCACAGCAGTGTGTTATGACTTATGTGTGCAGTTGCTTTCTACAAATACAAGAGTAACTATCCTGAATACAAGCTCATTTATTAGTCCAAGCTCAGTTTCATAGCACATTTGGCTGGAAAAGACCAATGTCATTTAATCTATGTTCTGCTCCAAGGCAGGATCAACTCCAGCTATTTAATTCCCATCTGAGGCTTGTCTACAATGATAGGAGATTGAAGACATCAACAGGCAACACATTCCAAAGCTGAACTGCTTTACACTAGACAGGTTTCCCTGATTGTTAGCTTAAATCATCATCACTGTTACAAAGTCCTTCTCTTTACAAAGTCCACTGTGACAGACTTACTTTCTTCCTTCTTTGCATCAACCCTTTATGCATTTGAAGATCACTGCAGTATTTCAGTTATCTTCCCTCAACAATCCCAACTGCCTCAATCTACCTCTGGGGTCATGTTTTTGAGGTCTGTGATCATTCATGGCACTCGCTTCTCATTTCTTTCCAGTTAGTCCACATAATTTTTGAATCGTGGAGCCCAAAACATTGTGCAAATATCAAAAGCCATAACACTCTCAAGCCACACAACTTTTGCTGCTTCCCTGCAACCCACAGGACCCTGTGTGAAAGGAAGGTAGGTTAGTTTTGTATGCTATGTATTTGACAAAGCTATGGCACTGTTACTCATTTCCTTGTTCGTCCTACACTTTTAAAATAATTTATTTAATGACTTGGTTCAGTAGTTTTCTACAAAATGAAGTTAGAACTCACTGATCTATAATTTCTCATCCCCTCCTCATTTCCACTGTAAAAAGAGACTTTTTTTTGACTTTTCCTTGTCTTCCAGGAACTCCTCCAATTCCCATAGACTTTCAAAGGCACTTGCTAACAGTTCTGCAGCACAGGCCTGGCTGAAGCAAAGAACCCTGAGGTGAGTTTTGCTCTATCAAACCAACCTGGAAAACATCTAAATCCCAACTTGTTCTTCCCCAGTTTCAGGCTGAGCTCTTACCTTTGTCACTGACACTAGCTGTGTTCCTCTTTCACAGATACACTCTTGAAAAGAGTCAGATATTCAGTCATATATGCTTTACCAAACATCTCTTTTTATAATCTGAAAACAATCCAGTTGTGGATGAAGCAGCAGCAAGTGGCTGTAAGCATTTCTGATTTAACAGTATTTTCTGAATATCCATCAGAACATTTTATTATCACTATGGGGTCATAAGTGACAAATATCTCTGTGATGTTTTGATAAATGAATGCCAAGAAATAAAGCTATCCAAAGTATCTGCAGACTTCAACACACACATTTTGCTCATGGTAAGCAAAAGAGTATTGTCTGTTTGTGATTTCTGAATACACTATGTCCTTTGATTTTCACTTGTACATCCCAGCTTTTAGATGTAAGATTTTACTGTCAAACTGGGCAGGTACACCTAGACATCTCTTCAGAAACAAACCTGAAATTTTAGCAGCACTGGATTAGGCAACAGAACAGAATAAGAACAGAAAGGAAAATACAGCTTCCCACAAATCAGGTGGTCTTACTGTACAACCAGTAAAATCTCAGCTGAGAAGATTGTGTTCTCTGCCCTGTAGGAAGCATTAATTTCATCTGTGCAAGAGTATTATTCTACTATTAGTATCACACTGGTAGCAGCACTTGTCACACTAAACCCAAAACCATTTAAGCAGAAAAACCAGCAACTAAACCTTTTTTTTTTCAACACAGCAAGGCATGAATGTTACTGTTGTTTTGCTCACAAGCTTATCTCCTGACTTACCCAGGGTGAGGGATTTGTGTGTGGAACAGAAAACGATAGCCACTGTGTCTGCTGGTGTGAAAGCAGAGTTATTCCTACAAAACAAAAGAGTTTTAATAACCTCTGATAGCAAAAACCTTCTTAAAACAGCATCTATCAAAATTATTACTTTGAGGATCCATATACACGTTCACATCACTTTGATCAGTCTGGTGACAGAAATAATTCCACCCGTAAATGAACAGTAGTGCTTGATTTATTTTTTTGTTTAAGCAGAATTGTTTCCCTGTTGTGGCAAGCTCTCTAATGAATACACTCCCATGTGGAGGATAGAAATTTTGAAGACAAGGTGTGTGGGACACAACTTTATTCCAGACAAGTTTATTTTGTCAAATATGCAAAAATGTCACTGCAGAAGCCACTTGCCTCCACAAAATAAGAGAAAATTACCTATTATTTCTTTTTCTAGTATGGAACAGTAACAATATGCTCAGTTTGGACAATATATTGAGTCCATACTAAGGAGATAGCTTCCACTTCAGAGATAAACTACATCTAAGGGTTTAAACACTGAGAGTAAGGCCAGGAGGGGTGGGAAAATGACATCTATATAGAGAGAGAGATGAGTGGCCAATGGATCACTCTTTGCTCCAAATTAGGAGTAATTCTATGAGGTTCTAAATACTTACCATACTGAGTTGGTTACTGCTTAAGGTATTTTAGATTTCACAGTTGGGGCATATCTTCCCCCCAGGTTAGGTCTAGCAGTTCAGAAGTTATTTTAAAATGCCTTTTAAGGCTACAATATGATCTTGTCACAGAGAAATTTTCTTGTGGCACTAAAAGAAGCCTAAGTAGCTCTAAGACACTGTACCCCTTCTTTATGATTCTCCCCTATGGATACTGTTTAATTTATATAAAGCATATGCTTGGAGTCTGCTGTATTGTGGCACTCCCCGTTCAGCAGAGTGCTGCTAAACAAACATTCCAGTAAGCCCAAGTGAGAGGATAAATGTGGCTACTCCAGCCAGCACCAGTGATGCCCTGAGCCACTGGCTGACACCATTCTTACAGTACCAGTTTTTGAGAAGTGAATGTAAATTGCCCCTCCTGGCTGAGACTTTAAAAAAGGAAAGAAAAAAAAAAGCTCTACCAAACATTAGTTCAGGACAGCTGTCTTTTAAGAATCACCATATAAATGTAGCAAATTTGACATATATAGAGAGGAGTGAATTGCCAGCACAGCAAATGTATCTTGAGATGTAAAAAGTCAAACTGAGTTCTCTCTCTCATATGTCATCAGCATGTCTGCAGGGCAAATTATACCTTCAGTGACATCTGTGCTAATCCATTTTTTTCAGTGGATGAGGTATAGCAGTGATTGATTGAGATTTAACAACTCTGTAATTAACACACAAGAAAGGACAGAATTCAGGTCCTGCTCTCGTAGCCTATGAAACTCTAACAGAGCAAATGCAGTAAGGACAATAGGAAATACCAAAATGAGGTCACCCCTATTCAGAAACCTGCCTTTGCACATTTGCATAAACTTTGTCACCCAAACCAAAGATATTGCACAAAAGAAATATTCAAAGCTTGGGATTCATTTACCTTGTGGAGAAGAGGAAAGTCAGAAACATGAAGCTCATCTGAATAGAAAATACTGAAAGAGAAACAAGCTAAAATTAGACCACAATGATAAATACTGTGTCCATGCCTTTTGTTCCCATACTGCAGGGCAGGAATGAGGCTGGCCCAAGTCTATCCAGAGAAACCCACTGCCAGATAACCTTAAAGACTGCCTGGAAGAACAATACAGATCATTACATCCTGGCAAGCCAGAATTAATATTATGGCTGCACAAGTTCTTCCTGGGGTAGATCCTCTGAATCAAGAATTTCTTGACACGATGAGTGGCAGGAAATAGTGCATATGCTGCACATCTCTTTGCACCAGTTTTGCTCATTGGGTTGACAACATAAAATCTGTCAGACATGCTCTGGTTGCTGGGCATTTAGACTTGCTATTTTACAGGAGAAAGTGTGTAAGGATGATCCAAATAAATACTCCCAGCCCTGGATATATTAATCATGATCATTCATGGGGAGAGGAAGAGAAGATCATCGTAGATGTTTGAATTCTCTCTGAGACAAAGGCTGATGCCTGTGGTGAGCAGTGTGTGTCAGACATTTCCTTCAAGCTCAGTCAGCCCTGTAAGTGCAGGTAGTTGTGAGCATCCCACTCTTCTCTCTGCCAGTTCTGCTGACACTCTCAGGGGCTCTGGGGGGCACAGAGCCCACCCTGGGACTGCAGAGATACAAGGAGGAGCCGGTGGATTCCACGAGTAGCTGCAGAGACCGAGCATCAGCCCAGAGCATGGGGAATCCCCACGAGGCTGAAGGAGAGACCCCGTGACCTGCACAGGCCTTTTCTGAGTTTGTGGATTTTGGGGGAAAGGCTTTTACTTGCAGCAGAATCTGGGGTGGGTCCTCTCCCTACTCCTTGCAGAATTTGTGAATGCAGTAAGGCTGACATGCCCCATAGGGCAGTGCAAGTCAAGACAATGCATTTGATTTTCACCCCAGTTTACAACTGGGAAACATGGCAGTGGTATTAGCTATCACCAGTGACATTTTCTATTCTCCTACATACATTTCCTGGAATGTATAAATGTCACCTCAGCATGCACTTAATTCCTCCTTCATGAACTAAGGGAGCAATCCATTGTTCCTGAATTATAATTTTTCTACAATGAAGTACATTAATTTAATATGCACAGAAAAAACCAATCACTTATTACATATAATTCTGTAAAGCAATAAGCATGTGTTGCTACCAATTATTCCTCGTGAATATTTTGCTGTGGCTAGAATATTAGCATAAAAATTACATAAAAACATTAATCAGCAGAATAACAAACTCAGTTTCACCTCAAACTCCTTGTGCTAATTTCACTTCCTGGTGTAACACAATACACACATCTCGCTGACACATCCACTGGTGATACAGAAACTTCTTCTAGAATACAATGTGCATACCTATCCCCAAAACTTCCTTGGGTCTTGGTTTTGTAAATATTCCAGAAAAACCCCCAACCAATTGTCTAATATGTTCCAAGTAGTTCCAATGCTTATGTTAATGTTCTTACTAAAAAATTCCAGTTTGCACAGTGGCAATGAACACGTAGATATGACTTTCAGTGTATTCCACAGCAAATGGTACATTTCATTCCACATGGAACAAGTACAGGGTTGTCTTGAAGGGAAATAAAGGCCAAGCAAGGTAGCAGAAGCAAACACTACACATCAACTGTTCTAGGAAGAACATGCCTTCTTGAAATAAAAGAAAAACTTTTTTTTTCAACGTAGTGGTCAGCAGAGTACCATAAAATTACTTCATTCTGAGTTTCTCTGCACATTAAGTTTGAGTTGAAAATCTCTATACATTCTTTTTTGCTGACAATTTTGTACTGGTTTAAGTGCAGGATCCTTCTTGGGTGCCACTGCAAAGAATTATTTATTCCATTTTGAAAAAAGCTCCACAGCACTGCTTCCTACTCCTTTGCTTTCAGAATAAAACATTTATATTGTACCATTTATAATACCATGTATTATTTTACACAGGTATAGAGTTTAGTATAGTTTCATAATCCATATGTATAGTTTCATAATCCCCAAAAAAGCCACAATTAGGACAGAATTAAGGTTTGATGCACAAAGGGCAGGGACAGATTTCCTACTGGTTTTAGTAGAGGTCAGATTTGCAGAAGATACATTATTTTTATTAGACAGAAGTATATGCAGACACACAACTCAAAGTAGGTGATGGTCTGATCTCTTGAAATCTCACAGTTTTAGAGTATGAGATGTGATTTATACTGAAGCATACTGTAGTTACCTCTCCTCCATGCAAATTGAAACTCCTGTCTGTGGACAGTCTGAGGCAAGATGGGAATTCCCTGCTGGGAGAGGAGACAGTGCCTGTACAGCACTGCCTTTCCCTGGGAGAGAGGGATCTGCAAGTGTGTTTCCAGCTCATGGCAAGGATACCAGCAGCCTATTCTCACGTGGATGTTACTTAAGGCTGAATGACTTAAGTGCTTCTAAAAGAAACTCAAAGAAATGTGCTCATCCACAGAAACAGATCAACACATTCTAACTCCCAACTAGTTTCTAGGTTTATAATATGCTAAGGAAGAGCAGTTTAAAAATTATAACATTGCTTCTGAGTAACAGCTCAACCCCAAATCTTTTGATGCTGTTTGGAATGTGACATCTGTGTATTTTATGGCTGTTCAATAGCAAAGAAGGAAAACCAGAATGCCAAAAAATGCTTGTAAAGGAAAGGAAATGCCACAGAGCAACCTCAGGCCCACCTAAATAGCAGGGTTCATCCCTCTCTAAATGCTTACTTGGCCCCCTAAATGCATCCAGTTTCTAAGTTTGGCAATCTGGTTTCCTAGATGCTTTAGAAGCTCCAAGACCATGCCAGTATCCCCACAGCTCCGCCACTACATATAGCTCATTACAGACCTGAAACACACATGAAAAAAGAGCCACTTTAGGGCTGAACTTACTTATGAACACGATTATAATCAAACTAAATTTATCCAGGTCAATATTTGGATTGGCAAAAGTATCGCAGAATGTTGTGTAGATGATCATCAGGAGCACACAGCTGCTGATAGCACCAAATGGAGGCTTCTTCCTTTCAAGCCAGTCCTTGATGTATCTTCGGACAATCTGAAACACAGAACCAACAGGTTGTCTCTTTTCAGAGATGCAGGGAGCCAAGTTGGGCATCACAAAGTGAATCTGACAGCGGAAAGACACAAAGAGAAGAGAGTAATTTGGATGACGGCCACAGTGGATTTCAAAGCTTCCCTGCCACACAACTCTTCTTCTGGGGAATTTAACATTTGTAGTGCAACTTCCACTGGGCGTCCATAATGAGAGTATATTTTCAAGTGCATTCAAATCCATCCTTAATCATGCCAAATGTTCTTTGCTAGCTGTCACTGGGACATGCCCATTAAGCCTCCCCAAAGTTTATCTCCTCTGCTGATACTAATGGATGTATGTAATTATCACAGTCCCCTTTGCATCAACAGACAATTCCAAGTGCAACTTTGGGAATCTTAAAAATCTGACATCTTCAGGAATTTCATGATGGTAGATAATCGAAAGTGATCCATGGAACATTTTAATATTTAAATAGCTAGCGATGCACCAGAAGTTTTTAATTAAATTATAACTCAAGCTTGAAAAGCAAAAGTGCATGTGTTGTGGGAGTTTAAATAATTCAAACTCTGAATATCTGGAGTTTTTGTAAATCCAAAGACAAATGCCATTTGCACGCTTTTAGAATACCAGAATTAACACATGAAAACAAGGAGACTTACTGTACTTAGCGGAACTTTTGCACTTTCAGGAAACAGAATATGAAGCAGTTTTTCAAGAATTTTTTAGAAACAACTATAAATTTTAAAGCAACTCCAACGATCAAATTATGCTGAATACCATAGCACTAAGCCTCACCAGATACAATGCATCTATTTTAGTCCTGCCTGGGGAGTCGCTTTTAGTTTTTCTGTTTACTTTATATGGTTTGAAAAAACTTTTTAAAGCTTTTATCGTACAGCTGCGACTTGTGTTAATTTTTCAGCAATCACATTATCCTGCCTAATTTCTCCTGAGGCCTCCTGATGTTCTCTGTTACCACAGTCTTTTGGAAATCACAGCCCAGGATCCTGAAGCGCTTCAGCCAGAGGGCTCCAAAGGTGTCTCGTGATCTTCGCTTAGTGGTGCAAACATCACCACCATTGGTTTAATGACACAGAAAATCTTAGAGGAATTCAAGATTAATATCAGGCCATCATCACCAATGCTACCATAGGACCCTTTTACACAACAAACGCCAAAGCCATGGAATCAAGCTGCTCTCAGTTTTCCTCATTGCTTTCCTGGCATGTCTGCAAGCCTCTCAGCAGGGAAGTCCTGGAGCAGCTATCCCAGTCACCACAGCAATGAGACTCCACCAGGGCACACACTAGAACTTTGGCACATGGGCTTCATGCCAAGCTAAGCAGGTTGAAGATCAGCACTCAGCTCCCAGAACTTGTGGGCTTCCTGCCGCTGAAAAATAACAAATTTGCAGGAAAATATCTAAGGGAATGCTCAACGCCCTGGTGAAAACAGTGAACTTTAAAATGTCACACTTGCCAGATGTTAAAGAGAGAAAATAACAAAAAAATACAAGGTCAGACTTCTGAAAGAGCCTCCACTGGAGCTCCATCAGCCACTAGGTAGGAATAAGACACTGCATTGATGAGAGAGACACAAGAAAGTGAAGCCATGCAGAGAGCAATGTGAAAGATATATAATGGGAAGTTTAGATGAGTCTAATTCTGAGCAAATTTGGGACTGTAATTATCAGAAGCAAAAAGTAAAGACTTTCACTTCTAAAGTGAGCAAGCTTTTTAACAAAGTTAAAAAAAATCCTATTATCCCTTAAATTGCCACACTGGGGAAAAAGAAAAACTACTTAAGGCCACCTATTAATTTATGGTCCTTCCAGAAGATTTATACAGAAAGTAACGAGATGTTGAAAAAGAAAAGTGATGGCTCATTATACCATGGTACAATTTCTAGTAGAAGTATTGAATCCAAAAATTACAACCCTGTGCCTGTTCAGGGTCTGATTTTAACAGACATTACAACAATAATTTTATACACATATTTATCCTTGACTGACATAGAAGAGAAATAAAAAACATTTAAAAATGAAACTGCAAGTATTTCCTCAGAAACTTAATTGAGTGATACTTTCTTTAAATATCCATCTCTATCTAGCCTGGAATTTTTGTGAATCAATAACCATAAATACCAGTACAGTTCCTTACTGCACATTATATTTTTTAAAAAAAATTACATAGTCAGACCCTGAAGAACTAAATTGTGGCTTCAGGAAATCATCTAATCAACCCAGTGTCATGCAAAATGTGCACAAACCACATACAAAATACATCTTCTTTAACACAGAATCCCATACATTCTGATCTCACAAGGTTCAACATGATCTGTAATTTCAGAGGTCAATTCAGCCCATAATCACTGATTCAAGGTAACTTAAATTCTTGTATAACTTGATGGGAGAAATATAACCCTACAGAAGCTCATGTCAGCTGATTCACTTTGACTGAAAAACAATCCATTTGTTATTCATGCCTGGCAGAGTTGCTTCAGGACAAGGATGCTTTGAAAGCCTTTTCGTTCTTAACCCAATTCTATAACTTTTCAGGGTAAACAGGGAACTACAAAAGACCAAAATTGTGAATATTTGTAGTGAAGTAACGGTAAGTGCCACAAATACAAGAAAGAAAACACACATTCAGAGCCTGGGCTGAGATACTAAAGCTTCATTTGTCTGAATTGCAGTGAAAGCTAACAGAGTCATTTTTGAATGTTAATATAAACCACTGGTATCCAAAATAGATGCATCCCACTGATGGAAAAGAGCAAAAGGGGGATGTATTGGGTTTTGTGGCAAGGTTTGGTAGTGGGGATGGCTTCTGGGAGAAGCTGGCGGAAGCTTCCCTTATGGCTGATGGAGGCAGTGCCAGCCAGCTCCCAGATGGATCCAGCCCTGGCCAAGGCTGAGCTCAGCAGTGATGCTGGTAGTGATGCTTTGTAAGATTTGCATGCAGATTCAAATGCCAGCCCCAAAGAGCAGGGAAAGGCTGACCCAGAGGTTGCACATGAAAGAACATGAAGGTGAATCCTTCCCTCAAACTGCAGTTTAGTGGAGAAAACAGCAGGAGAGAAGCACAACTTTGGAGTAGGTGATATTTTATAAATAATCTGCCTGATAAACTCACAGAAAAGTTAGAAAATAAAAGAACATAAATGTGTCCAGTAGGCAACCACCTCCTGAAGACTGCATTCTGGCAACCTCCAAAGGTTTTGGAAAGGCATCAGCTCAAATTTGCTTCAAAACACAGTTTCAGGCTCAAACTTTCCTCTTGCCCAGGATTTAATTTTTAACAACAAAGAAATGTAATTACACTTGAGTTAACAGTAGTGTCCCCATTTCAATTTAGCTCTCCTAGCAGAATAGTTCTATCCACAGTATTTTTCCTACAGACTGCTCTGTATCCTGCCTTAACCTTCTTGTCTAAACACCAACCTTACTAAGCAAACGGGCTCACTGCTCTAATGCTTATTTCATTTAACATCCTTGGGCAAAGAAACATGATCTGCTGTTCCAGGAAAGCAGGTAAACAGTGCTCATCTGTTATTAGATCACACATGAAAATAGCAGAAGGTGTGTTACAGAAAAACAGTTCACTTCTCTAATTGCACCTTCAAAAGAGTCACAGAGTATGCCCAGAGAAATCTGTCAGTAAAATACAGCAAGACTCTTTCTACCTGTCTGCCCAAGTGCTGGGCACACAAGGTAAAAAATGCAATAAACAATGTAATACATTAATGTTCATTATTAATTGAGCTAAATAGGGCAAGGAGCTCCCTCCCCACCCACCTTATGTGGAGTGGAATAATTTCTGACATCAGTCATGCAGTACCTCTCCTAAAAATTATCTAGATCTGTAACTTATTTTTTAAACCCAAGAATTGGAAAAAAAACCAAAACAAAACAAAACAAAAAACCAACAAACCTCAAACAACCCAAACCCAAAAAAAAACCCCAAGGAAATGGATAGGAAGTCACCTTTTCTGTTTCCATTATATACAAAAGTCTCTCTTGGTATTTACATCATTATGTAAAATAGATTTTTCCTAATTCTACCAATTATTTTGGACTGACGTCCTCTTTAACAGAATTTACAGTGGTTTTACTGCACTTCTGCTCCTTTTTATTTTGTATTGGTATATTCTTCTAAGTAGCTGGGAAAAAACATCTGGGGCTTTACCATCTCAACAAAGAAACACAAGTCACCTTTTCCTTGTGTTCAAACACATAGTAACAAGTATATCAACAAGCTGCAACAGTTGGATTATCACCACTCCTAAATGCAGCAGTTACCTTACTTAATTTGTCTTCTACGGTAAGTTTCCTAACTCATTCTTAATTAATATTAATACTACTTATAGCAACAGACTTATGCAATGAAGTCTAAAATACAAAATTTCCCATTGAAAACCTTTGAGTCAGGGTAGATATTTTCAACAGTCCTGTAATTTTTCCATATCTTTTCTTATATAGTGATGGTAAACCAAGAAAGACAATTGCAGGGAATATTGGGAACTAGGTCAGTGAAGTCTGGAAGACATGAAAGGTGAGAAAATTGGAGAAAAAAAAGGAAAGAAAATCAACTAAGATGACAGCAACTGTAGAAACCAGTATAAAGAATGAAATCCTAGAATGGAAGAGAGATTAATTTGGTTGTATAAAAATATAAATGAAATAAGATGCTAAGATGGACATCATTCAGATTTCTACAGAAAAACCAGTCTCCAAATATACAAGGTCTGCATGCCAGTTCAAATGCACAGACCCTTTCATAAAGCAAAACTTGCACTACCTCAGCCAGACCCTGTCCTGATATATTTAGAGGGGCTTTACCTCTGTGGAGGCATAAATTCCCACCTTTTCCTGAATACTGCTGTAAAGTTTCAGATTTTGTGATGATTCACCTGCTTTCCTAGGACATCATCAAATATCAAATCTATCCTTATGCTACCGAGTGTACAATCTAATGTTTGTTTTCTGAAGACAGGGTGCAAAAAAAAATTTACAATCTGAGGAAAAAAAAAATCTTTTTCTATAAGCATCTTGCTTTTTTTCCCCTCAGCTTGCCAAACTCCCCTAAAAGCTATCTTACTCCATTATGTCAGCTTACTCCCAAGAGGTAGCTCCTGTCACATATACACCTTTAAAGCAAGGTATAAAAACCACATGAAGCCATTTTCAAAATTAAGTTTCACAGTTTGAGATAATTTGCAACTGTAGTTTTAAAACCTTATAAACAGGTGCAACATGGCAAAAATGTGAAGGGCGTCTGCAGCATCAGTACCTTTCCTTCATATTTTGCATTCTGTGGGAAGGAGGCTCTGTTCCCTGCTGAGTCAGGTCTTAGTGGGGAGTGAAGTGTGTTCTGAAGGCTGTTTATCCACTTCTCTGGTCCTCTCCAAAAAGCTCCTGGAGAGCTCATCTCCCAGGGTACCTCTCCTCCCTGCAGCTCTCCTGGACTTTGAAGAGAATAAGGTTTCCTTCTATTTGGATTTCATTTGCAAGAAGAGACAGATTTGACACTGTTCCCCCCCACCCCTTTTTTTTTGATAACAGTTCTGTTAATTTTTATTTCCCCCACCTTAGTTAAATAATTCCTTCTACTTCCTATCAACTTCCACCTACCTTCCCCTTTCCATTTCTCATTCTTTAAAAATAAATACCTTGCTAAGCTTCTTAGTTTCAATTTCACTTACAACTTGTATTGCAACATAGCACCCTTTTAGACTTGTGCTGATAAGCACAGCTCCCAAATGCTGGTAGGGCTCCTCTGGAACATTTTGGGCAATGATGCAGAAGGCACTTAAGATCCTTTACTTGTAGGACATCTAGATTGTTTTTGTGTGTGACTAGATTCAGTGAGGATTTCTGTACAACTGGTTTCATTTTATAGATTTGGGAAGAAGAACTACACAGAGTCATAACATTAATTTTAGCTTTAGTTAAGGTCTGTTTAATGTGAAGTGCCCACTTTACGCTGGCAGACAAATTACCAATGGGGCAACTAGAGAATGCATGAATGATAATGTACAGACAAGCTTTTTATTATTTATTCATAGAAAACAGTGGGTTTTGGTGTGCTGCTTTGAAAAATGTTCAAACTAGTAGAATATAATGAAAGCACAGTGAAAATTCTATTTCATTAACATTTAATCATAAATCGCTCTTTAATATAAAAC
>NW_005054304.1:3091513-3167165 GCF_000277835.1 Geospiza fortis | reverse complement strand
CTGCAAAAAGGGGAAAGGAAACATTGTGGTGGGCTTCACTGTTCCTGTTATCTGTCACTTCAGAAGAAAAATATAAGCAAAGAAACAACAGTCTCCAGCTAAATCTCACAACTGGTCATGAAGAAACTGCTTGGATATTTCTCAAAACCTTACATTTTGATGGCTAAAAGTATTACCAATATCTATGGGCAGGGAAACAATGATTGTAGCAAAATCACAACAGCTCAAGAGCAGCAATCTGGCCCAGGACTCAGCCAGATAAAAAATAATCAGAACTTCAAGCTGCCAGAGCAGATTCAAAAATCTTTTCCATGAAATATCTATTACCATGTTTATTGTATAACAAGTATTCTCAAATTCCCCTTAGAGGTATACAAGAGTGATGCACAAATAACAAGCTCTTACCCACTACAGATCTTCAAGGCTTATAGGAGATTAGATCTTTATAAAATACTATAGATTATGTCCCTTTTTGAGACCTCTTGTCAGAGGGGTCTTATTCGTTACTCTACAAATACAAATGCAATATTATACTATCAATACTGATTTGAGCAACACCAGCCTGTCAATTAGCAGAACACATCTGTAGACACTGAGGACACAGGCTGCAACATTTTTTAGGTTCAGACAACCTGCATGACTGACAAAGAAAAGAGCTATTCTTATTGGGGACCATCTATCAATCACTGCCATCTGTGAGACTCAGTGCCTTTCTGATAACATAGTATCTTCCTCCTTTAACAACTCTTTCTTTCTCTAAAGAATGGTCCACCACCTGAGCAGAGCCTGTACCTGGAGCCCTTTATACATTTCAATGTAAGCAGCTAGGCTGGAAGAGCATGTTTGACTCCTGTCAATAGTAGTCCTAAAAAGCTAAAAAAAGTGTTGAAAAACCAGAAAAAAAGCACATCAATTACACTATTGTGACTTCTTTCTCCCAGCCATCATCAAAAATTCTGACAAGCCAGCCAAGCAACCAAAACTCTTGATACGTTTTGCCAATACACCTTTAAAATGCCAAACAAAACGCCAAACAAAACAAATCTAAAAGCACCTTTTTATGTACTTTGCTTATATCCCAGAGGCTGCTCAAACAGCCAGCTCTGCAGCCTGCTCAGGAAATGAGCATTTAGGCAACACAGGTTTTCCCAGAGGCAAGATTTTTTTTAAAGGAAAAGAAAGCCCTTGGAGAATGCTTCCTTTAAGCAGCCTCTTCTGTTTTACACTGATGTGGCTGGAGCATAAAGCCCCCTTGATCACAGATGAGCTACGAAGGCTGAGCAGGGGCAATCCTCCAAGCAGGCAGGTTTCAAGCTTGAGGGTTTTTTCCCCCCCAGTCAAGCTCTTTGTTACCAGATCACCTTACCAGGCACTCTTCCATTGGTTTTCTGCTGAACAGTATGGCTGAATGTGGTAAGGAATTGATGTTGTGGGCATGAAATGATAAATTCGAATTAATTGCTGAAGGCATCATTCAGGAATTGTGGGCCATTATCCCCTATCACATCTGGAACCCCACAGTGAGTGACCTGTGGTTCACAAACAGGTCCCTGTGCCACCAGCCAGGCAACACTTCAGTGATGAGTCAGTGGTGCTCTACGAACAAAGGGCAAAACTTCCCATTGAATTGGAGCAGATGAAGGGCAAGCAGACCTATCACTGGATCTCTTGGCATTGGTCCTTTTCTTGCTTGCTGTCTTCCCCGACTCCTGCCCATTACTTTTGAGTATCCACCTTCAGAAATGGCTTCTATTCATTCCTCTCTGGGCAGGTTGGGTTACCTTTGTACAGCTCAACCTAACCAAGACAATCACTGTAAACTACTGACATTTCTGATCTGTAGCTTTCATTAGCATTTCTTCTCTTCCACATCCTCTAAACAGATATAGTCAAGTGCAGTAACTTCAGAAACAGTCTTTTTACTTAGAGGAATGTGAGCTACTTTTGTTGATGTTTCACTTCCAGAAACTGCTTCAAAGACTTTTAAAGAAGAATCATCCTATTTCTTGTTGAAGTGTATTTGTAAAAACCCAAACTCTTCATTTGTCATTGGGTTACACAACCTTTAAGATTCTCTATTTTTTCTTTCAGTCTTTATCAGAACTCTTAAATTCCATCTCAGTCAGAATCACAATTCTGATTTCAATCTTGTGATCACACAGAGCACTTAATTCATATGCCTACTGCTCCATTCATGATAGTCAGCCTTATTACTTCTAACAGCTAAAAGAACACCCAACTCCACCAATTAGGTGACATATCAATTTCCTGTAACATCTTTCCAAAGTAACATTCCATTATATATACAGAAGAAAGTACTCTTGAAATTTTGCCATCACTTTGTCCAGCAATCTACCATCATCTTTGGGCTTATTACATTGCAGCACAGATGCTGATACTCCACGGCTATAGGACACTTTATTGCTAAATTTTCTGTCATGCGTTTGTTTCCTAGAAATTTCCAGCTAAGGCTTCAAACTAACAGCTTCCAGTGTTTGGACCTTTCAGAAGAGGATTCAAGTACTTTTGCTTGTCTGCTTTTGGTGGATACTTAATTTTGATGAGGTAAGAACACAATACAGAGGTAGGTTAATCAGCAATCCTTTGTCCTAATTAATAAGGAAACTCTTGGGCATTTAATTCAAAGCATGAGAGCAGTTCCACAGCTTTCAGGGACACAGGGCTAATGTCCATTTTCCAGATGACATGGCTGCAGAGAGGTTACACAGGTGCTGATATTGATAACTACTGTCATGCTTATCATGCTCGTCCCTTTATTAGACTTCAAAGTGTGTCTTTAATCAAAAGAAACTTCACCAGGAATTTAAGTTTCAGTACATGCAGATTTTGAAATTATAGTGCAACTATAGTTTGATACAAGTCTGATTGACTGTCCTATGTATCACAGGCAATGACAGATACTCTTAACCTTGTGCAGGGTGCTCCTTTACAGCCTCTGCTCTCATTTGCCTGTGTTTTAACCATGCCTTCCATTTCAAAGTCTGCTTTAGGCTGACAAAATTTCAGAAGGTTCCAGCTGAACCCAGAGTTCAGCTGGATGCTAGAATGAGCTGCAAATCCCACTCATGTGCCCTCTGTGCATTCTGAGAGCCTGAGAACAGCAAATACTTACAAGTAAGTAAAAATTAGGCTTAAAGGTGTTTTAGTGTCCAAGAGCAGCGACAACAGTTATGACAACTTTTGGTCTTACTATTGTGACTCCCCACCATGACATGGGAGAAAAAATAACTAATATCAACATTTGTGAACAAACAGACACTACAGAGACAAGGATCACAGAAAGCCTTATACATGCAATTAGCATTTTTTACATTCAGTGGAAGTTTTCTATCATAAGCCATGGAAAATAAGGCTTTGTGTGAACATATGAACAATGAGTATAAAATTAAATGTTGAATAACTGTTCATTTCACAAATACCTTCCACCCAGACTAACATGATAGAGAAGTAATGTAAAAATAGTTTGCAGTTGTGCAACTAAACCCCTTACTGCAAACATAAGGAAAATGGCTCGAGCAGCCTTAATTTGATGATTTCTTAACTTGTGACTACTTAGCCTTTATATGTTTATTAATGTTGAGATTTTTTTTATTCCTGTAATTATTAGTAGATATTACACAGGGAGGAAGGACTTCCTTCAGCCCCAGGCAAAGGGCATGTGACAAAAGGACTGTGTAGTATTCTCAAAGCTCATTTGTATGGGGCTGGAATTCCTCACAGCCTGGGCTGCCATTTTTCCCACTTTATGTTCACAAGCTCCCTCCTCTCTCTGCAGCAGCGGGTGTTTGTGGAACTGAGGGACAGATGCTCAATCTCAACAAAGATCAATGTGGCTCCAGGGAGCACTGGAGCATCTTTTCCCTGATATTAGACTTCACTATCCTGAGGCTGTTCCTATGTGGCAGCTTATCAGGTTGTCAGTCTGTCTTTAAGATAGCTCTCTTTATCTTGTTTTTTTAAATAAGAATGTATATTTAAAAGACATACCTGTCCAATAATAAGAGGGACTACAACAGTCATAAACAGCTGCGAGAATATGGATGTAAAAGGCACAGAGGAGGATGATCCAAGCTACAAAATAAAGATATACCATTAACATTGCACTTTTCCTTAGTATCTGCAAATTTCATACACAGATATCACACATTTATATGCATTTTATTTTACACATATAAACTGGGAACTATGTGCACTAGAAGTAGCCACCCATGTTTAATAGTTAAGTCACAATAAAGCATTTGGTGTTCCACAAAACAGAGCTAAACCAATCTCTGATTATTTTATAACTTAGGGTAATATTTCCATCAATATTCATTTAATTGAAAACCTGCTGCACATAGATGCCAAGTAAATTATATAAGCATTTGTAGGATGATAGTCTAAAGAGACAGTGAGTGAATCCTCCTAACTAAACAGTTAGCTTGACTTACTTTACCATTTATACAAACATCAAACAACAGAAGTCAGTGTAGTTATTTCAATAAATAAATGAAAATAATGAAATAGTGAAGAAAACATTCACATGTTTTATTTCAGCACTGTCTAAAAAGAGATATACTGGAAGTATGGAACTACTCTTTCATTAAGACAACTGAACTGACAGTCTTAGTCTTCAAATAGTTGATCTCTCTAACAATAATTGTAAATGCTAGAAGTATTTTTTTAAGATGCTGGTAGAAAACAGGAACACACACAGTCAGCAGGATTTTTGGAACCTGCTTCAGAATGTTTAGGAAAATATACAGTATTTTTTACGTTCTGACTCGACTTGTTTTAGGCTAGGTAATTAGAAAGTTTCCTTTAATGCAATTTAACACCTCTTTAACGGCAATGGAACACACGTTAAGAAACATACACTAAGGAGACTGAATAGCATTGTCAGAGCTCCCATAGACAACCACTTGCTTCTCAATGAGGCAAAGGACACAACACTAAGGTTTTCAAAGATCCACTCTATTTTATATTTTACACTTCACTTTAAAGATTCTCAAAACGACAACAGAATACAGAATCTTTTCAGCACCATCTAAATAATGCTGATTTCCTAAAGCATTCTTACATACATCATTCTCATAAATTATACTTTTCACACTTACCTTTCTTTCCAAGCTACCTTTGTGACAGACAAGGTGATCATGCAATCTAGTAACTTGCTATAAGCCTGCCTTGAAAAATCAACATATGGCCAAACAAATGGGTTTGGCATAAAACAAGATTCTTCATAAATTTGAAGAACAGAAAAATCAGAAATTTCATATAGTGAAGTATTTTAATTTATGGAAATGTACAAATGTACAACTGCACTGCTTTTTTGTACCTGTACATTTGTACATGCACCGCTCGGGAAATGGGCAAACACACCTGTGGGGCATGTCTCTGGGCAAACTGAGCTTCTGCAGGCAAATGGCCTCAGATTTCATGTCCCTTGCTGAATAGACTCTGGGTGGAGAGTCTCAGCAGGAGCACACAGGATCTGGCTGTTTCCTATGTGCTACCTGAACTGGCAACATCAGCTAAGACTCAGTGTGACCGCTTAACAAATCACAACATCTCGTCACCATCACCTCCAGCTGTAATGATGTGGGCACATGGGAGGGGACCCGAGAATGATGCCACAGCTGAGAATTTTGGTCTGCAGGTGGGGACTCAGTAGCCTAAATTTCCCACAGAGTCAAGAGGGAGAAGTGAAAGCTTGCATAGGAAGAGTCAGATCACCCACAGAGTACCCAAAGTCTGGCAGGGCAGCCAAATTTCCAAGGGACACAGGGCACTCTGATGTTTCCCTACAGAGAGCAGAGCCCTCCAGCATCCCACTCATCATCTCCTTGTTGTTTTAATTCTTGTAAGAAGCTTCTGAAATTTTAAAAGGTTCTTAGTTTTTCAAATTGTAGTTTGACTTATGTGCTGAGGAGCTAAAAGCATTACTTACTCTGTATTCCAGGAAGCCTTTTTAAGTGAAAGTGAAGATTTTTAAACTTTAAAATCTGCCTGGGCCACAGAGGAGTCAGTCTAAGCAAGCCAGGACACTTGAACAGCTTCACAGAACTACAACAGTTTGGCACTGACTCCTGTGCTTTTCTATAAAAATGTTGATTGGACTTTGCTCACTATTTTAAGCTTTATGCTCAGTGGATGCATAATCAGTTTCTAAGTTAGGAATGAAAAACTATTCAACAGAATTCAACAGAATTCTGCTGAAAAAGGCATAGTCTTGCCAGCTTTTTAAAATGTTACTTCAAACATAGTGTCTTCAAACTGCTGGGAATTTTTAAGCACTTTGTGTATCTATAAGGATATGTTCTGCTTTGGATGTGGGGTTTCTGGTATTTGTTTCGCTGTGTGTTTTAGATAATTACAAACTGAATTAAAGGTACTGATACTACATCTTCAAACAGACTTCTAAACTTCGTTTCCCTTCTGTATATTTTGACAATAATTTCAGTGGGCTGTTATTTATCAAAATCTATCTGTTAGATTATGTCTCTCAACTCTTGTATTACCTTACCCTTAAATCTGTTTCCTGAGAAAGAAGCAGAAGATAAGCTATAGGCTGAAGAGAAGGCATGAACTTCTCAATCACACAGAAAATAAAGACATTTTAACCCAGACTCTGGACATATGGTGGCTAACCACAAAGAATCAAAACTACTAAGGAACCCAAAGCTAATGGAGGCATATTTTGACCAGGGCCTTCTCATTTGTAGCATGAAAACTCATCAGGCTCACAACTCTGTCTCATGGACCCTCAGACATTACCTGGGCTCCAGAGTTCCCTTGAACATATCTTTTGGATATGTTTGCCACACTTGTTTTGAGAAAGAGAAGTGAGAATTGAGGAAACAAAAACCTGGATATAATGTTAATCAAACCTTCCTACACACTTACAAAATGCAAATATTCTGTCTGAATAAATGAATAGGATTTCGCTCAGGTTTTAGTTGGATCAAGCTAAGTTCTGTGCTCCATTAGCTGTCATGACAGGTTTTTTTTGAGAACTATCTAGATGATGTGCATTGCACAGAAATTACTATTAGGCTGATTTTATTAGGTTGAAATTATTAGTAGGATGATTATCTTTGGCTGCCCTCCTTGTTATAATGATCTCTATACCTAAAAATGAACCTTTCTTCAATGGCAAACAGATGTACTGTAAGAACTGGCATAAAAACATAAAATCAAACTGCTGATTTATAGCTGAAAAAGCCCCACCCCTACCTGATTGGAATGATGTATGGAAGATAAAATGCACCACTTAATGAAAAAGGAATCACAGACTTCATACCACCATATTGTCCATGCTTGTTTAGGAACATTTTTTAAAGTTTGATATTGTGATGAGATTGTTACACACCATTCTGGAGAGCAGCATTTCAGTTAAAGGTTTAGTCATAAGCCAGCCCTGCTTTAATGGACTCACTATTCAAGAAAAGATCCTGAAAATTCTTGATTAGTGAAAGATACTTTTTACTTAAATAATCTGAGTGATTTCAGCAGGGTAACTCAGATAAGCAGAAAGATAATTCCAGGCAAATCTTCCCAAACAATTCTGTCACCATGCAGTACTTCAAACCTGACCTGCAGCATTCTTGCTAATTTAGTCCTAGACCTTTCTTCTCAAGAGACTGCCTATTTTATAAAAACCCAACAAATAATTTAGTGGGTTTCTTTATGAGTTTGTGGTAGAAACACTGGCTTATCCTTAATTAAAAGGCTATATTTAACTGGATATGGTAAAAAAACCAAAGAGTAAAACCCAAACTTCCTTGCATAAAAAACAAGACAATTGCATCTCCCATCCTAGACTGTCTGCAAAGCCAGACACTCCATTCTCATCTTTCTGGCTGACCAGGCAGGTATCACAGGGGGTGTTCCCAGATCTTCACTGCCATGGGCTCAGAAGAAACACATCATCCCAGTCCCACCAAATGACAGCCCAGTGATACCTGTGCTGCACACACTGTGCCCTCTTTGGAGCAGGCTGTCCTTTGGGGGCAGTTTTTACCCTCCCAGTGCTCTCCTGCAATTAATGCTTCCTCAGCTTGTGTCTTTGTGCTCTTCACACACCATCAACCAGCTTCAGCCTCACCAGTTGCTGAGCACAAAGGAGGAAGTGAGGCAGGGGTGAAAAGAGGGCAGAACTGGTGGGGAGGGGCACTACTCGCTGCTCTTTTACTCAAGATATTCAACTTTAAGCTTTTCTTTTCTACATTCTGGTGGAAGGGTCTGGCTACTCTGACACCCCCTTTAAATTTTGCATTCAATGCTGTATTGTCACTGCTTCTGGTTCCCCTCATCCAGCCCAGATGCAGTTGCCTCAGAGGCCTGTCTGGAACACCCTATGCCCCGATCCCTTTACATCCTGCTGGGGATGGCAGGTCCATTACAGAAAGGCCATGGAATGCAATGCACTTTTGGAAAAGAGGTGGATGGCATCCAGTTTGGTGATGAAGGGCAATGAACAAGAGTTAGCAGCTGAACAAAGCCCTCCCTTGCCCTGGACTCCCTCCAGAGCCCTTACCCTGACCCAGTTGTGGCAGCATGTTACAGCAAGCAGAAAAATAACCAGGGGTCCCTCAGAAACCCAGAAATGGAACTGCTGTGATGGGAAATGCCATGGCAGCAATGGTGCTGAGGCTCTGGGAAGCAGGGAGCACTTGGAAGAGCTCTGATGTCCTCCTGTGCCCACAGTGCCCAGCTCCAGATTTCAGGCAGGAGGTGGAAAGAGGTCATTCCTACACAACACCTAAGCAGAGCTGACAGGTCACTGGGGTGCCCTTCCCACCCCCCTCCTTACAGGCAGTCACACCCACAGCATTTGGACATCTTGGAAAGGCACAGAAGCCAGGCAAGACATGCCAGCTCCCAGCCACTGACCCCCAGGCATTGACTGGTACTGAAATAATCCAGCTGGAATGGGTGGAAGGGAAGGGGAGGCATATCACTGAGAATAGGATTTCTATAGGACATGTTTAAATTTAAAAATAAAGGTTTTAATTACACCTGTCAAAAACTGCAAATTGTCTCTTGCCTCAGAAAGGGGTATGGTATCCAATACCATCTCGAACAGAGGTGGTATCCAATGCTTTGGCAGTCATGTATTTTAACAAGGAGATATTTCACTATTATTCTTAAAAACTAAACTTAAATCCTCCAGTTCTGTTAAATAGCTTGATATATTTTACAAATTCTTGCATATTCTATATGCTTGTATGGCTGTGGGAGTTGATTTGGCACAAATGAAAAAGTATCTATTTGTCTACATATACCCTCCAGTTCTGTTGCCAAATTAAAAAAAAAAAAATCAAAGTTTCACATTCAGAAGTATGGAAAAACAAAAGCTGACAATCTGGCCTTCTTTTTATTTCCTAGGTTGGGCAATGATATTTCAAGGTTTCCCTTGTTAAAGTGATCACAGATGCCTAATCCCCCTTGGGTTCCCCTATGACACATTAAATACCAAGCCAATCCAAACACACCTGTGGATTTTAACACCATTTATAGAGCTATAAAAATAACCATAGGTATTCTTCATCTGAAATACACCAGAGCTACTCTTCCACTTAACTGTGGTGCAATGATCTGGAGGGTTAATGTATAGAAACAAGATCAAGTTTACAACCCAGAAACACCTAAATGGGAATTAGATTAATACCCTTGGAGATCAGGGACTTAAGGACTTGCATCCAAAAATTCTGCTGCTAACAAGGGCCTGAAAAGGCTGGAAAGACACAGATTAATCAATACAGGGTAATTAAGAACCATGAATATTATTTATCCACGAAAAAGAAAACTGTGATGTACCAGAAGAAATAAATCAGTGGAGATAGGGGATACTGGAGACATTGCACAAGGCCTGCATAAGCCCTTGTGAAGCAAATTGCACAACTGTGCAGGATTTGTATTACCTGGGCTGAAGATGGAATTAAACCTGGAGCAGGTGCACAAAACACCTCAGATTAAGGGATTTGTTTTATGAATTCAAAGATTAGAAATGCATGTCTTGTTTAGCCTAGCTGACTGAAGGCTGGCAAAGAGAAAGTCCGAGCCAGGGTGATAAATTTCAGAGAAGTGCTATCCAGATGTATAACACTGGCAACAAAGACAAATGGATTACACATCTTTAACCAGTACTTACTGGAAATTAGTTTTCTGTTCATCAGAGACACAAGTTTCTAGTACTGCAAGGGTGGAGGGAGAGCAAAAATCCTTATGTTTAGGTTGGATCATGTT
Organism: Geospiza fortis; assembly: GCF_000277835.1. Classification (NCBI taxonomy): domain Eukaryota; kingdom Metazoa; phylum Chordata; class Aves; order Passeriformes; family Thraupidae; genus Geospiza; species Geospiza fortis. The sequence goes on along the minus strand of NW_005054304.1, from coordinate 3,156,914 downwards.
CAGTTCTGAGGTGAATTGCAGGAAAAGAGGAGGATTGGATGAGTCAGGCTGGGAATCTCCTGGTAGTCTAGTTCTATGATCCTATTAAAGATGTGTGGTTAACTTCTGCCCATGTTGGAGCAGGTTGTGCACTAGAAAGGCTCCCCTACTTTTACATAGACGAAAATCTCAAGAGCAATAACACCTAGAAAAGCACCTAGAAAAACCTACAGTATCTTGTGTGTGAGTCAAGAACAAGGAGGGTCCCTATTATTCTCTGCTACTTGTTCCAATTTAAATAGCAAACCCATAAAAGATGTATGTGAAAAAAGCAATAAAATGATTAAGTAAATATTTCACAGCAGTCATTGAAAAGTTCTAGTTAATTGTAAGGAGTCTGGATCAGATCAGAGAATTTTGTTTTCCCAATGATTAAAGAAGAAAGGAAACAGTGAGGTAAATAACCAGGTAGAAATAACGATGCACTTTAAATCTTCCACATGAATGAGTTGATCTGTTAATAGCTAATGCACTGTGCTGCTCCCCCTCCCTTCCCCCCCCACCATAATCAGCCTTTTGTCACATACCAGTGAAATCCATTAGCTGCAACTTCCTTATCAACTTCCAAGGCTTTCCAGCTACTAAGATATTTGCATATTTAACGATTCATTTGACTGGTATCAACTCTCATTTACCAAGTGCTTGAGAAGAAAAACAAGGCATAGTGTGTAGAAGTTCTCTTTAAAAACAAAAAAGTACTGACAGCTCTTTTCAACAAACAGATTTATCTGGATTAATGGGATGGTAGTAGACTCGGTAAAAAAATCTGAGAAGTATCAACAACTTTTGGACCCATAGTTTAATTTAAAGATTGTGAATACAAGTGAAAGCTCCTCAGCATTTAAATCAGCCTCTAATTTCACTTTATTTATTTCACTTTTCTCTGTGCTACTTGCACCAAATTTCCTTCACTTATCCACTCCTGAATTATTTCAGCAGTGCTACTTTCTAGTACTTATGACATCACCACTATTGCCAACATAAAAACAAAAATTCAGGAATCAAGAACAGGACCAAGCTCATAAAGCCTTGGAAAGATCCTGTTTTGACACAAATGTCCTGGTAGTTTTATTGGCAAAGGAGCTAAAGGGGGAGTAATGTCTGACAGTCCCACAGAGGGTTTGCCAAGTGTATCTTTAAAAATACACATGAATTTTGTATCGGGTCTTTAACTGCTCTGCAGGCATGCTTCTGAAGATAGTGAAGTATATAAAAATGTAAAATACTGACTTATCTCTAACATTTTTGATGGCTTTCAATAGAAGTACATAGATTCACACACTTAAGATTTCTGCTACTTTGATAACTAACCTTGGAGAAAACAAAACTTCTTTTTCTGCTTTAAAAATGTTCATGATGGATCTGTTACTCTCCAAGTGTGCAAAGTGACAAGAGGGGCATGGACAGCCTCATTCTCTGAATGCTTTGGTACACAGCCTCCTAATCATTGCTAATGAAGCATTGCAGAATGCTGCAAAGAAATATCAAACAGCATCACCTCATGCTAACTTGAAACTGATTTAACTTGCTTTGTTTCTGCTCACCCCATATATGAGCTCCAGTTATATACAGTTTATGGGATATTGGCCATTTGTAACATCTTTGCTGGGAATATGGCATATTAACTGTTAATAACAAGGGTTAACATGAAGATGATGATAATGCTGATTAACATAACTGGGAAGAAAGATTCAATAGCTTCTTATCAGGCAAAATGTTAATTAGAGGTATCTGTGACAAAGTCAGATATTCTTTATAAATTTTATAAAGTTTAGCTAAGCATCTTCATACAGTCCAGTAATTACAGGCACGGCATTTAAGCCTTCATTAAAATAATCTGAACCTCTTAGAACGTTAATTTTGATTAAGATTTACACCAGAAGTTTCATAGCAGAAATATATTTTTCAGAAATGTAACTGACTTCCTCTTCAACACCATTCACTTAAGATGATAAATTATTTGCATTAAATGCATTATTTATTACAGCTTCAACATGCCTTTATCAATGTTGTTTAGACAATTTATATTTACATTACTGGGCAATTATGAACAAAAAGACAGCTCAGAACATTATATTCTCTGGTGCACACAGGGCAAAATGAAAACAATAACTGCTACCTCAGGTTAAGCTATATAACAAAAAGAAGCTAATAGACAACAATGTATTTTATTTCTGGCAGCTCTAAAGGTATTTTATGCACTCTACACAGGGAGAATAACAAATATGAACATTCAGACTATCATAGCACAACTCAGTGGAAGAGTTAATGCTCAAGAGTAGCAGATTCAGGAACTAAAATTCATTGATTATGTTGACTTGAAAGGCCCATGAATAGCATTCAGCAGCTCAGCTCAGTTATTGCAGAGGTAAATGGAAGTTTTATTTTGAAAGTTGAAAATTCCACCCTGTATTAATTAAGCATTAAGGCTAAGTTGCATGACTATGCTGAATGCTTCAGAGAAGGAAACCAGGACTTTTCTAGTCCGTGTTTCTCACTGCACAGTAACTCCACAGTCCAACAAGAAATGATGGAGCTGCAGGTTGTAAGCAAGCACACAGAAACATGTGAGCTGTGTGCTTGAATCCACTATGTGCTCACCAGGCCAGATGTATCAAGGACACTCAGAGAAAAACTAGAGAGGTTCACATGAAAAAAGGGTTTCAGCAGTCCAAACCACAGACTGTCACAGGACATGGAAACTTGGGTTGTGCACATTCAGCTGTCCCAAATACCTACCACAGGATAAACTGAACCTTCAGAGAGGGCAGACCTCCTCTTAGCAAGGTGTGCTGCGGGGCTGACCAGAATCCTGCTCTTCATCTGTGAAACCCTCAACAGAGACCTCAAGAAGTTTTAAATATTTACATAGCACAACAGAAGTCCTCAAGTTTTGGGCTCTGTGACAAAACCCCACAGTTCTTGTAACTCCCCTCATCCCCAGACTAGTTTGTTTATTGCTCTGATGACAAAGCAATTCATGTGTGTATCTTCCTCAAGAATAACAAGTCCGAGTCATGTCACAAACCACCTAATAATTGATGTGAATTTTACACACTTCTCATACAAATGTTTCCAGGGCTGGTAGGAAGAACAGAGACATGATTTGCCTTCCTTTTCTTGCACACATGAAGTTTTGCCACCTCCTCTGAGAAGTAATAGTGAAAACTGCAATTTATGGGGCAGAATATCTTGTTATCTGCCTATAAAGACACCAAACAAAAGAACTTTATCTTGACTGAAAATATTTAGAGATCTTTCCTCAACATCTCAGTTTCTGCAGAAAATAGCCACTTTGAGTATTCAGTGCCCCAAACTTAGTGAGGTAAAGCACAGGGAAAGCTGACAGTGAGCAAAAGTAAAAAGAGCTGAAGTTTCACTTAGAAACATGGGCACAGGTCTCTGAATGAATGCCTGTGGAAGAAACACTTTCTACATACAAGAGAGAAGAGGACTGGAAAACAGTGAGGCAGACCATCCTGAATCAACATATTTAGTTCAAGAACAACAAACCATCTGTCTTTTTTGAAAGGAAAGTTATCTTTTTCAACCTAGAGTAAGTCTATGGTTCCAGGTGTACGAGAAAGCTTTGCTGGTGTGTATCAATATGTACAATATGGTCAAAGCAGTTTGTGTGTAAACACAGCTACATCAGTGAATTACAATTTGTTCTGGTAAAATAAAACTCTTCCCACACAGTTATTGTGAGGCAGTAGCTGATGTTACAGCCACTCTCACCGTACTATTTATCCCAGTTTATACTGCTATATTTGTATATAGCCCATATGTTGCTTAAGCATCCCTGCTATAAACAGTGCATCCTTTGCATGCCACTTACAAATTGTTTCAGACCAACTTCCCACTTCCCCCCCTTTCCAGTGTGCTGACTTACATACAAAGCCATCAGTAAGACAAACATAAAAGAAAATGTATGTCTTCCTTGAAATTCTTGAAGTGCTTCAGCTTATATTCCACACTCTTCACAAAGCCCCAGCTCTCAGCAGCTTGCACCACACCACACCAGCTGTGCCAGCAAATCCTCAAGCACCAAGACTTCCTATCTGACCAGGGATTTACCAAACACCACCACCCACCTGCAAAAGCCTCTCCATTGTATGCTAATATCCTTGCCTTTATAAAACATGAAGATAGAGCTTGGCCTCCTCCCTTTCTCTCTACCACGAGCTGCCAGGACCCAAGGCCCTCCTGAAGGGTGACAATTGATCTAACAGGAAGGAAGCAGCACTACATTTAGTGAGGCACAGGGGCTCCAGTAATCTGTCTTGTCTCTACCACAAAGATACTCATGGGCTTAGTTGCCCAAAAGCAAGGCTCTGTTTATCTGAGTCGTGCTTTTCCAGTTCTTCTCATCCACTTCAGATCAGTGCAATCCTGTCCAGCTCCTGCAAGTGAAAGCTCTCCAAGAGCTCTCCTAACCGAGTTATCTCCTTACCTGGCAAGTGTTTGTATTTTACCCAGCCTGACTAACAGCATAGGATTTTATACTTTTGTAAGAGCAACAGCTTTTGGTCATCTCAGAATGAAGTGTATGTATAGATAAATACATCATGATACATTTTGATGGCCTTCCTGGGAGGCAGCTCATTTCAAATATTGACCAGAAAAATCTTCTTCATTATTTATGCATTGTGAAAACCAGCCAAACTTAGATCTTAAACATAATGTCTAATAGGTGCAAGATTACCCAGTAAATGTATATTAATATATCACGATACTTACAAAAAGCAAAAGCAGAAGTGGAGTTATAACAATGCCCTGGAAGAAACAAACAAAAACAGTCTGTTAGTCAGGGAGGCAGAACAATCTTAACTTTCTTAGCTTAGTACATGGAAATACACAAACATCATTTAACACCACAGAAATTAAGTAACAAGCTCTACTTTGCTCTTCACTGAGCATGTACTTTAACATTCATGCAGCAATCATTTTATAAACTACACTCAGTACCAAATACCTTTTTTTACCTTTTTGCATCTAAGTCCCTCTGTTCTAAAATGTACAGATATATATTCTGATATACAGAAATATGGATCATTTATTTTAAAAAAACCATATTAAAGCTCTTCCCTCAGTGTGCTGTATCTTTAACTTCACTAAGCAGCTCCTCCTTAGGGAGAGGCTTGATCAAGTCCCATGGCACCCAGTCCCAGGTCCTCTTCTGAGCAGAAGCTGCCTCAACTGTGATGAATTAGGTGTCGTGACTGTGTAATGTAAGCAGATATTCCCCAAGGAAATGAGCTGAGATCTCAAAACTCATTTCACTTGATTAGACTTCATGTCTCACTGGTAGAAGGCAAGTCTTTCATCTAATTTAATCACACAGGACCACCTCAGCTTTCCACATCCCCCAGGCAGATGCAAGCAAAAAGATTTGTTGTCTTCACTGACAAGGAACAGGTTTAAAGCTGATGATTGGACAAAATAGAGGATTTTAAGTTTCATGAAAGCAAATCTTAGAATGAGTTGTTTGGGTTGGGAGTTAACATGACATGCATCACTTTCATAGCTGCAAACAGCAATTCCCCATCATCCTTCCATCTGACTTCAATATTTTATTATTGCTCAATAAAATGATTCCATCATTTAATGCATGCTAATTCATAGAGCTGGCTCAGAACTTCTCTAGGCCAGGACTACTCTTCATCCAGATAGGTCACAAGAACAGCTAGCTTTCCAGCTATTCACAAACTTTATTAAAAAAAAAATTGGACAAAGGTCTAAAACACACTCACATTTATCTGAAAGGGTGCTTATTTTATGTTTTATTTAGCTACAAGTGAAAAACAACTGAACAAAAAAACCTAGTTGTCACCTACTTTTCACTTAACCTTGAGTAACATGGCTTCACTTCAATCTCTTGGAAGAAAATATAAAGAAAAGCCTGAAACAACTAGTTTTGTATTTGCTTTCTGGGTCCACAAAAAATCACAGATTCAGACAATCAGCCACAGAGAGTTCCTATTGTGTTCCTAAAACAAAATGCAACAAATAAATGCCACAAATTATAGCAGACAGGAAGGATCAAGGAGGCAACAGTTAAGCTGTGCAACTTGAAGCCTCTGCAGAATTTAAAAACATATTTCAAAATAAATAATATATGCCATATCTCACTGCCCCACAGCCCAGATATCCATAATAATTTATCTTTTTGCAAATATCACAATTGAGATAGATCATAAAAGACTGGAAAGAGAAGTAGAAGCAGGAAGAATTGCTTCAGGGAGTCACTCACAATTTACAGGAGGTTTAGACCAAAGTGCAGATAACAGATATGAAGAAATATAGGTGTTCAAGTACAGCAGCTGGAGAGGAAGAAACAAAAGTTGGGGAAGGGAGGAGGCATCAAGGACTGAACTGACACTTGCATTCAGCAGAATCTGTGAGGAAGAGCTGACTGCAAGATCTGTGTAATGCAGGGACAACACAGTCACTGCATCAGTGACCAAAGCCCAGCTTTTAGGGACAGCTGCCACGAGTACATGAGCCACACCTTGCCCTTCTTCCCTTTCCCCACTGACAGGTACACCGCACACCTCAAATGCTACCAGACACGACCAAGTGCCTGAGTGTCCCCTCAGCCTCCTCTAATTTTGGGAGGGCAGAACCCCACTGCAGCAGGGTTCCACCTCCAGGCTTTTGCACAAGTGAGGAGGAGCATGGATGGAGCAGGAAGTGATCTGAAAGCATCCCATACTCCCCATACTCCTCCTGAGTGCAGGGAGGAGAGAGCACAGTGCCAGCTTGAGAGCACAGCCAGCTCTCCTCTGAACCTGAACAAACTCATTGATTCAGCACCATTAGCTATTTCTTACGTGCTTCGTGCCTCAGCAGGGTTTTATAATTTACCAAAAAAAAAAAAAAAGGCAAAGGTAAAAACCCACACCAAACCAAACCAACCTTTCTCTCTATCTTGTTGATAAATCAAGATTCTGTCCTTCCTCCTTGGGATGGGAGCTGCGACTTGCTATTGAATTACTTCAGAAGCTTGCCGATATTAACACAGTGGGCAACAGCCACTGCTAATTCAAAGCCACAAAAGGAAACTGCACTTCTGTGACAGCAACACTTCTTGTAATTCTGTAAGTGGGGAGCAAGAGAATCCTCCTATACCTCATAAAGAGATTCCTGAATGAGCATGCTGCAAACCTAGCATTCAAAAGGTCAATTTTAGTAATTTGTTATTAAATTTTGCTATTTAACCTGGTGATCTTAATAATCAGAAGTGGGTTTCCTGTTGCCTCACCACAGAAAGGATTTACAAGGTTGAACTTTTCCATTTTGCAACACACACACGATTCCCTGGGAAGCTAAACAATTACCTGACAGAACAGACAAGTTCATATTAAAAAATAGATGCTGTTGCTGAATCAGAGTAATCTTATGTTAATGTTTTATTTTGATAAGGAGTGCCAGTTTGAAAAACCACAGGGTTCACATTAAAACCAAAGGGGATTTCTTCTCAGTCAGTAGTGCAGTGGTGGCTGATGCTTTAAAGGGGCAAGCAAAGCAGGATTTATTCAGGGAGGGAACCTCTGTTACCCAACCAACTGATGGAAGTGCTGAAGAACAGACTTTGGGGATGCAAAGCCCATCTATAGGTTAACCTGGAAACACTGATGTGCTTTTATGAGCTGAAGCCCTTCTCTTCAGGATCCTGCCCCAGATATGAAGAAGGGCTTATGCCTAACAAGAGGCATTACCTTTCCCTGCACACAGCACCCTGCTTTGACACATTACCTCTTCATTAGGAACATGCTCCTCAACATGCTCCTGAGCATTATGCGATGCATCTCAATTCATATCCACTAAAGAATAATAAATAGAGCAGTTCAAGTCCAAAGCCTACTGACAGAAAATACAGGAGACAATTTACATTTTGAATGTAAAGCCCAAAGTCTGATTCACTAAGAATAAAGAAAATGTGGAAGCAAACAGTTGCTCCAGAGCCCAGCTCACTCTCCAGCAGAGGCTTCACAAAGATGAGAATATTCTGACACTGGCACTGTGGCTGCTTTCTAAGATTGCAACTGGCTGAGAAGCACAAAGGAAGCTAAAAATCAAAATAAAGATGACCATTTCTAAGTCTATTGGACACTGAGACCATCAGAGAGGAAAATGGAACTAAATTTGACAATGCTTTTCCCTGCCTTGCTTTCCAGGCAAGTGCTGTCAAATACATAGTGTATGGAGATAAACAGATTGTAGATTAGCACTTCCAGCAAAAGCTGAGCATCTGCCCTTGAGAATGCAAGGTCATTACACAGTTTTAGCATCTTCAAAGTTCGGGTGGAGTGTTAGGCTTCCCAACTGCTGCCCACAATGGAGTCAAAGTTGTAAAGTGACTGTCGTTTGCTATCTGCAGAAAAACTTTCAAGAAATCCATTTACACCTCTGATGTGAAAGACTGACTGAATATATTTCAATGATTTTAGTGGAAAGGGCAGGAAAAAAAATCTCAGCCTGACATGAGACACTGATACAACATAGGAGTCTGAAGAGTCAGATACTTGGAAACATCTCCCCACAGTAAAGATCATGAAACTGATTTTATTTAAGAGTTTAAATCCAGGTTTGTGTGTGCAAGCATGTACAGCAACATACATGTAAACAGCAAGGATGTACTTGGAGAGCCATTTAATTGTTATTTGCTTTGATTAGATAAAGTTGCTAAGAGGTTTTCTATAGGTTTCATCCAGTGCAACATTGCTGTAGAGCAGGTATTAAGAGGTGTTTATCCTCCAAAAGAATACATAAAATCAATACATGGAACTGGCTGCCAAATCAGACAGGGAAGGGAAGCCACCTAATGAATTTGAAACTATGGTGGCAAATCATTAAGAAATTATGCAAATAGGAAGAGGGAGGTGGGCACAGATCCAGAGGGACACATGGTAGAAGACAAGTAGGGATTATTGTAATGAGGCATGAAATACATGTGAACTTTCCTTAGTTTCCTTTACCCACAAATTTCCCATGCAATTTTTCATCATTCTTACAGGTCATCAGTACAGTGAGAAAAGCCTTAACCAAAGTCATGTCTGATTTGCCTAAAGAACCAGGGCTGGAAAGGAGAAAATGGGGTTTGTAATCAAGGCTCTGAACAAATGTGTATTTTCTGAAATCTATTTCCTACTTGTGCCTAATGTTATAGAGGCTCCTGAATGCCTCATCAGAGCAGGACACAAAAGAAGAAGAATTGTAAGCAGTGTTACATAAAAACTTACAGGGCAGCATTTCCATGCTACTGATGGGGTAAGGTGTCAGAAAAAAGCTTATGAACACTGGATAATTTCATCAGAAGACAAGCATAAATGAGAAATGAAACTCAGTCTTCTTCTGTGTACGGCAGTATTTCTCAAATTTAAGTATTTATCTCTAGAGTTCCTGACACTTTTAGGAAAAAAAAATCAATCAAAATAAATATGAGCTCAGTTGGTTAGAATATGTAGTTAATAACATCAAAAAACCACAGCCTGCACATGCCACTTCACCACCCAACACACAAATAAAAAAAATTTCCAAACACTAAACTGTAGTTTCTACAATTACAATGAGAGTGAAACTTTATGTCAAAATATGTGTTATTTCTATTTCTTATGTCTTTTTTTCCCTTGATTTTGTGTGTGGAAGTGCGTTTTCAAATTTTTTTCCTTTATTTTTAACAAGTTTGCAGACAACTTTATAATGTTTTACATTTTAAAAAGAAAACCCTTTTACCAGAAAAAAAAAAAAAAAAAAAAAAAACCAAAAAACCAACCCTTCTTCTAGCTCTGAATTAGGCATGCTTGTGAGCAGCAGGACAGCTAATACCAAAGTTCTTACAGAATACAGATATTCTCAAAAAAAAATCACAAAAGAAAAAGTAGGCACTCCTAAAGATGGAAAAGCTGACTGTTCAGTGTTTTCACTAACATGACAGAAATTGTAAAGAGCACAGCAGCACTCAGAGCCAACTCTCAGTCTATTCAAACCAAGGAGCACAAGACTCCCACTGCCCTCACCCCCCTCAGACTGGTCACAGTTCCACTTCACAGCATCACCCCTGAGTAAATACACTGTTTATTACCTGTGATACCACATTATTCATCATCTCAAATAAACTGATTAAAAGTGTACTCCCATGTCATACTGCTTTGCAGTAATGTGAACTTTAGATATCATATACAGAATGAGTCCATCTGTTAAAACGTGGTTTTCACACACCAAAATCCTCAGCAATTCTTCTCCCTTTTTCCACCTGTCCCCATACAGTTTTAGAACTATGCAGAACCTCTTGACAGACGCCACAGATCAAGGACAAAATCCCTATGCTAAATATACACACTTGGTTCCAAACCAGAAGGGCAAAACCCACTAAAAGCCAGGCTGGGACCAGGCAAGTTCTTGTGAAACCACAAGTAGGCACTGGATGCAGAAGCGGCAAAACAGAAAAGGGCCTGATAACAGCTGCAGAGGTAACTGTGAATTTCACATATCTCAGTTTTTAGGTACTAAGTCATTTGAGGATGAAGATTGCAAGTTTTTAACTGAAATTATTCCAAAAACATTTCAGTGCCGTAGTATTTGGATCCAGTGGCTGCAGGAACCTCCTTGAGAGACTCTCTTTTTATGGGATCTTTAAATAGCTTTTAATATTTGTAAGCATGGCTATACAAGCTATGCTGTTCATTTGACTTACTTAAAGATGCCAGCAGAGATGATAAATTTCTGTTGATTGAGATGTTGAAATTGATTTTCAAAATAAAACATGTTTGCCCCGTTTTGAACTTTGCCCCCATGTAAATAACATAAATGTTTGAATTTATCTCTTGCAAACTCAGATATTAAATTACAGCTTTCTCATATTACTATAATTTCAGTAATTTCCCCAAGATGCAACTTGTGTCCCTGTATTGCTCCCCCATGGACATCACAGAAACTCCTGGTGTCAGACAATTACTTGCCTTTTGTTTTCAATTCAATTATTTTCACAATAATTTCAAGTGTAAAACTCCTACTATACATCCCTCTTCTGTCAGCTACTCTAATGACATTGTTGGTTCTGAGAAGGCTTATACGACTGCAATTATTCAAAATAAAATATGTAATTAAGCTCTTTGTCTTGTTCTATATGAAATGACCATTCTGAAAGCTGGGGAGAACAAAGGCTTATGAACTGAAGCTTTTTGGGATGCTTAATACACCCATTCTCCCCATAATAAATAAGAGGAAAATCTGAAAAGATATTGAAAATAAATTCATATGTTTTTGGTAAAATGATAAATATTGTACCCTACCAAGATTACAGACTACAATACAAAATTGAAAATACAATTCTATGTAACCCTAATTCAACTATAATTAAAAATAAACACCACAGCAATAGCTGTAACTCATCCAATTAGGCCAATATTAGATTTTAATAACAAAACTGCAAAATTAGAAGCACTATGTCAAATGGCTTTTGATTTATCAGCAGGGGCAAAATAAACCAGATTTCATATCAACTATGAGATTACGCAGAGGACTTTGTGAGTTATTCCAGACATTGTTATACCTTTGTTCTGTTGTATTAATCTAGTGCCCCCAGTTGTGGGAAGGGACATTAATTTGAAAAAAAAAAAAAGAATTATGAGGTGATATTAAAAAACTTACCAGCATCAGATAACAGCAGAAATCAAAAGCATTTCCAATATTTATTAATAATTACTATTTGCAGATGTTTCTCTTGCCTACATTTTTTACAAGTGTGAAAAAATGGAATCAAAAGGAATGTGAGCAGCCAGAGTTCAGTTCTTTCAACAAAACAGATCAGAGAAACAAGAAATGCCATGATCTGAACTACCAGCAGTAACACCACCACACTTGTCACAGATGAAGCGTAAAGAATAAATCCAAAAGGAAAGAGCATTCTTTTCAGTAAGGTTGAAGGGGGGGGGTTTCTGGTATCAGATTGAGTGTTAAGCCAAGAATAAGAAAAGAGTATTTTAGAAAGGTGAAACTAGAGATAAGCCCAGTTTGCCTGGCTTTCCCAGCAGAGGGCATCTTAAACACATTAGAAATGTGTTTCTTACACAGCCACAGAATAGTTCAGAACACAGCAGTAAGGATCCTGAAGTTTTAAAGCAATTAGGAAAACTTCTCGGTGCTTTGCAGGCAATACAGGAGTAATATCTGGAATGACGCACAAAATACACCACAAGTCTCAATCAGAGGTGGAAATGACCATTTCCATCAAATGGCCTGAAACCATCAGTGAGGGGGGAGCTGGCTGGCAGGGTGTGGAGTAGATTCTACAACAGGTGGGATCCTGGGTGCTGCCTCTGGCTACACTTTGCAGGTGCTGCATCCTCTCTGCAGCAGCTCCACAGCTCTGTGTGTGACCAAGGAGGTTCCAGTGGGCCTTTGCTCACGTTTCTGGAACAGGATCAAGTCAGATCCACCACACTTGTAACACCTTCCTGCAATTTTTTCTTGCCTCTCTCTGGTGCAATGCATATAACCCAGCTCTCTTGTTGCTATCTTCAGTGACTTCAAGGAAACTATCGAGCCTGCTGGAGCTACATTTTCCTCTTCTCATTTCCTCTTCAGTTGCTTTTGCTGACCAGCACTCCTGGCCTCAAGACTTTATTCCTCTCCTTTACTTTCCATCGCAATGTAGCCTTTTAAAATTTCATCCTATGCAAATATTTTTCCTAATTCCAGCTGATTAAATCATTGTCTGTTCCTATTCAAATAAATTTCACAGGGGGTGTCAGCAGAGAACAAGATCACTAAGGTTCTGTACATCAGGATAGGGGTTTTTACACTGGCATTAAGTGGATCTTGCTTACAGGAGACATAAAAGCGAGAAAGGAACTTTTCAATCATCCATACCCTAACTCTTTTCAAAGAGTGACCCCCTTGTCTTTGCAAAAATCACTTGGACACTGTAATCCTGTAATTTCTACCACTGCAAGCAGGTTCCACACCATATAAGCATGACCTCAGGAGGAGGAGGAAAGGCACAGAACTTGTAGGATTAGGGTGTCTGTAGCTGTAAACCCAGCCCTTCCTTGAAAAAGGGTTTAAGATATAATGAGGATATAATAAACCTAATTACATGTGTTGGGGTGTAGTTTAAGTGCAAAGTATATTAGTGCAGTGTTAAGGATGCACCACTATTTCTCCTTTGTTTTGTACAGAGAAAATAAAAATGCTGTAGCAGTAACAAACATGTTTCACAAGAAAAGGTAATTTTTGATCAAATTTTTAAGTCTGTTTTCGTGAAGAAGAAAGTTTAAAAGAATCTAAATTTCTGCTGTATTTGTATCTATGCCAAGTCACAGGCAAATCTTAATTTCAATTACTAAGAAGCCATTCCCAGCAAAGCATGCCAGCCTAAGCACCTCTGCTCCCACAAAGCCATGTGGCACTAGGACAGGATGGCACTAGATGGTGCTGTGGGACCTTCCAGGGAAAACAATCTCCTCATAAAACAGAAGTTATTGTATTGTTCAATTTGCCAGAGAGTTGATTCTATATTTTGAGACACATTGAAGAGTACTAAGACCCAACAAAAGAAACTAGAGCCGCAGAAATGGAAGGAAGACACTAAGTAAACACTCTGCTTTGAGTGACACTGCTTTTTGGAGTGGCTAAGTGCCACTCTTCCACTGGAAGGCTTCTTGCCTCTCCTTCCCAAAGGAAAAGGATGCAGTTTTTATGCTCTACACCAGCCTTCCTTTAAAGGGTTCTACATGTAAAACAGAATTGAAACAGTCCCAGGTCACAGCTCCAACAGGCAAGGTCCTCACAAGACAATAATTCTCTGGGACTGGACCTCACCATCCTTTAACAGGCACCATTTTATTCCAGTCAATGTTTAAAGAGTTATTTTGACATAATGAGCTTTGAATCAATGAAACTTTGAATGAACTAATCTGTGCCTTTACTTTTCCTGCCATGATGATCAGTTGTGTAAAAAAAACCAGAAGCATAAAGGAATGATTATAGAAACCTGAGAGAAAAGCTATGGCAAATTCTAGACAAATGAGCAATTTTAAGCTGTTATCAAAATTGATTCTACTTATTTCTTTCTATACCTTTTCATGTAATTGAAAACTATTCAAGTAGAACAGGTTCTGTGTAAAGACACCACCAACAAAGCACGTTTTGTTAACATAAACACTATGTTTAAATAAACTCTGATCTCCTTCATTCTTCTTCAAGCCAAGAACCTCAAACAGTGCAAGTGTAAACACTGTAAAAACCCTCCTTGACACATGCAAGAAGAAAAAAAACCTTTATATAATGGGCAGGAGTGTTGTTCCAATAAAAACCCATAAGGGTTAATTACACATCAGTAATAGTAAAACACTTCCTTAGCATTGCAAAGGTCTCTTGGTGACCTGCTATTCAGAAATACCATCTATAACTTATCACTAAAGTGCTGGCATAATTCTCCACTGCCCCAAAATATGGGTATTATCTGCATTATCCGTGAAATCAGGTACTATCTCCCTCACCCCAAATCAAACCAACAGTATAGTTTGTCTGCAATTATTGTTATGAATTAGATAGGCTACATTGGCTTTATCAGAAAAAATGTCTCATCAGCCAACATGCTACCTGCACTCTGTAAGGTGAGAAATGCCCTCAAATCCCCAGGATCCTTTCAAGATCATTCCCAAGTCTGCTGGAAAGTCAAGATATTATCAATTAGTTTGAGACCAAGCTCACTCATACATTCCCTTGTTTTATCTTTAGTCCAAGTGCCCTGTTTTAATAAAATACATGACAAAGCTCATTTAATCTGTTTCCACTGTTCTTCTCAGGTAGGATTTCCACTCAGCACTGAGTATTTCCAAGGCTAAACCCAACCCAAATGCACAGAAGCCCATGCATAGACACAAACCCCCAAACCCAGCCCCCAGTATGGTAATCTATATTGCTTGTGTTCTGTGCTGCTGCCTGGCCCCAAGTCATCAATAATGAATAGAAATGTACAGCTACAGCAGTAGCCTGTGTCATGGGCTTGTCAGGGATTTTTGAAAAGGAACAAAAACACAGGTCTGCCATTTGATTGTGTCGTCTTCTGCAAACGCAGGAAGGGCAAAGCAAAGTGGTATTTAAAAAGGGGTAATCTGATTAACCCTTTTTATATGAAATGAACAGTTTTCCTCAGCCATATAGATTAGAAAATCACTTGCTTGCAATGCAACCAGGATTCTCCTAGGCCTGAGAATTCAACAATAATGTTGGTTCTGAGCTCAGGGAGGAGAGGTTTTTCTATTTTAAGATAATAAGTACATACTCAAGAGGAATCAAATACCACAGTTTATACAGAGGGAAAAAGGATTTATTTTCTTAGGAATCCAGCAAGTTCAGTATCAAATAAATGTTGTCCTTGAAGAAGAAACTTAATGCATGTAAACACATGTACACACAGTCAGTGAAAGGCATGGCATTATTGAAAAATACACAGTCCTCATGAATGGGCTAGAAAACATGAAAAAAAAAAAGGTGGCACTTGTATTTCCTATTTATTTTCAAATGTTCCCAAATACATTTCTACAGACATTATGACTGTGGTCTTACAGGAGTGATTATCTCACATTTTACAAACAGAACACACCAGCTGGTACACTACCAATCCAGCCCCTGGGGAGGGTGGGTGCCAGACTACAAAATGTCTACAGGACACACACAAACTAAACTGATTGAAAGCCCAGTAGTAAACCCAAATCTTTCTTGCTTTCTACATCTGCATAAATTCCAGAAAAAGTCCTGCATTAATATATTCAGTTAATAGGAACATTAACTTCTGTAGTAGATGAGTACATAGTCTCCACTTTGGAAGACTCAACTGAAGATACACCCTTGTCTTCAAATAACCTGGAACTAGACAAACTGAGACAATTTATATAAGAAATGAAACGATATAAACATGAACTTCCAACCTGGCATCAAATGCAAGACATCTCAATTCACATTACATTGCCCGGCCTTCTTTTCCAGAAGCCAGAAACAAGAACAAGCACATGTTTTAAACACAACTGAGGAAAATCTTCAGAAAGCAGCAATCAATAATACAATTTAAGCAGGCTGCTCTAGGTTCTGACCCAATGTTATCTTGTGATAACTGTTTTTATGGCTAGAGTGGGATGTTATAGTATTCAGCTGAGCTCAAGTGTGCATAAATCGCTGAATGTTCGTTCATGGGTTGAATATGTTATTAATGAGTGTGAATAAGGAAAAAGGACCATAAACCACCTTTCTGTGGCAGATAATAAAATAACTGCCTCAAAATCCTAAGTACACACTCCAGCACACTAAGGCTAAAAAAACCCCCAAACCACAGAAATGTGATTCTTAAATTGAGATAATTTACTTAAAAAAGAAAGCTTATCCTATTTAAAGAATTCTAAAATTATTTCATAGCAGAAAAAGTTGCTTCTTAATTCTAATTCCAAATGCACTTCAGCATGACTACACTAAATATATTTAATTTTGCAAATTCTATACAGTCAGTAAAAAGTTCTTTTCTCCTAGTGACATTTTTTGTGGTTTTGTGAGTGCTCAGATCCCCTCCTCCAGCCTACTGCCCAAACACAGGTTTGGCAGCACAAAACTTCTGCCTTGTTTTGAATATCTCCATGGAACACACAATCCACTTAGCACACATTTTAATGTGCTGAATATGCACATCTGCAACAAGAAAATACAGGGGGGTGTCTCATGTGTGGTAGAATGGGCCAAAACCTCATCCTTGTTATCAATGCCATATGACCCTTGGAGCATCTTGTGATTTATTTTTTTAAAATCCATCTGCTTCAAATATGTTCATTTTTTGGTGTGTTTTTCACTAGACACAGATCTCACATTCAAGAAAAGACGAGTGCCTTGTTTCAGTATCACACTCTTGCTCAAGTGACAGTGGAAAGGTAAAAACGTCAGGCAAAAGCATCCTAAAGAACTGCTTTAAAAAACCACAACAACAACAACAAAACACCCAGACAAGGAAACAAACAGGAAAAAAAAAAAAAAAAAAAGGGGGGGGAGGAGGGCAGCAAACAAAACTTGGCTTTGTACTTCCATTTCCTGAATGGTTTGTGCCACTCCAACTTGCCATCAGAGGGAGGCTGCTTTTCCCCTCTCTGATATGAATACTGGTTTTGCATTTAAATCATTCTGCCCTGAAATGTGGGTCTTTGATTCAGTAACATAACAGAATATTTCCAGAGGGGGAAAATTGTTTCTGAAAACAAAACAGTCCTAGTCTAGCAGAGACTGTCTAGGCAGGGAAGGGAGCTGGTGTGTGAGACTGGAACCAAAGGAAGAGAAAATATTTCCCTCACAGCCCCCACAACAAAGGATTTTTTTCATTTCAGCTCTTCAGAGCTCAAATGGCAAGACAGTTTTAACTTGGAAGCTGTTTCTATTTTACAGGAGGTAAAACAAGAGAACAACTAAAAGATGTTATCCAAGATTTCTACCTTCCTCTCCTCAGAGCAAGAGTCTTCAGCCTACTTTGTCCTCAGGAAACCACAGCTCCAGAGGTGGCTTCTCTGTGACTCCTTCTCAGGCTTTGCCCCAGCTCTTCCTAAAGAACCACTGCCAAGGCTGGAAGTTCACAGTATGGGGTTAGACCACTTGTGTACTTACATTTACAAAAGCCTCAGTCCTCTGGATGCAGAATATTCTCATTCTACAAGAAGAATATATTCCTTTAAAAAGTGGAATCCCTTGTAATTACTCAGTTAAATGACATGCCACACACATTCACAGAGCCCGGTTAGCTGAAGGGACAAAACATATCCCTAAGGCCCTTTGAGTTTTACTGAGGGTTTCTAGGATTTTTTAACAAACAAGAGATTTGTTTGTGCCTATTTTGTGTGCCTAAAACTTTCCATGAACTGTTTCACCTGGTGGGTGGCAGACTGGACTTGTCCATAGAAGTTGTACAACACTAAACGGGATCACTTGCTACCCGTCCCTACCCTGAACATGGGAATTGCAGGGAGAGCAGCAAGATTTAACTCTACTAAGATAAACAACTGACACAATTTTCAAAGCAGTTCTCAGATGCTCTGTTTGCCTGATTGATCTAACATAAATCAGTGATATGCAACCTAATAACACATTGCATATCATTGCCATCTACCACTGTGAAAATCACAAAACCAACTCATCACTCAGCTCAATATTACCTGATAATAATTAATAGTAACCCGTTACAGGGCAGTTTCAATACCCACAACATGGAAGAATTAAACGGCCTCAACTTGGTGTTAAATATTGGTTCTGATTGAAAATGACAAACACACCTCCTGTCTGCCTAGGTTTGAGGAGTATGTTTCTTCAGAGAACAGATCCATACCCACCAGTTCATTCACTACCAGTTTACTGTCAGCCCTTTTCATTTTAAGTGTAATTTCCATGTGAAAAAGCCACAATTTTGTGGTTTTTTTTGTACTGAAGTCTTACTGTATACTCTCACACAAGTGACAAAGCCAAAAATAACTGGTTTGGTTATTTTCAATTACACACAGCTATTTCATTTCTTTTCCAAAGCAGTTTCAGGCAATGCAAATGCACATAATACAGGTTGACACAACACCCCAATGGGCAAATCAAAGCCCTATTACTGAAAGGCCATAATGCCATCATCCCACTCATTTCTGGATGAGACAAAAAGGATATCAGGCTACCTCATACACAGAGCAAAAACAACCACCCTCTAAGGCTAAAAGTAACAATAACTTGGGATGTTGCTCCTAAGCTGCAAACTATCTAAAGGCATACACTTTTTTTTTTAAGCCATGGTGTTTTACTGAGAAGGTACATGACGTAAAGAGTAGAAAGATTGCTTGCCAGATGCCTACTAAAGCTTTGCATGCACACACACAAAAGATAAAACTGCTGAGTTATTTTTTATATAACTTATGTAAGAGGGGTTTTCAAATGTAAATATTATACTTAAATTAGCATTTCTGGTTTGCCTACAATCAAAAGCCTCCAACATCACAAGTCATGACAAGGAGGTGGCCTAGCAACCTAGACAGACAGACACAGGAAGTTCAGTCAGTCAGTAATAAAAAGCTTTGGCTGTCTGGCTTCAGGGAGAAGAAAATTGCTTGGATGATCACTTCAATACTCTACTAGGTGATGCACTATTTTATTCTTTCTGATAGCTGCAGTTTAAAAGAACTCAAAACAGGAAAATGTACATGTAAAGGCTGAGCAAAGATGTGGACTGAAGCTTTATTTTGTTTCAGATTCACACTTTTGATAGATCCTAGGGAGCCAGTGAGAGAAGAAAGGAAACTGTCCCCAGTGCCTGACAGTAACAAAAGTGAAAGCAGCTGCTTGAGCTGCCTGCAGGGTGGCTCTAGGAGCAAGGGGCTCTGCTGGGGGGGGCAACAACCTCTGCAGCATCAGCAGTGTCACTGCAGTGCATCTGCCAGCAAAACAAAGCATCCCTACCAAATCACAGCCATAATTCCATTGCTTATCATGATTCACTGAAAATACACTGTCATGCTACTCACCAGCAAATCTACATCTGAATTTACCCTGTGGTAAATTTACAGTGCTGCTCATGTGGGACCCAAGCCTGACCATGCTGCTGAGCAGCTACAGCTCCTCCCAGAGAAAGGAGGCATTCTGCCCCTAGCAGGAAAGTTTGTTTCTTAAAAGAGGTCTTGTCAGAGCTGAGGATTTTTTCTCCACCCTTCCTCACAGTGCTAAACTCTATGCTAATGAGAAGCTTTAAATTCTTCTGACAACAAGACTGAATTTTCTCTTCCCAAGCCTTCCTGAGGCTCATTCTTTTCTGTTCCTTTCTGTCTCTCCTCAAAATCTTTTCCAAAAAGATTAAAACTATAACCCTTCAGGGAGCTGACTTCCAAGTACCTAACATTTAAGCCTATACCCAGCAGGACACAGAGGCTCTCTGCATTTCTGTCATATATATGTTTTTTCAAGAACTCTTACTTAATCATGAGACCAAGAAATAACTTCTACCTCCATTACTAGTATCAACATTGAAAAAATTCCCAACATTAGCTTGTCTTCAGTCCCTCTCAACTACTGGAAACTCACTCAACAACTGACAAATAAATCTGCTTTGGTCATTTATCCAGCAAGCAGTGATTATCAAGATGAACATTTCCAGATTTGACAAGTAATTGCTGTATTAAATACCATAAAAGTACATTTCTCAGAAGTTGATGGCCCACTCAGAGAATTCTTATAATTAGCAGCAATAACCATTCTGGGTAAGTGACTATTCTCTTCTAAGGGTAATAGCATCTGCTTACATAAAGGGGTATTTTTGGCACATTCTCAAGGTCTTCTTTCTTCTGCCCTGCTGTCAGAACTCTAATCAGGTATGCACAGCACCTACAGTGGTCCTGCATACTCCAGGTAATTAGCCTTTCCACTAATCAGAGAGCATCTCTCATTGCTGCAAACACACAGGACACTGACTGTTCCTTAACCCTGAGCTTTCCTTTGCTCATTTCTCAAAGAACTGACTCAACACCAGGAACCTTGAACTACTCTTTCAATGCACACAACTTAGAGCTTTCCAAATAAAATAATTTCTGAGTATTTGGCTGGAAGCTGAATTTAAAGACATGAATTATCGATGTTTCAGCTAAAATGTGTCCCTGATCTTTCCTTTTCCTCCTAATAGTTAAGAAAATAAAAGCTCACAATTTGTTTCTCTGTGACCATCTTCACATGCCTTTCTGCTTGAAAAATTGATCATCTTAGATAAAAACTAATTTACACCTGTGATTTATTAAGACAAGAAACTCGTGTTTAGAGGGAAAAAGGCTGCAGTGAGTGTCTATGCTCTGACAAATGGCAAAAAATACAGCTGATTTAACAAATGAGTGATCAATCAATGATGCACTGAGGCACATGACAAAGGGAAGTCAAAATCCATTACAGTCAAGAACCTCCTTTAAATTCCACTTCAGTGCACTGACCCTGTTGCTCAATGCTAAAGACTTTACAAGGTTTTCGGAAACATTTAAAGAAGCTTTTGTTTTGGCATTCAGTCAGCTGCACCTCACAATTAACACTGCCAGACTCCTCTCTAATCAATTATTCATTAAGATTACTAGCATATCTTTGGAGCGCCTTAACTCCACATCAGAAGTGTGTGAGGGATGATACATCCGTGTGTACTTTGCAGAATGAAAGGCAGACTCGAAGCAGGTTTGAACGTTAAATGGGAACAAGGCTAAAAGGAGCGAAATCAACACTTTTAGTCAAAGTTGAGCTCCAGGCGAGCTGCAGGCAGTGCACAGCGTGAGAGAATTTGGCTCCAGAAAGTGCCCATGTGTTGACAGCTGAATAAGAGTTTGAAGGCTTAATGGTAAGAAATGTTCCGTCAGTGGTAATGTTACACTTTACTTACTGAGTTAACTACTCATCTTCCCCAGCCCTGACAGCTGATGACACAAACCCCACTCAATTCAACTTTTACCACTTGCTATACAAACATGTTTATTGTGGTTCCCATGGCTAGCATTTTTACCAGTCAAACAAAAAAAAAAGCCGGAAATCATTTTCAGGATATAACTGTCAAATACAATTGTGCTGAGAAATTAGGAAGGCAAAAAATCTGAAAAGCTGCTCAAAGTATAGAAAAAACCCAAATAATTTGAGCCTATTTCTACAACTATAATAACAGGTGTAAAATAAGCAATTACCAATTTATGTTGTGATAGAACCTATTCTATTAAACACATGAGTTGGTGAGGAAGATATTCAACCTCTTAACATAATTTAAGCACATAGGTTAGGAAGGTTCTGTATTTAAAGCCCATGAGAGATCTAACTTGGGCTCTGAAGTTAGAAGGTGTAAATGGTTCTCCCCATAGCACACAGAAAAAACCCTATTATTGCAGAATATTTTAGGTTAGAAAAGACCTTCAAGATCCCATTGTCAAGTTGAAGTTACGAAGTTTTCAGTCCTTGTTTGCATCCCCCTGTTCTGCCTGGCTCAGAATGAACAGCCAGGTAGGACAGTAGGCAAGGTGAGCCTAGAGTTACCTAGAATTTTTTGCCTTTTCTAAACATCACAGCATAAGTCTAAAAACAAACAAACAAACAAAAACCCCGCCAAAATTAAAAAAAAAAGAGAAAATAACAACATTACCAAAGACAAGCAAATGGTAGAGCCATAACTGTTCCAGTGCTCACAGTGCAACCAGAGCAGAATTAAGTTTTCTGAATCTGAAGTGGTATTTAATAAAATCTCACAATCTAAGTGTGAGCAAGTCTGTAGCTGCTACATAACATGTCAGTAAAACACCAGAGGTGCCTAATATTCCTCTATTCTGCATGCCTACAGCTGCTGCCATCCTGACTGAGAGCAGCAGCTCTGTGCTTACTTTCCATACATAGTGATAAGCATGTCACTTAACAAAATCTGGTAAATTTTGGGTAAATAAAAAGCTCATTTACCAATGACTGGATATCACATTCCAAAACCTGATGTTACATTACAGAAACAATAAAAAAACCCCAACTCATCAGCAGCTGGAAGCAAGAGTCAGGCAATGCCTTCAAGCATCTGCAACAGATCCAAGCACTTCAAAAGGAAGTGAAATTATGTTCATCATGACTACACCTTGCTCCTTAGGTTATCAAGTGGCTTAAATGCATAACTCCCACCAACTGGATTTCTTGAAGCTACCCAATTCACTAAAGACAGACAGAGGCACCTAGAAACATTTAAAACAAACAAACAAAAATAGAATAAGGAGCTTAGAAGTGAAACTCCCCTTGAAACCAAATTAGGCACTTTTCAAAGTTTGAAAAGTATTTATCATGACTTTACAAAGCATACAAAAAGCTAGTAGTGTGTTTCAACTGACAACTGTATTCCTGAAATAATATTCATTATCACACATACTGTAAATATGTGCAAAAAAATCTCAATGTATTGAAATCTTGTCAGCAAAAGAACTTAGTGTTATCAGACCAGCATTACTGTACCCAAGAGATTTAAATTGTGCTTGGAAGAGGTCTCCCAAAAGGAATGAATTCACTGTACAAAATACCAGCTTTTAACATGTCTTTTGCTCCTGTTACACTTCCAGTGATTTCATAGAACTTGGTTACTCAGAAATAATTGTTTCAAGTGGAAATAAAATATTATGATATCTCCTAGCAAATAGTCTGATATTTCAACTGAAGTACAGTCTAAATCCTTACACAATTTCCTTTACTGTCCTGATTTGTTCTTTTTGTTCAGAGGTAGCATTTGCATATGTTATCTCTGCTTTTCAAAGAGAAAATAATCATTTAGATTCATATGGAAATTCCATGTTCCTTCATGGATTGTCACAGCAATGCATGACAGACTGTACAGTATTATCATTGAAAATAAAGTATCTTAAAGGAAAAATAAAAGAGAACAAGACAAGGAAAAAAACCTAATAGAAGCATTACCAATTCCCTGTTTAGCATCAGAAGCCTGAACACAAACTACACCTCTGCCATGTAAATCTCCCAACTGAGAGCCCTTTTGGACAGTTGGGTGTCACGAATTTCTGCTGCAACACTGAGGTCTGTGTTCAATGACCAGTTTTGCAAATGCCCATTGTGGAGCTCCCCATCATTTGTAAAACAGATCAAATGGTCCGACTGAACACCCCCACCCTGTTTATCACCCTGTCCTCAGGGTGTTTATGAACAATGTTTAAAAGGCAGCAATATGCACAGCTGATCAGACCAGCAGCTGATCAGTATTTAATCACCAAATCCAATAAGGAAACAAATGAGGCAGAGCACAGGGGTAGAAAACAAAGGTAGGTGGAAAATGTTGAATGAGCCACCAATTTATGGAAGATAAAAGCACCACTCTCAGAAACAATTTACAAAACAATTTTCTTTTTACACATTTAATAAACATTCTGTCAGAGTAAACAAAATCTCAGAAGCTGGAAGTTTAAAAAAAAATCAATTAAAATGAAGTCACAGGGAATGGTGGGAATTGTTCCTGGCAGTTATTTGATATAGTATGGTTAATATTTCTAGTCAGGCAAATTAACAGTTTGGCTGCTGTAGACTTGCACTCACACAATACATAACCTCTGAGGGTTTGTTCTAAAATTTACAGAAATATATGCATAAATACTGTTATATAGCTACATTTGAGATGTACAATAACAGTTATTTACTACACAGGCTCTAATACAAAGGAATTCTACACTGCTAAAACCAGCTGAAAAGAATGACTGCGTCTTAAAAGTAAAAAAAATACACCATTCATTCTACAGGGTCCAATTTCCCTTGTAAAAATATTTTGAAAGCTCTTAAATAAAAATCTGTTTCTCTAGCCAGCTGTATCAATAGATGAGCTTTTCCTTAATACCATTTTGCTGTATAATTTGTACTGTGCCACACCATATTGATTGAAGAAAATTCCAGCGAGGCAGTGTCAGTTTCTGTTTCTACAGGGAAACCACTGAGCTGAACAGGGAGGCTCCTAAGGTCAAATCAGGATGCAACTTGTGTGTTGCTACTTTAAAATTACATGGGGCTAATGAGCAAAACAATGGGAGGTTTGCAGACATAAGAGGAACATCACTTTTTCTCTTCACTATCCTGTTAACGTAATTTGAATCACCATGTAAATTAAGGTTTTTACTTTTCATACCTCTTCATGAATGAAGCAATTTATATTTGCAAGCAAAACCTGTGTTTTCTTCATATTTTTCAAGTCATTTGCTATCTCTACTGTGCTGCCAAGTGTGGCCACAGAAAGAAATCCATTTATCTTCCAGCTTATCTTGAGATTCTGCTCAGGAGAAGCTGCTGTTCTTGGCTTCTGTAACTCATGTTTGCATTAGAGATTTACCTACCTGCACTTCAGGTGCAGGGAGGGAGAGAGAAAGCAGCTTGTCTTTATCACAGTGCTCTCTGCAAACACATTCCATTGCACATGGATGCTGAAAGCACAGATAGGCAACCTGATGCAACCTTGCCTTGTTCAGAGGAATGAAAAGGGGAAGAACCAGGAGGGTTCCACATGAAAGCTCACACTCATTTATGTCTGAGATGTACAAAGTGAATAACTAACTCTCAGCTGTGACAGAATATCGGCCTGCAGACACCAGAAGTGGAACACAGAGTTCCTCCAGTTCAGGTGTTTGGACACCTGTGAGCCAGCAAGTAAAGAGAATTTCAGTTCTGCCCGCTCTTCAGCAAAGAAGATTGCCCCTGTCCTGAACCTTGGCCCCTGGAGCCACAGCTCTGATGCTTGGACAACCCTTCATCCCAGCTCTCTACCTGACATCCATGGGAATTCTGGATCAAATCCCTGTGCTGGTGTCATGCTTTGGGCTTTGCCCATCTTTCCTGAGCCTGGCACTCGCTATCAGTGACACTCTTCCTTTATCCTGCAAAGAGCTCAGAATTACACGCAGGTTTGTAATACAGAACTCAGAGCCAGCCAATGAAAAGCTTCCACACCTTCAGGCTTTTAATGTCTAACGTAAAGTTATGAAAATTGAGCTGACAATACAATGAAACAAAGGAAATATATCAATAAAAACAGTTGTATTTGAACTAAAGAATGTGCAGACTAAACAAACTTTATGTTGGCCTGAGGCATTTCAGATATTTCACCCTTCCTGCCCTCCTCCACAGAACATACAAGATATTTATGAGCTCTCTTAGCAAGCACATGCTCAAAATAGTGAGCACAGAAAGGATCAGCAACAGTTTTTATAAGCACTGTGCTTAATTATATCTTACTTGTTTTAGTGACTACTGGATTAAAAAAAAAAACAACAACAAAACAAAGCTATTATCTCATCTTACTCAGTGCCTCAGAAAGACTAAATGAGTACAAAACTGAAAAGTATCTCCCAGCCCAACAACAGCATGAAGAATGTCAGAAGTAAGAGACACCTATTAAAATAACACTGTCTCTCAACTAGCTAACTTTAATAGAGCAAAAATAATTTAGCAGAGAGCAATGCACACTTGCTAACCTTTCATACCACGTTAACAGGTGGCAGTGCATTTTTCTTTGATGTTTGTTGTGAAGTCTGATGCAAAGAGCCTGTTCAGTTATTCTCTGTTACATTTGTATTCCCCTCTGCTGTCAATAGCTACATTAAAAAAACAAAACAAACCCCCCACATATTTTGTACCTTATGAGATAAGCCTGTCAATGCACACAAGCATCATGTGACCTTTTTTTAAAGCTTTAACTGAAATTGCATGCTTTTGACTGCTGACAGATACAGTTTTGTACAGAAGTTTTGTTCACAAAATCAAGATATATGGCTGAAAACATCAGAAGGGATATAGTTAAAGGAACAAATGGACAAAGCAGAGTTACAATGGAGTGTTACAAGGAACAAATGGACAAAGGGCAGGTTACGTACAGAAGGCTTTGCTCAACCTGTTCCTGTCTGTTCCTCACCCAAAAGCCAAACTTTAGACAGGTCTCCTGAAGTGAGAGATCTCAGTGAGTGACAGTCCTAATCAAGCAGCAAAACAATGCAGGTTTTTTGATGCCCCTCTCTATCAAACTATTACAGCTGCGCCTTTATCCTGCATGTAGCACTGTTTATTTCCAAAGATGTGCACTCAGTTACCTGTTTTGCACTTGATGTGTGAGACATAGAGATACCAACATCCTACTATTTCAATACAATGCTCCAGTAGCAGCAGGTAAGCACAGCTAACATATGGGAGAAGTGGCAGAATCTTCTGGTAAAATCTAATGGAAGAACCCTCATTCCAGACATCGTTCTTTAAAATTATTATTTTACAACTGGATGCATGTAATAAGGGTTGAAGATAAAACAGGACAAGCTCACAGAAGATAAACCTGTTGAAATTCATTACATATACAAAAATTATAAGTTAGGAAATATAGAGCTGGAGAGTATGAGAACTTCAGGGAAAGGTGACATGTAAGAATAACCTGAACTGCAAATACAGTGCTCATTAACTACCTGCTCCAGGCCACTGATAGAGAAGGAATATTCAATCAGTTCCAGGATAGCAGATTTTGTTTGCTGCAGTACAGTTACAGACATCCATCTATGAAGTTATTTTCATTGAAGGAATATACTTTGTTTGCCCCCAGACTCATAATACAACTGAGCAGCCACAGAATCTCTCCCTGTTGTTTTATTACCTACAGACTAGGAGAATTTCAGAAATTAAGAAGACAGATTAATTACACTGTACAATTTAATTAAGTCTTTGAAGAATAATGGATCCAGCAGAAAGCTCTGTAATAGCATGATGGGACTGTGAAGGAACAGTGAGCCCTAAAACAGGCTAAAAGGCCAAAATGGCACTGAAGTTCTCAGAATGTAGAAATAAACACCTCCACAGCAGGAGCCTCAGTGACCACATCTGGAGCTGCCCCCTCCAGGACTGCTGGGTCAGTGAGGATTATCTCAGTTTGCAGAGATGCCATCTCTGTTAACAATTAGGGCCTCTTGCCCAGCCAAGAACCACAGTGGGCACAGAGTGAACATTCCCAGGCTCCAGAAGGAACAAAGCCTGGCCCTACCTTGTGTCCCATTGAATCAGGATGTACTGCTGGCAGCTGAGGGATGTAAGATGTCCAATGATGCTCTCTGGTATTACAGGCCTGCTAGCAAAATGTATCAGATTCTTCTGTACATGGAAGTTATTCTTTTGGACAAAGAGGACAGATAAAAATAAATTGCAGAACAAAATCTGATACCCAGTGGTATAATAAAGGTGTTCAATGGGGAAAGGTTTTCAGGCACTGTGAAA
Organism: Geospiza fortis; assembly: GCF_000277835.1. Taxonomy (NCBI): domain Eukaryota; kingdom Metazoa; phylum Chordata; class Aves; order Passeriformes; family Thraupidae; genus Geospiza; species Geospiza fortis. Next base: position 3,129,098 of record NW_005054304.1, on the reverse strand, counting down.
TTCTGCACAATTTCAGATGGCCAGGACACAGGCACAATAAACACAAATGCACTCACTCTCATAAAATGTGGAAAACTTGGAAAAAGAAAATCCACTACTATAAACATAAAATCTTGTTCCAAGTGTTCTGAAAAGGTAACTATCCAGTTAATGAGTTTATGCAAGACAAGAACCCCAAACTGACAGAATTTTTGAAAATGGCATTGTGAATGAGACATGAAAAAAAGTGCATTTTGAAATGGTGTGGACATCAGCAGTCAACAAGATATAAAAAATTGGTTATCTGTGTATTGAAATTATTTATCCCCATCCTGCAATGTGTTTAGCCTCAAAATTAAAGACAATAATAACTTGGGCTGTTTGTTTGGTTTTTTTTGAAATCCAAACAACCCCAAGTGCATGAGTTATGGTATCAATTAGTTCTACATTAAGCATCTGGATGAGATGAAAATCTGTAGATGGATGTATTTATCTTACTGGTATCAACACATTTCCATCCAAAACCAGGATTTCACTTATCATATACTAACAACCCTTTGAAAGGAACATGTGAAGAGCTCTCTAGTAGCCATCTGTCCTTCTTATGCCAATACAATGTAGACAATTATAGCAGTATTCCTCTCAACCTCTTGAAGAAAGTACATTTAAAAGGTTTGATCAAACCCTCTTTATGCAATATATGTCACATTCAGTGAATACAAATTGATGACCTTGCCCTTTGCCCTGGCAAACTCTCTTTGTCTTTCCTCTATGAAATGGCATATGTGAACACAGTATTTTCTTAAATGTTGCCATGATTGCATATGGAGAGAACACAGGCAGCTAAATATTAATCAAACAAGTGAATGAGGTTTCTTAAATGCTCTTCTCATACACAATTTTAACATTCTCCCACCCACCTCAAATCTTCTGTATAATGAAATGCCAGACAGGAATATTATGCAAGTGTGTTAAAAAAAATGGCATCAGCTCAAATTATTTGAGTACAGTGAAAACATAAATCCTCCTTTTCATACCAAAGCACCAACAGATGATCTTTAAAGGGAATACTATAAACTCTTTTTAAAAAAAGCTTGAGCACAAATTATGTTTAATAACTTCTATAGCTATGGACAATTCATTAGGCTGCTGTGACTGAAACAGGCTAAAGAGCACCTCTCCTTTTTGTTCAGTTTAGTATGCAAATGGTTGTCAAACTGCCAGAGTAGCTGGTTGCACTGATTTTTCTACACTGCCAGTTAATCAGTCTCCTATTTCATCTGTATGCAACCTTCATACACACATACAGGAGAAACAAAAACTGCAAACACCCAGATAAGTGCTTACCTACAAATTACCAGGGAAGACTCAGCACTGGAACAGAGTTATTTATGTTATTTGTTTTACAATAGCACTAAATGGTTAGATGAACCAATGTGCAGTGAACTGCATGTATTTATCAGGCAGTCTCTTCCTCCAAAAGACTATAACCTGGCTTATGAGACACACATTAAAAAACCCCAGAGGACAGAAAAGGAAGCCAAGAGACAGATAGATATATGATAGGGTTCGTCTGGTTTTGTTGGCTCTCCCTGCTTTTTTTTCACCCTGGGTTTTTAATAAAGATCCCTTAAGAGTCACAGAAGTTACAAGCGATGGCACAAAGTGAACAAGCACACCCACCTGCTCTTGGGCTCCAGAACAGAATGGATTAAGTAGATATTTATAGGCAGAGTTCAAGGAATTGAGACAGAACTTTGTAAAGTGCACACCCAGAGCATTCAAAGAGTTTAACACAAAACAGGCTGGCAAAGACAACGGATTAAAAGGAAGCATTAAATACAAAGTGCTATTGTTGTGCTGACTGCCATTGCTTGATCATCAGGAAGTCAGAGGTGGCATTTGATAAAGCTGGTTACTAGAAGGAGAAACAAAGAACACTCCATCTGTGTCACACGTATGCCACAGCTCATACCAACAATGAAAAATACAGAGGTGATTGATGCTTTAGTTACATTTTAGGGGATAAGAAGACCTGGGTGTAAATAAGCAAGGACTGAAAATTCTTCCACTTTGCTTCATCAAGCAGACCAGATAGAACACAGGTCCTCTTGAGCAGTGTAGCCCAAATCAACAGATACATCACTGGTACCCACAAAGGGTATTTCTCCTCCAATTCCTTACACAAAAAGCAGAAGAGTCCAGTATCCATCTCATTTGGGATGAGCAGACTTTTCTTTGGATTCTTTCTTGTAATACTTGTACTTTTCAGAAACATTACCAAGTCTTAACTTTGTTATCAAACTGTGTGACATATCTCACAGATATTCAAAAATTAATCTGGAAGTCTTAAACAGCTAAAAAAAAAGGCAGTGTCAACAATGTATTAAGCGCTACTTATACCTCCATTTGGTACTATATATATTTTACCTAAACTCTTAACTTCAGCATTTGAAAAGTAAATGATTTCATGTAACTTTATCTTAAAAATATTTGTGATTGTTCCATTCAAGCAAAAGGGGTTTGAAAGCAGTAACGTTTCTCCTCCAGTAGGAAGGTACTCATCCTATTTATAAAAAGGCAGAATATTGTGTACATGATTTCTTATTTGGACCAGGGAGGGAAGCCAGGAGAATCATGAGAAGGACGTTATCAGAAAGACTGTGTAAGGATAAGCGCATCAACTTAGAGCATTTCAACTTTTTTAACCATAAGAATGGAACGAATGATAGAATCCTTTAGCTTGGAAAAGATCACTAAGTTCATGAAGTCCAGCCATAAACCCAGCACTGCCACATCCACCACGAAACCTTCTCCCTCAGTGCCATACTGCACGTCAGTCAGATGCCTCCAGGGATGGTGACTCCAGCACTTCCCTGGGCAGCCTGTTCTAGTACCCAACCACCCTTTTTGAGAAGAGCTTTCTCCTAATATCCATCTAAACCTCCCCTGGTGCAACTTGAGGCCATTTCTTCTCATCCTATCACTTGTTTCTTGGCAGAAGAGACTGACCCCTACCTGGCTATAACCTCCTTTCAGGCAGTTGTAGAGAGATAAGGTTGATATGAGAGTGATATGAAACATGCTTCATTGTTTATTTTCTGGCTGTAGCTTGGAGCACTTCAATACTTGACAAGATAAACTTCAAAATACACTACCAAAAAAACCCCAGAAGAACAATTCTACCAAAAAAGTAACTGCTTCTTCTATTCCTCCTGTTTTGTAGCAAAACATTACTGTAAGAAACCTTGCACTTTGGCACCAGACCAGTCCTTTCCATTGATTTTCATCAGGGCAGAATTCCACCTTTTAAGTTTACACAAGGCACACTTTCACTTCAATCTCCTCCAGCAAAAATTGTCATCTTTAGCCTCCTCTCCTTTGGCCACAGTTAACCATCTTCTTGTCTTCAGTCACACGTGAGACCATTTCTAAAATGGATCACAGACATGATCGAGTGGGGAAAATAAACCCCTGCTTTTTGTTTTAGAACTCAGCTCATTTCACTGTTCTGGTCTGAAACACGGCCCAATAAACCAACATGTTGGCACCTTTTTTTTGCAGCATGAGAGGAGCACAAAGCAGGGTTGTCACCTCTTAAACTGACTTTGTCACCAGAGAAGTCTGTGAGGAATTGCACCTCAGATTAAAAAAGGAGGAAAAAAAGAAAAAAAATCCCATTTTGCTGGATCACACTTTCCTTTTGAAAGTGCTGTTAAAAAAACCCCAGAAGTGTCTACGAAAAAACTCTGACAGTTGCTGGACAAAACATTTGTCCTTCTGAGCACCCTGCTACTGTCTATCAAAAGATCCTCAGAACCAGGATCACTAGAAGTGCACTATTAATTAGGAAATTAATCCTAATTTTCCTAAATTTCACATTTAGGAAAATATATGCTTTATTTGAAATATTATCCCTCACAACTGCAGCATTTAAAGCACATTTCTTGCTGTAAGCAGCAAAGCAAGAAATCTAGTGATCTTCAATGTTTGCAGGCATCAGCAGAGAACTGTGACCCACTGGGATGCCCTCACCAAAACACACAGAAATGCCCATTTGGAGCCACATTAGCACCCATTCTACTGCCACATTTTTTTGTCCAAACAAGGTTAGTTACAAATCCAAAACATTTCCTTTAAAAGGCCAAGTTTGTTTTTTGACTTGCTTGATGATTTTTCACTTTTGTAATTCCGTTCACCTGAACAACCTATAGAAATCAATGTAGTTCTAATGATCCCAAATTCATCTTAAAGTGACTCTGGTTTGACTATCCAAAGCATTCCATGAAATACCTCTCTCCCAGCCATTTCATCACTGTTCAGGGCTGTACAAAATAATACATGCACCACTCAAGCCTCCTGCAGGACCCCAGAGTAAGAACTTACTGTGGCCTGCACCATAAACTCAACAATATCTGGCCTAACAGTCTCCAGTTACACTGACAAGCAAAGGATAGACTCCCAAACATGCTCGCCAGCTTGATTCCTGAAAAGGCTACCACATCTTTTTTAGACAAAACCAAATTTTTATCCCTCCAGTTACAGGGAAAAAATTGACAGGTCTCTAAAAAAGGCATTAAACATCCAAAATGTCACTTCCAACAAGTAAATTTACTAACTCCACTTACCAACTTATTTCAAAGCGTTTCTTTCTGGTCAAACAGAAAATCTCTGCCTACTTTTTGCACTCAGTTTTACTTTTTCTGACACATTTTCAGTGTCCTTAAGAAGAAAACATCCATTAATCAAGGGGGAAAAAAGCAATTAAAGAATATAAGTACTCGTGTAAGTTCAAAAGTTTATTTCCTCCCTAATACTGTGTTGCCCTATACAGAAATCCACCATCCTCCCAGTGGTTCTCTAGTCCTTGTGATACAAATTTTTGCTCATCCATTAGGGATGACAGTGACAAGAACTTCCACTGATGATCCATTATTACACTGATCTCCACCACCACCTTCTGTCAACACAAGCAGAAACCTCCCTCTGCTACCAAGAGCTGACACCGAGTGGATGGTGTGGCCACCAAGCAAAGACGACACACCAGGGTGACTCCTCTCCCCTACAACAGCATATTTTCCACTAATTGTGGCATGGACTTTGAATTACTTAGATGTGGAAGGCTTGGGAAAGGAATACTGGAACTGAAGAGACATGGGGTGGGAGCTGAAACCACCACTCCACATCTTTTGTGGCACATAAAGAGTCTTGGGAATCAGTCAGTTTTGAACTGGTTGTTTTGTAAGCATGAGAAGCCAAACAATGCCAAAAAATAAGCTCACTGAGCCAAGAAGGCAGGAAAAATGGCTTGGCACAAATGCAAGATTCCCAAAAGCAGTGACAGAAGAACAAAGGAACAGGAGTCTGTGATTTTATTGAGGTTAAATCTCTTGCTGTGTAAGACTTTTGAAAAACAAACTCATTTTCTGAAGTCTCTGATTCTTTGCTTTCCTGAAAAGTGTTTCCTGCTAAGGGTAATTAGAAAATCAAAGCCTCAACTCATCACTAAGTTAGAGGGAGAGAGGTAGGGAGGTGAGATAAACTAAAAATAATCAGCAAAGAGAACAGGTTGGCTAAGCCTTGGACAAAATCCCTATTCTCTGAGGCTGCATTTCCACCAAGGCTAAGCCTGCTTGCAGAGATACAAGCCTGTTCAGAAACTCAGCAGTCCAGTTCTGTCCCTTTTCTATTTTTGTGCGAGGTTCTTGCAGTTTCAACTAACTGTGAGTTTTACCAGGAAACTGAAAGTGGGAGATGTCACTTTTTACAGACAGTTCTGGAGAGGCTGTGCCTGCCAGCACTTTCCCTTGTGTTTGCCATTTGCCCTAGCACCTGTGTTGTGAATTGTTGTTCCCTGGACTAAGATCCTGGTTCCATGGCCCAGGACTCAGGTTTCCTCTACTCACAAGCATCAAGCACAGCCTAGAGCATTCTCTTTTCCATCTAACCTCTTACTTCTGCTCCCACGTTCTGGAATACCATGTTCTCACTAAGACAGGTCTCTGATAAACTAGACTGCTGCCATGGTCAGGATTTAAAAACAGAACAAAGCGCAAGAAAGCCATGCAAAATGGAAAGGGAGATTTTAATACTCAGACCGGGTCTGTCTCCCAGCCCCATCCTACTGCTAATTGCATTACAACAACTCTACTTTGCTTCCCTGGAATTACAAGAAGGCTTCACTTCCCATATTAAAACAAGACTGCCAGCAGCAGAAGCCAAAGCAAAGAAAGCTATCCCTAAACCACCTAAAAACTAGCAAATGAAAGGGAAAAGAAAAAAAAATCTTTAAACTGTCTCTTCTGCACAAGTGTTAAGCTGCTCTTTCAATTATTGATATCTCGCTTCCTCGAGTGGCCACTAAACTGAAGCTGCCCAAATCTTTATTTGTATTTCTAGACAACAGCCACTGAGAAGTCTCACAGCCTTACTTAAAAAAAGTGAGCAGGTCCCTTGCAAGTTTGCAATCTGGGACTGCAAGTGGAATCACTGTTTTCAATAGGGATTTCAACAGTGAACAGCAATTTAATCCAATTGAAATCTGGAACAAAGATAAAACCTATTCCTATATAAAATCAACAGCCTCATATTAAAATGCCATTTATACCAGTATATTAAGAGAAAAATGAAGCTTTTGTAAATGGGCTTGCTTAACGTGGCAGTGAAATATTCAGAGTGAAGGACTTTTATCTTGTTACCTAAAACAAATGCAACTTGTATAACATCACTCCAAATACTAAATTGCTATGAAAAAGAACATGTGAAAGCACCTACATGAATCCAGAAATAAAAAAGAGTGAAAAATTCTATCTGCTGAAGTGAAATTAACTGAACAAAAATTCTCTGTGGCAATACTTTAGCAGCCTCACCAGTCAGCCTATCAGTTGAGAAGGCTGGGGGGGAGAAAGGAGAGATATTGCATAAAGTGAAAATACAAGTCTTCTCTTATAAAAGTCAATACATCATCTTAAGCTAGAAAAGAATGGTCCCTAAACATCCGTAATTACAATCAGTAATCGTCATTAAAAGCTCTCATTATACAGAGTAGGTGTAATTAGAGCATCTTGCCCGCACAGGGTGCAGCACACAGAGAATGCTGGAAGAATTCATAAATTAGTGCCAAATCAGTCTCATTCCCAGCTACCACACAATCTGCTGTAAACCAGAAAAATTGTATTTACACACATTAAGGCAAAGCCCACTGGCCTCTACAAAATTAGCCTAAACACAAAATGCAGTTATTTGAGGGAGTCCCTATTTCATTATGTGTCTTAGGAATAAAGGGATAAAGTTTGCCATCAATAATGCTGAACATATCTGCTGAACCCTGCAGATTCCAGAGCATTAATAATTTAAACTCTTCTGGGAATTTTGTCATGGTGGAGATAGGACTTGTCTGCAAACGGAGCTCAGGGGATGTTCAATATGATCTATTCTAGTATACACACACAATTGCTACATTTATCATGATGCAGGGAAAAATGATTCCTTCTTAAGGACTTCAGGAATGTTTCTTCTGTAATTTACACAACAAAAACTCTGAGCATTTCTAATAAAAAAAAAAAACCCGAGTCCTATAAAGAGACATTATTGTAAGAACTACACTGAAAGGCTTTTCTCCCCCTCTCTATTACTTGCGCATGTACAGTGGTGTTTTCAACACATTATAAAATGGCATGGGAAGAAAGGAATCCAGCTCCTGAGAGTAATGTTGTCTATGCAAGATGTTACTGCCAGCACAGACCATATGAGCTTATGGCCTAAGAAATAAAGCTGTATGACTCAAATATTTATACTGGTGCAAAGCTAATAGCTCTGCGTATAACACAGTCAGTTTCTTGCACAACTACTGGATGGCAGAGCAAAAATCCCCTTTTGCACATGCCAGTGGAAAGCATGGGAAGAACAAATCCTTTTGAAATGCCTATGATATATATATATATATGTGTGTGTGTGTGTGTGTGTGTAATACAGGGTAAATTCAGGCATTATTGCAGTAGCCAATCTTAGGTAAACTCTAGACATGGACACAGTCACTCAAACAGGTTTTGAAATAATTAGACAAGAAAAACCTTGCTTTCACAACCAGACCCTAATTCTTAGACTACAGTTTGCAGAAAAAAACTTCAAAAACATTTCTGTCCACATGCTCTTAATGTGCTCACATTGTACCTTCACTATGCCAGGAATGTACAATCTGGTTTGTACATTCACAGCTCCTGAGTGGCAGAAGGACAAATGCTCCCCTACAAAGATCAGGCAGTAGGGAAGCTAGTGCAGGTGAACATCTCAAAATAATTCATTAATTTGCTATATTTGCATTGAAATAACATGAATATATAGGTGATCAGAAAGAATTTAATGGCACAAGGAATGCCTCAACATCTTAGTCCAGCTGATAAGCTTTTCACCATGATTTAAGATAGTCCCTGTAAAACCTAGACAACAGCATCCAAATCCTCTACAAGATTGTTGCCTGTTTGCCCATGAAAACTGAACTTCATCATGTAATATCATAAACCAATTATTTTTCTGTTGGGATATTTGTAAACAGAATCAGTATGGAAAAAGTAATTTAAAAGTTTTTCACCATAGCAGCTTTTATTTGATGTTAACACCCTGAAGAGCTACGTTCCCATCTCAGCATAAACAAGATATGCTAGTGCTGGCTCTCAAATGATTATTTGGATGAGAGCTTCTGTGCTTCTGATGAAAAAAATAAGAAAAAACCTCAGGAGTGAGGAACAACAGGTAGGCAGAGGATGTGTGGCAATGGTGCAGAGGGGATAAATCTGCAGGACAGTTGAGGGGTGTGCAACCTGCTGCAGAAACAGGAGCCCCCAGGTCGGGGCTGCCTCAGGACATCCCTGGTTCAGGCTGAGCCAGAACTTGCTGTTCTTCCTTCTGCATGGAAGCCAGCACAATCCCCAGAGATCTGCCCATCCTCTCTTGCTTATCCAGTGGATCATCTTAATTTAGACCTCCTGCTCTCCAGGGCTCTCCTGTCCCAAAATCCTGCTTTGTCACAAACCTCTTTTTAATCTGCTTGGACATTTCAGTGCTTGACCGAGCTCTGATGTCTGATGGATTATCCCCTCGCCAGTTCTCCAAAGAGAAAGAAACTTTTTACTCTGACAGGGTTTTAGGAAATCCATGGCCCCAGTATATGCCCAAAACATTAACTGGACAGCCTAGGGACAGCAAGCACCCCTGCAGAAAAAGATACACCTCCAAGTCCTAACGTATATCTCACTATTCTAGAGTGTTTGAACAGCTTTATTGATAAGATCGTAGTGGTTTTTTCTCTCAGCCATGGTCCTTTACTGCTCCTACAGGAAAGCACAGTAATTATTTGGAAGAGGCTGTGGAGGGCTTCTGACAGCTTATAAAATAATACCAACAGCAAATAAAACAAATTATACCTCCTACCATATATTACAGACTTTATAGTTTTCTGTGTATTATTTGATAACACTGGCTTCGGATGGTCTCAATACAAGTTCAGCTGGCACTGGACTGTGCTGTTGTCTGAATTAGCATAACAATTTTAATCCCAAGAGTTAAGAGAAATCTGATTGAAAAATAAAAAAGGATGCAGCATAATGCTTTGTAAGCATTTATGGTGCAATAATTATGCCATAGCTTGACGTAGTAAGACTCTCATAATATATTTTTCCAAATGTCTTTGGAGTGACAGATCCCAATTTGACAGAATTTCATGTACATGGGGAGGAACAGCCCTCCACTAACTCTGCTTCAGGGTAAGCAAACTGAAATTATAATAATGATGAGATTCTATTTTAGTTCTCTGACTTGAATTCATATACACACCGACTGGATTCTGAAACTGCAAGACTAAATGGTAGATGGGCCAGCTTTGCTGGGAAGCCCACACTGTAACTGGGAAGGGAGGGGGAAAGAGGAAAAAGAAAAAGCATGCAGCAAAACCATACTTTCATTAACTGAGTGACTAAACTAGGCAGTAAGGCAGTACTCTATAAATATTAAGCTTCATCTAGATTTTATTATTTTGCAAGCTGTTTGTGTTACAGTGATGCTCTTAGCTTGTATTTTAACTACCTACTAAAAATATGGAAAGCAATAGTCATAAATACATTTTATACATGAGTTCATGTACCAGTTCTTTGTTGGGGACACTACACAGTCTATAAAATGAATCTGTAGTCTTTTACTCTGTGTTAATTGGCCTTCAAAGTAAGGAAGATGGGTAGAAGCTGTTTCTCGAAGTCAATGACCACAAAAACCTTACCAGAATGCTAAACAAGAGTTAAGGCTACAGTAAAATTGACACTTATTTTGCTAAAGGCTTCATTGTAGTGCATTATCTGCGTTGCAAATGCACCAAGTGGCCTTTCTGGGGACTGAATACAACTTCATATGGTTCTGTACCCACTGTAGGGAAGTCCATTCTGTAGCACAGGGAAAGATCCAATGATCACCACTGAAGGCACAAAACCATGTGTCTCTAAGCACCAGTTGTCAGAAATAAGAAAGGAATTGAGCTATGTCTACGCGCTTATGGAAAGCAGTGCAGCCTCTGGGATTTATTTTTCCTTACGGAAAAAATAAAGTACACGCGTGTAAAAATCTCAGATTCATTTGTAGCCTTTTCAAATTTCCAAAGACTGGTTTGCCAGCTGCATGCTTTCTCCTTCCCAGGATGCACTGGACACACTCTTGAATATCTGCTTCAGTTATTACAACCAAGCTTTCACAACCATATACAGAATATTTACAGACCATGGACTAGTTCCTCCAGTCAGAGCAGAACTGCTGCCAATACAAATACCATGCCCTGTGAGCTGATGGACAAAACAGTACTGTCTATGTAAAAAAACCCCACAACATAACAAACAAAAAACCAAAATCAAAGAGGCAGTTCTTGCATAACAGTATACTTTCAGAACCAGCAGATCCAGGGACTACTTGAGAAATAAACCCTGCAAAAGCTCTCCTTCCCTCACAGTCATTCTAGGTGACAAAGGACAGCACCATGTCCCTGTTACTGTCTCCCCTGCTAGTCATGCTGGGCTATTGTGGGGTCCCACCAGACTCTTGTAGCAGCAGTCCAGAGTGAGAACAGCCCTGGCAGTCCGTGCACTGAGCAGGGGCCTCAGTACTGCTCCTCACTTTAAGAGACTCCGTCTTCCAATCCACTTCCAATTTTAATTTGTCCAAGAATTAGACCTCTTACAGATTGATTACTAGCTCTAGGCACCTGATAAGTCATGACAAAATTAAATTCACAGTCTAGTACAGTTTATTAGCAGGTTACTGAGCTGTTGGAAGGAAACACCCTCACTCCTCTCCCAATGCCTTCCTCCCATGCTTCACACCACCCTGTACATCATGGACCATAATGTCTACACAGTCTGTGAACTCCAAAAATGACTGACCTGCAAATTAACACCTTGTGCCACTTTGCATGGAAGGACCAGATTCAGTTTTCCCAGTGTCTGCAGATTTGTACAGCAGCACTGCTAACATTAAATCTCCTTCCTTTACAGAAATTGCATTTACCCACAACTGTGTATTTGCACTGTGTGTTCCTGTAAAACACCTAACTGGCAAATAAACCTACAGCGTGGATTTATCTACCTGCATTTTGTATTCTCTTTCCAAGCAAAACTCAACATGGAAGCAAATTCTGTCAGCTGCTCATCATCTAACATTAAAAAGATTACAAGAGAAAAGTTAAATCATAAATGCACAAGGACCTTCTCCCTAACTGCTGCACTATCTCACACAATAAAATTAATAATTTAACTACCTGAAACTTCACATGTGCAGAGCGCTGCAAGTAGACCAGTGGCATTTTCACTTCAAATTTATATAGTCTTTAGTCAGTATACTTAATCTGCATTTCTAACACCTGCTTCAGTCAGCTGTGAAGTGCAATGTTATCTGTAAAATTTTCTTTCATCTTTGTACTGTCCATCCAACAAAAAAAAATTATGTTATTGGATAATCATTTGACTTTTAAAAGGATATGAAACTTTTCACAGGTTTTTTGATCACTGCTTGAAAGACATGCTCATATATTTGACGTTCCATTTTATTAAAAGGTTTGAGTTTTTCATACAGTAGTAAAAATGTGGTTAAGAAAGCAGACCACAATTAAGCAATGAGGCATAGCAAGGTGTGCATTTTCAGACTACCAGAGCTTGCCTCAAATGCACCAGGAGGAAGAAGCCAGAATGACTTTTCCACTCAGGTGGGCATCAATGCTGGCACCTGCAGCTACCACAGTACAAGGGCATGTGGAAAGAGTAGGCAGAGGGGGTGAAACCATGTGCAGCTTTCATCCAGCAGGTTTATGTGAAGCAAAAAGCTTTCCCAGTCATGCACAGTCTCAGCCAAGTTAAACACTCTATACCAATAAATATGTCCAAGGAAAGTGTCCCATGTTGAGCTTTTAGTGCACTGGTTGAAAGACAGAAGATAAGATGAAAAACCTGTCCTTATATATCAATGGGCAAAATTTTTCTATCTGACACGGTCACCTAATTTAGATACAAGTATAAATAACTCTTTTTCTTGGAAAGTAAAAAATGACAAGTTTTCAATCATTTCACCCTTTGTAGAGAATACTGAATTTGTCATAGATAAAGTCAGATGTCCATCTAGTCTGATCTTCCACCAGCTCTCAGGGAAACACAGCGCATGAACATCCCTGCAACAAGTTACACTGGAGCAACCAAGACACCATCAGAAAATCATCTAGGAAAGGAATTTTGTCATATAATGTTTTTTTTAAGAAGTAGAAACAACAAATGCAACAATTTACTTATTATTGTAGGAAAGTAATCTGGAAGAGAATTAGGTGGAGAATTGGAATGAAGGTAGAGGAAACAAGATGCTGGGAAGTGCATTTGCTCATGTGCCATGCCCAAAAGGTGATAAACTGTATAAGCAAACCTGAGCCTCATTATCTCCAAGATGGTTAGATGGTTTGGATGTTGCTGGGCTGGTGTTTTGGAGTGTTCTTTTTTGTTGGGTATTTATGTTTTTGTTTTTTTAACAAGAAATTAAAATGAAAACTCTATGCCACTGAGAGAACAGTGTTAAAAGAAGCCAAATAATGACAGCTCCTAAACTAAAACAGTTCCCTCCCTCCTCCACAATCACTGGTGTTTTTAAGTATGTGCCATTAAGGATGAGAGCTGAAGATTGTTTTGATACCTACAAAGAAGATAAGGCAAAATAATAATGAAGGGAGCCTCTCCACAACAACACAAGTACAAGCTATTAAAGAAAAAAGAATTCATGAACTACTCCTGGCTCATACTGAAGGTCACGATGGTTTCCCAAAACTGACTTTTAAAAAGCCCACAATAAAGAATAAACACAATTTCCAAAGGAAGTCCCGGTTTTATTACCATGCCTTGCTTGCTAGTTGAGATAAAGACTTTGAGAGAGCTTTTGACCTAACCTCTGGCACCTCCTCTAAGACAGTATTTGTCACCCTGACAGCAAGGGGAATGATTTCCAGCCCCTCAACTTGGAGTAATAATGACATCCGTCTTGTTTTCACCCCTAGAGACTGAGGACTGCCGAGTTTGGAGCAGGCACTGCTCAGCTAGATAGACAAGAACAACAGCAACAAAACCCAGGCAGAGATTTAACCTGTTCTGGACCAAAAAGCTAAATAAATTAATGTGGTTTGGATATGCTCCTCCCACAAAGAGTTAACTAAAGGTAAATGGGGGTTTGTATAGAACAATGCAGCACTGGTACTGCTGTTTGTACTACATGCTAGAACTCAACTCTTGCTAGCTACTGAATCCATGTTTGGGGCCAGAGAAGGAGAAAGCTCTGTGCTCCCTGATGGATTGGTGTAGGTGACTGCTCAGCACAGCAGCTTGTGTTTTACAGCACACACACAGCTGCTGGGTGAAACAACTCCTTGCAGCAGCACCAGTTCAAAGTCCTAATCAAGCACAAAACATGGGCTTAAATATCCCTATTCCCAAGGAAAGGATGATTTCCCTCCCCTCCCTCTCACCCCACACACACTTTCCTTATGCAGGTAACTAAAAGATGCAGCACAGAGGAAAGAACATTGCTCCATTTCAATCAGAAGCTAAAACTTTGGGAGAGAACATTAACAGTAGATTCTAAAAACATTTTCATTTCCTTTTGATGAATTTTTTAAAAGTGAGAGAGAAAATTACGTATTTTGTGCATTTCCAAATCTGTCTGCAGGGAACATTTACCCTTAAATCAGGCCAAATGACTACATGTTTGTGTACAACCACAGCCCTAGAGGAATGCAGAGGAATGCTTCTTCTAGTATTAAAAGATACTAGAGAGGGCAAAATAAAAACCAAATTGTCTTTCACAGTGCCTCCCTTCTCAATTTCTACTAGATGCACCAACCTACCTAACATAAAGAACCAATAAATTCAAACATTTGGTTCCCACAGACACAACTAAATTCTTGTAAGATTTTTAAATCTCTTGCTTTACAAATAAACTGTTCAAAGTTTTGTAGTGTACATTTTCACTTTCTTTTTAAAAAGCACACATATATTTCTCCAAGTAGTTGTCAGAAGCACATAAAGCAGCTTTTCAATGCAAACATTTTTTAAAACTAATTTCAAGTGATGTGAAACAGCTCCACAACACAAAGTTCAGTGACTTAATTAGAAGTCAGATGCCTTGATCTTACTTTATAACAGAGCAGGTGATATTTCTTTCTGTTAGTTTCACTTTCTTTATTTTGGAGTGAAAAAACAGGAAACCAGTTAATATAGAAGACAAGAAAGCATTACAAACTAAACTCATGACCTTTTGATTCTGTACACAATTTGAACCCTGAGACAATTGTTTTTATTTGTGGTTTTTGGTTGTTTTTTCTCTTCTTTCAAGTTCTGGCCAACAACCATAGTAAGCAAAACCAGAAAAAAATAGCCCAAAACAAGCATATTCTTTTGATAAAAATGCAATATTTTCATACCAGAGGAGACAATGACAAATTGCTAATTATGACATAAGTGATCTTAGACAAACTGATTTTATGCTAAAACTGTATCAGCAGATTTTATTTACATACTAATCCAAACAATCACCTGATTATATAATATTAAATGCATATATTATAATATTAAACAAATATATTTCCTTCTCTAGACATTCCCCAAATAATAGTTACCAAAGAGAGGCACTCTTGATTCTTGAATTCATTAGCTTGCACTTAAAATGGAATCAAGCTTCTTGTATATTTCCAGTGTTCATTCTCCATTAACAATGATGACTGTGGTGATAACTGCACCACAGTCGCAGAGACATTTCATTTTCAGATTCCCCATGCTATGTGAGCAGAAGAAAGATGCCAGATCACAAAGTTTAAGATACTTTGAGTGTCCAGTCTTGGCTATAGAACCTTCTCTCCCTTCTACCTTGCAGTTCCTGAATTGACAATTGGACTGGAAGAGTGAAGATGCTTCAACTCTCACACCATCTTTCCAAAGTGCAACAAACACCCTGAGTTCTGATTCTGAATTTTCTCCAGCAACATCCACTTTTGCTGTTTGTTTTATTAACTCAAGGAATGCTACTGGCACATATATCCTCAACTCTCTCTTTTCCTGAAAGCCTGCTTTTGAGACAGTAGGTTGAATCCTGCCATCACTGAGTACCATATCTAGCAAGTGCACTAGATGAGGTTGCTGACCAAAAAAAAATCCTACCTGTCTGCTGTCATACGAGGAAATGGGAAAAGCAGAATATTTATCTTTAGAAAGGTAGCAATTGCTATTTTTTGGCCTCAAAGATAATACAAAGAGATGTATTTAATGGCCTACTTATTGCTATCTTTAAACAAACTTTTTTTGGCAGAACTGACTGCTTGAGTCCCATAAGACCAAGCAAGATGAATTAAATGATCAGTAGCAAAAGCTAATGGGAAAACTAAGAAAGCCCTCAGACAAGCTACAGCCCACATAATTTCTACACATTTGACAGCTAATGGTTTCATTTTTTGTTATTAGGTAGATTTCAAGGCATTTTCCTCTTGACCACTGTAAAAAAATAAATACAGGAACTAATCATTGGCCTTCTAGAGGATAGTCTTTTTTGAGACCTTGCCAGCACATTTTCTTTCCTCCTGGTTACTGTTACCTACGCTCCTTCTCTGTAACACATCAAAGATAATCATCAGCAGTGTTATTTGTTAACAGCTTCTCTGCGCTGGCTGGTTCTGCAAATCCCTACTGACTTAAATCTCTTTTCAGACCAACTGTGTCATCAGTGAGACCACACAGTGGGTGTTACAACACTCACATTTCCACCTATCCTTCTACCCAATTTCTCTCAATCCCTTGGGAGCAAGATCCCATTTACTTCTTTTGGAGTACTGCACCTTTATACTTTTCCTTTTTTTATAATTTTTTAAAGGAGTTCAGCATTAGTCATAGGCAGATTTTTTATTATTGTTTTACTTAGTAAAAACTTCTACATCTCATTCTACCTGACACCCACTCTGTCAGTTTGGCTTTGGGAGGGAGAGAGATGATCAATAAAGGAATGCTAGGATGGCTGCACATGCCCAGCAATCCCTGAAAATAATCATGTACATCTTTAAGCCTGTGCTAAAGGCTGTCTTTCACAGGAAGCTTTGTTATTCTGCCTTGCTTGTACCAAAATAGTACAAACTAACTCAAGTTTAGGTATTCAACTGAGCATGCTGTACACTGGAAGCTTGAGTACACTGTGAGAGTGAAGGTCTACATGTTTTGAGAAGTTACTTGGCAAAAAATCTGGAAACAGCCAGTGATGTCCAAGCTTTCATTGAGATTTCAGCTCCAGCTTGCAGAAATCAAAATGAGGATGTTAAATAACAACAAGAAATCTGAGCACCAACCATGAAATAAGTTACAGTGAGGCAACATAAGTGGCTCCCAAGATTATTTAAATGATAAACTTTTCCTGCCTGGTCCATACTATCTGGTTCAAACACTCACTGCTGCAGAGATCTGCCATCCCCTTCCACTCATGCCAAAAACAATCCTTCAAGGATAAGGTGCTTTTCCTAGTGGTTGATTAAGAGGGTGAACTTGCTCAGGACTTGGAGAACTACCCCGATCAAATTTGGAGCACAGACCAGCAGCATCACTGCTCACAGAGCAAGAGGAGACACTTCCAAGAGTGCAGCGGCTCTCCATAAAGCATCTCCACTTTGAAATTAAACAAGACTGAATCTAGAATTCAGCACCTGTTGTGAACAGACTTCCTGGCAAGATTTCTTTGTAAACAGCTAACAGAGTAAAAAGGGAATCCCAGATGACTGCTCTGCCCCTTTTCATACTGCAAAGACACAATTAAGATGGAACAAAGGGATACACAAACATGTGCCTGATTTTAGAAAAATATTTACTATGCTTATACTAGAAATGCTTAAGACAGATTATATTTATCCTAGAAATAACTAAGATTAAAAAAGTGATAATAAAAAAAGTCTCAAATAAACCTAAACCATTCAACATCCATTAAGGTAAAATAAAGTAAATAAATTCAGCCAATTGGTTATTTCCATATGGTTGGATTTCTTTAAATGGTAATGAAATCATTGCTAAAAAATCCATTGTTATTAAAATAAAAAAGTTGGCTCAGCCTACCAAAATTAGATTTGTAAGTTGCTGGTCATTCCCATAATTAAATCTGTGTCACAAATTTGCAAGAAAAATGGACACTATGACTAATGCATTTACTTGCAGCACTAGTGCTGTCAGGCTGTGTAAATCATTATGCCTGCTAAAGCAGACTAGATAAGAATTCCATACATTTTCATTAACCAGCTAAGCTTTGGGTATATGTGAGAAACTAACTTTATTCTCTGCTAGCTTTAGTTTGCATTTGGAGGACAATGTAAATAAAAATACTAGCCTTGATTTGATGAGCCATGTGGTGGCTCCAAAAATTATTTGAGTGGCACAAACCAGCTCTGTCCCCTCTGAGAGATGGTCAGATAACAGAAAAAACCCACACATCCTTAGTTCGGACAAAGGAGATTAATGGAATGATGGGCACCTGACATGAGTCTCATTTCATCTATTATGTTTCAACAGAGAAAGAAAAGCTAATCCATAGCAGCACCGGGGGAAGTCTCAAACAATGTTGTGCTGTTTTCTCAGGAGCCCAGTGGTCACCTGAGCAGTGTCCCCAGAACCCTCTATTTTCCTCTTGACTTCCTGTCCCCACAGGCCTACACATCTCAGCTTCAGTTCTTTGTTGAAGGTGAAGCTGATGGCTGTTCCTTTCACACTCACTGTTCATAACCCCAAGGTACCAAAGAACCAGCCCACACTGACTCACACCCCAGGCTGGATATTCTTATGGGATTCCCAGCCCATGGTCTCAAGCAGAAAGGAGATTCATGAGAGGCAGAAAGATCAGACAAGACTGGTCCAGTCTAGCAATGCAGAGCATTTTGTGAGGACACAGAGTTCTGGAAGTCCATGTCCCACACACAAGGCATTACATTATCACTGCAAACTGAGTGCAGCTCTCAGCCAAGCACATCTCCAGGGCAGGAGCAGCCTCAGTGACAGCTGGACAAAGTCAAAGGAGCTGAACCACTCAGGCAAACACCATGGAACAACCAGCAGCACAGCATGTTTTGCAGTCTCCTGCCTATTGCTCTGTGATTTGCACATTTGCAAGGAACTTGTCTTCCTTTAGAAACAGAATAGAAATGCTTAGGAAGCATAGCAATGCATACAACATTAACAATTCTAGTAGACTAGACCTACACTTCACATTCCAGGCAATTTCTTCAGCCTTTAGGTGCAAAGTATTCTCTCCTCCAAGTGGAAACAGCTAACACAGTGCTTTCTATCTTAGCATGTGCATGCAACCTTGGGATAACCAACCACTCTGTATGAGTAAAACACTACCAGGTTATATTAAAATCCCATTAAGAGGAAAATCTGAAATCACTTCTTATGTTCCACAATTACTGTAAACCAAAGTGCTTAAACGAGGGGAGGAGATAATGATATTAACTACCCAGCTCAGAGCAATCCTCTGTGGTATGAGCCTGAATATTCTCTTGGCTGAAATTTATGTAAATTGAATTCATCTATCGTTAGTTATTACTAATCTAGCTATATAAAAACACTTTTCTGTAACAATTAGTTTTTTCAAACATTGGGTGTTAATTAGACCTGAGACATTATTAAACTAAGTCAATAAAATAATGTAAATATGTAGTGTATCATTCCATGTACTGTTTTGTCTGTATATTTATAGGAATATGGACTTTGGTGGAGTTAAAAAGGAATTACTTTGTGGTTGGCTGGCAGGTTTTGTAAATCTCTTTACCAGTGGAAACACCCCCAGGTCCTTAATCTAAGCGCATTTCTGCTCATCAAGACATATTTGGCATTTCTACATCTTGTATGTCACAACATGTTCCACTTAGTCTAAATAAGCTGATCTCAGTATCATTCTACCATTATACTGAGTATTTTCCTGCAAACATTTTGTTCCACAACTTACTTTAATTTAACTTCTCAACACTATTTCCTAGTCTTAAGAGAAAAAAAAGTGTCGTGGGGGCAGGAGAGCAATCAGAACAGCACATCTTTCAGCCCTTTTAAATCAGCCTGTTTGACACTATCAGACATAGGCACTGGCCCACAGGGTATAGTCTGAAAAGAGAAAACACTGTCCTGGCTTTGTCACTAGTGCCACAACCTGCCCACATGCTACACCTGGTGAGACAAGGAACACAAGAAAAACTTCAGCCTTGCTGAGGTCAGAGCCTTCCAAATAATCCCCATAAAGTTTTGGTCACAAAGGTCTGTAACTCCATCTAAGCCTGTTCACATACAGCTCATCATCAGACACTCCTAGGAAAAACACAGATGTGATTTAGATTCATCCTGAATTGAAGATACAGGAAGGACATAGCTTCTCCACCCATAGCCAAATCCCTAAGTTAGGCACCACTATAAACTGATGGATTCCCAAAAGCACTTCCACCAGGACCTTCCATTACATTCTCAGAAACAAGCAAATTATTTTTACATTTTATAGAACAGTTTTGACTTCAAACAAATATATATATATACACACAAACACATAAGTACTTAATGCTTTGCCAGTTTTTCAACAGCAAACTTTCTTTGTAAGCGACCACATGCTTGTCAGTGCTCCATATCTGGAGCAGCTCAATTCAAAGTCACTGTGAAAATACTGGTAAACAACTCTGTCTACTTACTACTGACCCTGGCCTACTATCACATGTCAACCACAAGGTTTATACTATCAACTTCATAACTGGAAAAGTTGGTAATAACAAAGCACTCAGTAAATGTATTTGTGATTTGCTTTGTGTCATACACATGTATTCTCTACATAATAATTCTACTTTGAAATCATGACCATAACAAATGTTTAAATGTGTGGATATATTTGTAATTTAATAGCAACCGGTGTCTTTACCATGTTATTCTAAAAAACACCAACAACTGTAATTAGAAAAAATCAGCTGGTACTATGGTTTCATTCTAGCTGATCTTTAATATTTTTGGAAAGTCTTTTCTGGGAACTTTGTAAGAATAATGTTTACTGCAATGCTGCTCCAACATTTGCAAAAACACCTGAAGGGAACAAAAAGTGAAATGAGGTAATTACACGTAAGCAGAACTTCCCAAGGATCATGAACTAAGACGAAAACCAAAATTAGGACTATTACATGAAAACAAAAACTAACTCCGCTTCTTAAGCTCAGATTTCTTCAAAGAGCTACAAACAACTACTGGAAATTGAAAATAGGTCTCTGTTGATTTACTAGGAGCCAGCATTGTAGTCAGCTGCAGTGGAGCCTAAATTCATAGTTGAAGGCAAAAAGTATCTCCAAGTGGCAGCTGAACTGAGCCTTTGGGTATTCACAGAAACCTCTTGAACTGAAAGCTGGAGAGGCAGGGAAACCAGGAGCTCGTGCCAAGCAACAAAGAGAAAATATCACACACAGACTTTAGAGTTTTTCCAACACTTCCACAGTTTGAGGCAGCCCCATAGAAGGAGAATATTAGGTAACACAAAGGACAAGTAGTTGGGAACTGATATTTTAAATACGTGAGAGGTTGTTCATACCCAAAAAATGTATATCCACCTTCCTAACTTCAGCCTAGTCCCTCAAAAATGCAGCAGCACAACACAACGGCAAAATGCCACGTGACTTTGTCTCTTGCTAGTACAGTTCCATATACTGAAGGTTCTAAAAGTCAGCTTTTCATAAAATAAAAAAACCCCCAATGAATAAAAAGTGAGTTATTTTGTACTCACAGTTTTTATTTCAGTTTTGTAATTTGGGTTCTTTTATCATTCATTCATTTTATACATCACAGTATAAAACTGAGACACAAGACTGGCATCATAAACACTTACTTCTAAACATGTATAAATTTAATAAGAGCAAATTCAATTATTAGCTGTCTAAATAAACAATCAGTCAACACATAAAATATTTTTTTACTTAACATTCATTAGTATCTCTCTAAGCCACACATCAGTAAAAGAAATCTATTCTTTCTTTCTTCATAAATATATTTAGTGTTCTTTACTGTGTCCTTTCCAATGTTTGTAGACCATCAGGACCACAAATACTGCTTTTGCTTTTTAAAGAAACAGTTATATTTCCAGCTGGATTGATTGCTTTCCCATATCCAGCTATTTTAGTGTGTTCCTCAGAGACATGAGTGGCTTCACTGACAGTAAAATATGCTAAACAAATGACAAGTCACTGAGTAAATTAGCATCTACTCTCTGATCAGCTGGGTCATGTTTTCTTTTCAAAATCCATGGCCTCTTGATAGAAAATAATGAGTATTTGATGGGCCTTATTAGAAAAATCAATATATTGATGCCCATGTCTGAAACATCTGCATAATAATAGATTTTGTTAACCCATTAAGGAGAAAATTAAGATGTGTTTACACATTATTAATTTACCATGAGCAGAGACAATTTATTCACTACCTTTCTCAAGAGTTTAACAAAAAGAAAAGAAATTGAAATATCTGTATTTAAGGGCATGGCGACATAAACTGGAAGATGATTCAAATTTTTGCCATCTGAATCCACCAACAATTATATGAAAAAATCCAAACACACCAATGATACTGTTAAAAATGAGACTATTAAAGCACTTGCTATAAATACTGTGTTACTTACCAAAAAACTTCCAAAAGCAGAATTAAATATTGCAGCTGCCTAGAGAGAAAAAAAGGATAAATATCACCAATGGTGCAATAGCTATAGCGCAGGAACAAAATGTCCTTCCCCCACCCACCAAGCTATTAGAGTCTCCAAATACACACATACACAGAGACCATTAGGCAGTTAGCCACTGCTTAAAAAATTGCCAGTCGCCTGTAACTTATGAAGACTGATGGATTCTGGTTTGTGCATTCATAAATAATGTGCTGAAAGGGACAAAAGCCGGAGGAGAAGAAAATCTTTGCCGATGGATTGAAAAGGAATATCCACAAGAACTAAAAATATTACACAGAAGCTTGGTCTCACTACTTGTGCTCTAATTTGCCAGGAACATTTTCATATACTGACCTATTAATTAAAATAAACATTACCTGATTTAACTAAAATACTGCATTTTATACACTTTTTTAAAATTTTAATGGAATATTAATCTTGTAAATAAGCTACTTTAATAGTTCATCATAATAAAGTATTGACAGAGAGAATTTCCTGTAGCTTGACAAACAAATTTAAAATAGGAATAACAACAAAAAGAAATCCCACAATCTCCCATACTTCTGAGGCCAAAATGTCATTACTTTTCACTCCATAGTCTTTTAAAATAAGAAAATAAACAGTTTTGATAACGACTTAAGAAGTGTTTGTGCTTACCTAAATATCCAGGAAATATAAGATAGCAGTATTATTTCTCAATATGAACTCATTAAATTCCAGGAAGTTAAAACTTGAGTCTTGCATAGCGTTCCCCAATTACCAAGAAAGAACAGAAACTCTTGTATGGCAGCCAGTCTGATGATGAAAAGCCACACAGCAAAGGTAAGAGGAAAGGGAGGAGGGAAATCTACCATTTACGTGCCAGCTTAGAGTCAAATTAATCACCCTGGACACCTCCAGCCACAGATTAATAACAAGAGGCTGTTAGCGAGTTCAGCAAGTTTGAATAAAGTCCAAAATCAGGGTAGGAGCAGTAGCTGAACCTGCCTTCTGCTCCATAAGAGGATGCAATGAAAATGAATGGGTAATGAGATCCTTGGCTCTAGAGAGCTTAGCTTTCTTATTCAAGTTCATAATTAATTCAAAGCTTTGATAATTTCATTAGATTCCTCCTCTGCTGGCCCTATCAATAAAAGATGGCACCGGACCACAGCTCCTCAGTGGTCCAAATACAAAAACAAATGCAGACTGGGAAACCCTTGCTGACTTGCTCACTAACAGGGACAATGGCATATGGCACTCCATGTTGTGGAGGGAGCATCTGAATAGATACAGCTAAATAAAACATTATAGTTGACAGTTGTAAACTACAGTAACATATTTTAACACCTCTCTCTCATCAGCATTTCTTTTTTGAACATAAAAAAAAAGGAGGCACAAGTCCAAACAGCTTCTCTTGCCAGAGATCATAGCTGAAAGGAAGCGTGAGTAGTATAAACAATTCTTCAACAAGTGTGAATTAAATCAGGATTTTCTGCTTGTATTTGAAGCTGTGCAACTGACACTTTCATGTAGCAAGGCAAAGACACACTCTACCCATCCACACAAACCTAGAGCATGGCTACCAGTCTTGATTTGGGGATCATCTAGAGATATCACTTACTTAAAACAGGCTGCAATTCCACTTTCAGGAGAAATTCTGTATCTGGAAAGGTGTAAAGGAGAGATACTAGATGGTGGTATTTTGCCCATTATCAAACTTCTTTTATTCCTTCCTGATCCATCTGGTAGATATCTGGATTTTTTAAATAATCTCAAGCATATAGCAGGGACTCATACAATAACCTTGGACAAATTTTATACTTCAGTTGTTTAACTAGTCATGCGCAAAAGTCACAAGTCACAACCAGTTCTGGAGTACACTAGTTTACAATTTTTAACTCCCTTTCTCTGATGTGTCAGAAATTATCCAGAGCAGATGATTAAACACTCATTACAGACAAAAGAAGAGAAAAAAAAGCCAGGAAGACTGCATATTAAGATACAATCATACAGATTATTTGCCTCAGCAAGGGAGGATTTACATATGTCAATTACTCTATCTGCAGTATTCTTTGTAAACATTTCCCCTGCAAAACAAACTTAGAAGTAATTTCTTCTCATAGTCACAGACCTGGGGCTTATATTTGTGATTCTGGCTCAGTTTAAGCAAACTGAATCAAGTGCTCCAATTTGTAATTAAACATACCTAGTAGCATCACCCTGTAGAATTTGAACACTTTTGTGCTTCCAACTCCCTCCTATCAAAGGGATACATACCTCACAGGGCATTGTCAAAATTAATTCATTCCTTAAAAAGCCCTCTGAAATCCTTAGAGGGATGATACAAATAAACATTAGTGCTGACACATGATACAGCCAGGCTCTTCATTTTCTATTTGAAACATTTATTAGTCACTATTATTGCATCACTTTTTTTAGTGTTGGCTCTTTTTGTGTTTCAACAGATATCAGACTGTCTGCAGCCAGCCTAAATGAAACAATAAAACATGAAAACATTTGGGTGTCTTTATAATACTCCAAATTCAGCTTTGCATGTGTCTGGAAACCATTCATTGCATTTACCATTAGTGAGGGGAGAGCTCTCTATAAAATCCACAGTGAAGTCCTTTCAAAAGGTAAGTGCATAGCCATGTATTGAAATGTAAGGTCAGACTGTTAGAGTTCAGAAACACAATCACATATGCTGGTGCTTTTATTAAGAGCTCTGGGTGTCAGGGGTACTCAACCCAAATCTGACTCCGACCATACATTCGAGATGAACATGTTTTTATATTCTATTGTTATATAACTTTCATGTTAATTATTAAACTTATATTGTTCTATTGTATACATAGATTTCAGTCAAGCATGGCCCCTCATGGTTCCCCCTTAAATTTCTAACATAGTTTCTCATGATTCTTCTTATGATTATACAATAATTATATTTAATTACTAAACAATCATCACATCTAACAATTCTATCATTTATCGTACTGCTTACGCAGGTGCAATGATCTGGCAAAACACAAAGCCTAACATTTTCAGAGTCTATTTTCAACATTTTCCAGAGCCCCCATTATCAAGACCACATTCAAAAGCAGCAGAATCAACAAGACAAATTTTCTAGGTTTGCACCAACTCAAGAGATGTGACGGAAAGTCACTGCCAGGACTCTCAACAAGCAAGTACAAGAGCATGGGCAGCATCACTTGAGTTAACAATTGTACATATTAGCTCCATTAAACAACAAATTCACTTACTATTGGGCAGGTGCAATTTCAGTCAACTCTGCATGGCACTGGGCTTGCTGAATGGGAATGCTGAGGGTCTACATTTCCAAGGAGAATTCCAAATGAGAAATGACCAGGCCACCTGGGAAGGACACCTATCTGGCAGCACTTGGCAGAAACTCCTCTCATACCAGAGTCTAGCACAAAACTTCAGCCCTGCATCCCTCCCCTTTTCCTGGAATATATGTATGGAAAACACTGCTTAGATTTCTACAGTGGCAGCAATGAGATCTAAGTCCTCCTGGCAACAAAGGCTGGTAAAAGATGGAAGAAAAGGGCAAAGCCACTACCAAGGGGCTGAACCTGTCCCTCCAGGTGTGTATTCAAATGCAGCATCAAGTACGTGCAGCAGTCAAGTACATGTGACTGGGCAGCAGATCAAACAAGTGTGCTTAGAATTCAAGAATTAAATACAAAACACCTTCTGAATTTTATTCCATTGCCTTGTTTTTGGTACCAAGATAAACTATCTTGGAATTTATTAGACTAGATATTGTTTTGATAATAACATAGCCAGACTACATCAAACAACAGGAAAACACATCCTGGCCACATTTGGAACACCTGGGTCAAACAGCAACATTTTATCATTATCAGCAGGATAATGATAAAGAAATTGTTATGGACAACTAGACTGGAACTTTACTGCAGAGCACAGGGAAAGAACAGTGCCCCACAGCTTTGTATGTGGACCTCAGCAAAAAAAAAGAGATTTTCTCACCAATATGTGTCTAGTGCTTCAATACCAAAACATTTGATTCTCCAGTGTCATTTGGCAGCCCTTAGGGAGACAACCTTCCTAGATGTATTTAAACCTATGCTGACCCCCAGGCACCCCACAGCTGGGACAGAACACCCCATGGACACCAGGGGCTGGCTGGCCTCAAGCCATCCCTCTGAGGAAAGGACACTCCAGGGTCAAGGCCACAGATGCAGAGTAATGAAAGCAAACAGCCCCAGAACATCCTGGAAGGAAGCAGCCTGAGCATCATCCAGAGCTGTTGTGTGTCTCTCTGCCATTCCCTGCAGTTAAACCTGAGCACTAGGGGGATGTACTGCACACTAGTGGGACATGCAGCTCAAGCAGCAGCAATAAGACTAATTATCCTATTTAACACACAAGGCACAGTGAAGGAGAATGAAAAACCCAGAAGAGCAGAAAAGAACTGGGAAGAGACAAGGACTCTCACAGTTCTAGTGCAGGATTATGCAGTAGAGGACAGAGAACACAATGCGGTAGTGTAAGATTTAACAGCATCCATGCTATTATTGCAAAGTTTAATCGAACCACGTCTCCTATTTGACAGAAGGAGAAAGGGAAAAAAAAAAGAAAAGGACTGAAGAAAGTGATGGAAATTATTTGACCCAACAGAACAGAAAAGGAAATTTTATCTACCCAAAAAGATCCGTGTAGTTCGAAAAGGTGGAAGAAGGCAGGACATTAGAAGTAACTTGAATGAGTTGGCAGAGTCCCTTTAAACAACTCCTTCAATCTCCTATTTAAAAATAAAATCTCCTGTAAGTGTTACCACAGCTCATGTCTTAACTGCTGTTTCCAATAACAAGATGTTACATCTCTGTAGAAAGCTATTTGCCACAGTGCTGTTACTGCAAACAGAATATAAATATACCTAATAAGGTTTAATCTGTGTTGCTGTTCATAACTATTCATCTGAGTTCAGACAGGAAAAAAAAATATATTCAAGTTCCTGGTTTTGAGCACTAAATTGAATCAGGTGTCCTCTTCTCTTAAGAAAATTAAGTTGCTTTTGTGCAAGAGTGTTTTAATGAGAACAGAGCCTGCCGACATTGATAAATGGCAATGACACCAGAGAGAGCATGTAAGCAGGACAATATGCGCATGTTACAGTCTTACAGGCTATTTTTCACTGACTATCCTGAATGACTTCTCTGTTTCTTAAGGGGCCTATTAATCTCAAATTTAGTTATTACACAACGTTTATTTGAACATATATTCTGTGGATGATGACAGTTAATAAAGGAAATCTTTTACAAGCTGTATTTTTACATATTGTTCCAACTGCAGCTCCCAGTCGTTCTACTGTATTGATGGAATAACCTAGTTACGATGCAGCTTTAAAAAAGGCACATATATTCAGATTCCTTTCTAAGCATATGGGGACTCTTAAATAACTGTTAAAATGCATATAAAAATCCTGCTCCAGCATGGCAAAAATGAAAGAGGCAGTGTTAACTGCTCAACCAAATCTCCAGAAGCCCAGCTGCCCCCTCCAAGGCAAAGCACATGCCTTTTCAGCAATCCAGCATCATCTCTGGGAAACAAATAGGGTCTGGATTTGACTCTGATGTATGCACACTCCATACTGAATTCTCAGAAGCTGGAGAGTACATCTTACACATGACTCCAGCCCATGTGCTGTACATGTGATAGGGCAACACAACAGTTGTATCATGTTTAAAGCAAAACAAAAAACACACAAAACTACCAACTATCCAAACACACAAAATATGAAAAAGACAAAATCCCCACAAAACAAAACAAACTAAACCCCACAAAACTTTGATACCAACTACATTTTGAGTCCAATGAAATCTTCCCAAAAAAGTGTGTTGATGTTCAAAAAGTCTCTTATAAAATACCACATTACTCTAATTATTTTAGTAGAGTAGAAATGTGCACAACCTTATGCTCTTATTTAAAAAAATTAATCAAAAAATCCAGAGAACCACAAATACACACACAAAAAACTACACCCACCAATCAAGAAGCCTCCAGAATATCAACCAAAAAACCCCAAAGTATGGAGGTGATGATGTATTTATCCACTGCCATGTCCCCTGTGATCCAACACAATTTGCTGACTGAGAAAAAATAGCAAAGATATCACCTATTCCCCAACCCACCCATAGAGCTGTGCTGACAACATGAAAACCTTGCTTTATTTCAACTATGTTCAAGAACCATCAGTTCTATGGAAATGACACTGAAAAGGCACCAGATAAAGAAAACAGAATAACTAATCTGTTGTTTGTTTGTATTTCAGCAGGGGAACATCATCCAGAAAATGATGCTCTCTAAAACACAGCGCTGAGACCTCTGTTCCTGGCTGCCAGAGGTTGCCATCACTTGAGCAGAAGTTGGTGCTGCTTCAGGCAGGCACAGCATTCTGCCACAAGCAGAGCACAGAACCAAGCTGGGGCCTCTGCTGGCAGAGTTACTGCCTCTTACCAGCAAAGTTGTTTCTGTTGAAAATCAGTCTTTCATTCCCTAATTTTTGTAGTTCCTCATTTCCATCACCACCTTTTGGTAAATAATATTTATAAATACTAAAACATCTGGTAAAAGGAAAGCTTTTTGGACACACTTAGTTCTATGGTTCTTCCCATTGAAGGATTTCTCTGTTTCACCAATAATTTTAACAATGCTGAGGCAGATAAAGAAAACTATCCTGCTCACTTTATTTTTGTTAGAAATGCTAACTTGTCTCTACTGACAGCAACTGGGATGACTCAAGGGAGTTCTGGAGTGCCAGCATGGTATTTCTCACTCAGAGGCAGGAAGAGATGAAGAAAGACTAAAAACAAGGAGAGTATATGCATTAAAGTGGGATGTTGTTTGGTTTTTTTAGACAGTAAAACCAGAATGTAAACATTTGCTAACAATTCAAATGGCAAATATTAATCATTCAGGTCTCAGGAACATTTATGTGTCACTCTGCAAATTTCCACCAATTCTAATATATAGAGGAGTAACAGGAAATCCATGTTTAGCAAAGGTTGGAAAGCAACACTACTGTATCTCATTTTACTTTAGATTACCTGTATAACTGAGCTCAATAAAAATAAAGACTTTTGTCATCAGAAAGATCACATGAATGAAGCCAGGAGGAAAGAACCTCTGTCAGGAGCTAGAATGTCCATTTTCACATTAAAGGAGGCAAGATTTGGTCTCCTCAGGTACAGAAGAGATGAGAGGCTTCATAAAGAGTGCACAGTGCCTGACTAGCCCATGTCATCAGCTGTACAATGCTGTCACTTTGTTCATAATTTCTTTGCTTTATCCTAAATGGCAAAGATTTACCCACACCAGATGATCCTGTGGCTGTGTAGCAAACAAAACTTGTGTGATGTTCACAAGAAAAGCAGAAAAAAAAGTCATCTAGGCCATATTCAGAAATAAAAACGTAGGCAACATGCAAAGCCTTGTCTATTCCTTCCAAGGAATAGACAAGGTTGCCAAGGTTAAGGGAGTCTTCCTCTTTCCCAGCAGTACCCTGAAGATCTAATTTAATTTTCCCATCCTCCTGTCAGCTGCAGCTCAAAACACAAAATCACTCTCATAGGACACAGTTGTGCCTTCTGCTGTTGGCTCCTACGTCACACCCCTCAAAGGGGCTCAGTGACCTGAGCACCTACAGTGGACTTCTGATTACCAACATGAAAAAACAGAGGCAGTTTCTCTTTTTTCCCTCTTCTACTTAAAAATTGCAAATACAAACATTGAGATGACTGCCCAGTGCCAGTGTAAACATTGGCACAAGCAGTGATTTAAAGCTGACAGGCTGGTTACAACACAGACTTTCTCACACCGAATCCACACGTGCATAAACACCATGCTCCAGCATCTGACTTCGTCCTGCACAAACTTCATGTGGCTCTGACACACCAGAAAGCTCTGAGTTCCTGGAAAGACATCTAGCCAAACTTTTTGCGTGTATTTTTCCCCAAATAGAAAGCCCATTTCCATCATTTTCTAAGGGAAGAACAAGGTAATTTCTCTCTTGTACTCACATATTGAGAAGTATAAAGGTTAGCTGCCATACATCTGGCCTGTGAAATGCAGTTAGAGGGCAAAATGTTAAGAATGTAACAAGAATTTTACCAGAATTTAACCACTGTGGTATCAAAATTACCCACAAGCCTTATGCATATCATGCATTTCTTAGGGACTCCAGGTCTATCACCTTAGCAGTGAAGACACTGGGTCTCATACCAGGACAAACAGATTGTTGAACAATGATTTAATAAAGAAGGCTCAGCTGAACAGTGGTAAACAAGTACTGCCAACTTGTTCCACTCTTATGGTCAAACACTTCATAACTGTAAGAGACTGCCTCTCTAAAAAAAAAAAAAAGTCTGTGGAAGGTATCCTCAAAAGGATACAGAGCAATAACAACCTCCTGAACATACTTTTATTTAAGTTCACATTTTCTGAGATCTTAAGCTGTGATAAAAACACTTAAAGGTCTTGTCCCCTGATTCTCCTGGAGACACATCATCCATAACATGATTAGAGGTCTAGTTAAACAATACATCCTCCAATTCCAAAGAGTATTACTTCCCCATTGAAGTGAAATGAAAGCACAAGGCCACTTTTTAAAAGGTGCCCTTTGCATTTACTGTAAGGCTGTGCCTGCACCAGTATTTTTCTATAAATATCTCACTCATATTGCTTTCTGGGCAGCTAGCAGCAGAACCAGACATTTTAACTGCTATGCCTTCCAAACCAGCTCAGAATAGCATTGTTATGAAAGTCCCTGTCACTACCACCACTGGCAACAGCTTCACTATCAGTTGTGTAATGCCAGGAGATGGGGAACATAACAGTAGTGCAAGGAAGGCCACAGCATGGGGAGGCTGGGTGAAACAGCAGCTTTGTAAAATATAAATTAAGTGTGGCCCTCTGCACAGATCCATGAATCCTGAGCTCTGCAGCTTGTGTCAGAATTTGTCACCTCATCAACAAATGTCCATATTTCAAAGAAGAACAATTTATTTTTCCTTAACCTAGCCCAAAGGTTAGGCTTTACTATAAGCCAGTATTATATGGTACTGGAAATTCCCTTTTTATGAGCCAGCCAAAATTCTGCACACTGCAATATTGTGGTAGAGGTAGAGAGAGAAGGAAAAGTTGCATACAATAAGCAAGAGACCAACATAACAGCCACTGCATGGAAGATAAAAAGGAACAATCTTGATGCATGCAACTGCATTCTCTGAAATGCTGCTCAGCTACTTTCACCCTCCATATTAGCAATTCATATAACTACAACTTACACTTGCACAGAGTGAGAAAGCGCCTAAATGTGCATCTTTATATATTACACATCCCCAAAATATGCCCAAGGAATTCAGCAGTGCATCAGTAACAACTGAAGGTCCAAGCTACTTTTCTCTGACAACAAATTAACTACAGCATTGGTATTTACCACCACTCTTCTTCTGAATCATGCCTAAAGCATCTTTAAATTCTACTCAGATGGTTGTCCCATTTTTCAAGTGGACTGCTACATCCTCTAATCCAAAGGGGGTAGAAGAGGCTTGTCTTCCATGTAGTGCAAGCATTAATACTCAAATGCCAATCAAGTCTAGGTCAGGAACTTGGTTTCATAACCACTTGACAAGCAGCACATGTACATCATGAACGACAAATTTGCCAAAACTGTTCTTTAAAATTTTCCTTAATATTTGTATATATTTATTATGTAAACATATAAACAAAATATATAGCAACTCATTAGCAACTAAATTGAAGATATTTTTATTATTTCCTTAAAGTAACTTACTTGACTCTCTAATGGGTCATATAGACTACTATATAACCACTACTTCTCTAAAGAAAAGGTGGACAGAAAACTAAAACCTATGGGTTTCATGTACAAAATTCTACTCATGCTCTGTGGAGAGCAGAGGATCACCAGAAGCTGTGAGTTTGTTTTACCGCAAAAAGTTAAAAACTTGCCATTCACATTGAACATGAACTTTGTGGCACCATTCACTAAATTTTCCATTGACATCCAGAGCTGGCTGATAACTGGAATATGCAGCATAAGGGATACTGCAGTATTTAAACATGTGCTTTAACCCTAAGGTCCCCTATCTTTAGAATCACTACTTTTGGCCTCATGTTTGATATTTTCTGTTTTAATAATTTCATTCTGTTATTTTGCTGCTTTCAGCTGAATTTCTCTCATGCCTAGTGGAAGATGGCCTCTGTGACTGTTGCCACACAAAGCTTTCCAGCTGATCCACAATGCAGCACTGTTAACAAATTCTCACAATGCACTGAGAAGACACAGCCAGGGAGATCAGTTTACCATAAGAAATGGAAACACGGAACACCTAAGTTCTACTGAAAAATGTGGACTGCATGAAAACAATTTGTTTGCAAAACTGATCAAAGTTAACCTGACCTGGAACAAAATATTTACAAACACATCTTCCTGAAAGAATCAGGAAGCATTTCTGCAAAGTCTAAAGTGCATAAACAGGGGGAAGAAGGAAAAAAAACCACCCAAAAAGCACAAGAAAGGAAACATTCCCAATTTGAGAAAGTATGTAACTCAAGTTCCATATTCGCAGAGATGTTATTCAAGAACTATGCGCAGATACAATGTGAAAGAAAAACAAATACAATTTTTGAAGAATACACTCCTTCAACAAGAAAGCAATTCTTTTGTATCAGTGCTCCTATTTTTCACCATTTTGTGCGAAAACTATCTTCTTACCTGAACTCAAAAGCTGTAAAGACAGGCACAACACATTCTGATTTGCCTACAAAGAGCACCAGGGACACCTCGATAAAGAAATCAATAATTTTGTGTTAAGTACAAAGGCTCCAGCAGGACACAGAATGTTACTACCTGTTCTGTGATGGCTGTTCATGGGCACCCAGTGAGGCAAGGGCTATAGAAATGCTCAGTCATGCACAGAACATTCTGTATCTGCACTAAGTCTGCAGAAGCAGTCTAGATCCAGAGTTCTTTTTCACCACACAGTACTTCAGTAGCATAAGGTGCATAAGAGGACAACACTGTGCAAGAAGAATTCAGAGCTGCCAGGTCAGAAGTGTGGGAGCTGCCAGTTTTGCTGCACAGCAGGAGGTGCCCATGCCAAGACCTTCTTAAGAGCAAGGCAGAGCAGCTCTACATGTGAACACAAAGATAAGGAGCAGAACTCGGATACCAGATGTGTGAAGAGCAGAAAAAGACATCTTATACACTAGGAGCAGTCAAAAACTACATCTTTGACAAACACCAAGTACCAGCTCCATGAGCAGCACCTCATCTATTAAACAACTTTCTATCTGACACACTAGCTGTGTTTTGTAAAAATGGCTTTCACTTTCAAAAGTTCAATTTAGAGAACACCAATTTCTTTGACTAGTCAGTGATCAGCACTTTGGGATGTAAAACCGACAAATAAGGATGTTAGAAATCCCACCTGACTGGTATTTTGAATCACATTTTGCCACTGATAGAAGCTTGATAAAAGGCAGAGAAAGATTCAGTACATCAGACTGTATCATCATAAGGAAAAAAAACTCCAACTAAACACCAACCCTCCCCACATCTGTCTGTGGAACACATTTTCATCTCTCACATACATTCATTCTAAAACCCAGTCCCTGTTTAGTCAATTGTACTGCAGGAAAAACCTCAGAAAAATATCACAACATCGTCACCATCTCATTGAATCAAATCTCAATTTGCTCTAACACCATAACAAATGTATTCCTGTAATCTGTATCTATATCCTACTCCTGAAGTATCAACAAAATTCAGAGTGATATACTTATCTACAATACATAAAAGAATCATATCACCACTATAAGCTGTAGTGTAGCAATAGAGTGGCAGAGCATGAAACAGTAATCAAAGTCCTGAAAAATACACCATTGTCAGCACTGTACACTGGTACCAGTGTGTTATAGCACCTCGGTTTCAAATAAATCAACCTAAGTGCCTGCTTTGGTAAGCACTTCAAATTCACTGTACATCAGCATTAGGGGGGTAATGCACAAAGGAACAAATCAGGGAAGGGGACTTGTAAATAACAATTCAATTAGCAGATTTATATTACTCATTTCCTAATAAACTTCCTACCCACACCTACATGCAAACCCTCCTACAGCTTCCCCCCTTCATTTACATATCTGTGCAGGCCTGCTCCCTTTCCTTGCGAGCCCCTTTGCCCTTTCAATCATGAAGTATATTACTCCACTGTCAGAGCAAAGCAGTTCCTAACAACAGGGAGCCCAGCTGGGATAGGAAGAGGGCAGCAGGCTCAGGCATTAACATAATAATCCAACTGTGTTCCCCAGGCCCTTAGGGCACACAGCATATTAGGCAGCCCTCCTGCGCCTATGCCCAGCCAGCCTGCCGGATCACCTGCCCATCAACCTGTGGCAGCCGCCCCCACCTCGGCCGATCCAGCTCCTGCCAAGCACCCATCCCCATTACCTTCCCACAAAAGACACATTTCCACACCTCAACGTGCCTGCTGCACATCCTTATTCTGCACTCCATTCGAATGCATCTTGCCATGCCATTTCCAGCCAACTCGCTCTCTGCCTTTTAACTTCTGGAAATTCTAGGGATAGGAACAGGACCTACTGCTGCTGCCAGCAGGATCCAGACCTTGGAACAAGAATTCAAGTACAAAGTACTGCTCTCCAGATGCAGCTTTCAGCCCTACCTATCCTCTGGATTCTTTCCTGAATGAAAGAGCAGGAAAAACCAAAGACACATGCCTTTGTTATTTCCGTGCCATGCCACCCAAGGAAACCAGTTTTGGGTGGGCTCACTTGTTCTAGCTGGGGTTTGGAATGCTGGAGGATTTTCAGCAGTAAAGTTATTTCACAATCTTTGGCACAAGGCCTGCCACCCCATAGAACACAGCTACTGGTTAAAAAAAAAAGTAGAACCCATAATGATTTCAGTGCACAAACACACATACTAGTTATTTCCAAGAATCACTATAATGCTGATTTCAGACACAAGACCTATGTAAACGTCCAATTTAAAGAAGGCTTAGAATAGTACTACTCTTCCCAACTAACATTTCTTAACACCTAAAAAATATTCCCACATTTCAAATGCTTTTGGTAGCAAACTACAACTCAGAATATTAATTTGCACATACTCTCTATCAAGCCCTTAAATAAATGTATTATGCAGTGCATTTCAGTGTAATTCTGTAAAAACCCTTTATTTACATGCTGCTTGTACAAACTACTTAACATAAAGAAAAATAAACACACTTGCCAGTGAAAAACAGTATTTTCCTCATATTATACAAGACAACCTCAGAGACTACTAGGAGAAAAGCTTCTGGTTCTAATATAACTTTTATTCTCATTAAAACATACATATTCTCTAATTACTCTTAACAATGGAAGGCACAACAGAAATGTAATACAGTCTTGTTAAAATAACATTTTGCAGACTGAGCAAAGCCCAATTTACTTGATCACTTGAGAAGCAAAATTTCCCTAACCTCATTAATTTTCATTAATCTAGCCCTCCCAGAGAAGGAAATATTCAGCAGCAAATGTGCATTTTATTTTAAATGCTTGGTTGTTATATTATCAGTAGAAAGAAGTGTTAAGCATAGTAATCCATGTCACAGTGGATGTCAAAGAAAGACCACAGAAAACAACATTAGCTATATTATTTAAATATTTTAGAAAGCAATCCTTAGGCAAGCTCTATTACTATTCCTCAAATACATAACACTAACAAAAAGTATGCATTATGGAAACCATGTCACATTTTAAAAACATTTGCTTACAAGCAATTAATTTTCCCAACACAGACATTCTTTCCTGCCATCACAGCCATAACTTGTTAGCAGCACACCCCTCTGAGCTGGGAAGGCGGCACAGTTAAAACAGCCCTTTGCCTTGAATTTATGCTGGGTCACAGGGTCACCAATAAAACACCAGGATAACCCAGCGGTTTGCTAAGTACTTCATGTAGTCAGGAGACTTCTTATACCACAAGCCACAAGCTCATATATTACTATGACTTGATTTAGATTTTTTTAGGATCTGCAATTTAGAGAGGAAGGGCTTTGTCAACCTGCTTTTGATCCTTCCATCATCTCTTCTGCCACACAAGCCAATTCCCATCATTGTTGGCATAAAACTGAATAGCACTTGCAAAATTCACTACAGCTTTTCTCCTTCAACACCTCTAAACATAGATGGCTTTGCTCATCCAAAAGCCAGGAAAAGAAGCTGACATTTTTAATTATGAGAAATCATAGCTTTCTGGAGTTTGTTCAAATTAATTTCCTTTCTTCCTCACATTAGAAATCAAAAGCTCCACAAACTAAAGTAACAGCAAGTTGTTGTTGACATGCTGGAAAACCAGATATTCTACAACAAGAATTCTCTACCAAGAATTTGAGTATAATCAAGTCACCAAGCAGCTTTTGCTTGTGATTATTCACACACTGTCATGTGAAGACACCTTTTAAAAAGTTGCCATGTTAGTTACATTCCTCATTTTTCCAATGAATTCCAGTGTTGTGAATGGAACATGAGGCTGGAAATAAACTTGTGAATGGAAATAAAGATTTTCCTATTTATCTCATTACATGAGCTTTAGATCATGTCCCTGCCTCAATTATGTCAATATGAGATTTTTTAAAATTTGATTTTACACACCCAAAGGTCATAATGGCTCAGGTAAGGAAAACTGTGGCTTAAGTTTCTCATACAGCTTGGGTTGTCATGGGCTGTTCAAAACAGTAAACAGCCCCAAATCCACTAAACATAACAACTGCAGTATAGAGCAAAATATATACAGATACATTTCATTTGACAGCATAACCACAAAACACCTATATTCCCTTGAAGTAACAAACTACAGATGTTGTGTTTTAATTTTCTGCATAATTTGCCCTTCAATTCAACCCTAAATTTCTTTTCTTTTACAACACTCCCTCTTGCTGACTGTTTGTAGAGCTCTTCCTCTTTCATAGTTCCTAAGGCTTTATACTTAAATACCAGACAGGAGCACATTTGTGACACAACTGTTTTCATCCCCACATAGCTGTGCCAGCTGGGCATCCCTGCCATCCCTAACCAGAGAACACTGTTCCCACAGAATTCTAGGGCACTGTGCCTTTGCTTCCTATATTTTTTCCTTCACAAAAGTTATTTCAAATTCATAGACTCTCTGGTAATAGAAGCACCCAGAATGAAGCAGCATTCATTAATATGCAATGTAACACCTTAATGTACTCAAATTTATTCAGCTTGTTGTGGTGGGTTGACCTTGGCTGGATGCCAGGGTCCTATCAAAGCCACTTTATCACTCTCC
>NW_005054304.1:3060208-3091503 GCF_000277835.1 Geospiza fortis | reverse complement strand
AGGACAGGGGAGAGAAAAATATAACACAACACTGGTGGATTGATACCAAGACAGAGGGAAATCACTCACCCATTTACTGTCATGGGCAAAACAACTCTAATTTTGGGAAGAAATAATTTTTTCCTCTATCAAATCAGAGCAGGATAACAAGAAATAAAATCAAATCTTAAAAACACCTTCCCCTCACCCTTCCTTTCTTTCCAGGCTTGATTCCCAAATTCTCTAATTCCTCCCCACCAGAGGTGCAGGGTGACAAGAAACAGAGCTTATAGTCAGTTCATCATACACTGCCTCCTCACACTCCTCTCCCCTGCTCTAGCATGCAGTATCCAACATGAGTCCTTCTCACAGGCTGCAGTTCTTCATAAACTGCTCCAGCCTGGATCCTTCTGCATGGGTGCAGTCCTTCAGGAACAGGCTGCTCCAGGACGGGTCCCTCACAGGGTCACAAGTCCTGCCAACAAACCTGCTCCAGCATGGGCTCCTCTCTCCATGGGTCTGAAAGTCCTGCCAGGAGCCTGCTCCAGGGCAGCCTTGCCCTAAAGTCACATCTTCCTTCAGGCACCCACCTGCTCCAGGTGGGTTTCTCCATGGGCTGCAGGTGCATCTGTCCATGGCTGCAGGGGCACAGCTACCTCACCGTGGGCTGTACCAGGGGCTGCAGGGGAGCCTCAGCTCTGGCACCTGGAGCACCTCCTGCCCCTCCTTCTGCACTGGCCTGGCTGGCTGCAGGCCTGCTCCTCTCACATATTCTCACTCCTCTCTCCTGGCTGCTGTTGTGCAGAATCTTCTGCCCCTTCATAACAATATTATCCAGAGGTACAACCAGTGAGCACCTGCTGATGGGCCTTGGCCAGTGGCTGGAGCCAGCTGGCATTGGCTTCCTTGGGTGTGGGAGACACTTCCAGCAGCTTCTCACACACTACACCCTGTAGCACCCTGGCTTTGCCACACAAGTCCAACACACTTGTGTAAGGTATTTGCATCTGTTGCTGAGCCCACTCAAGGACCTGCATTGCTCTAAAGACAGTTTTCTGTAAACCCAAATAAAGAACTGCTTTACAGGTCCTTATAACGTTTCTTGGTACAGAAATGTGCCACATGCACAAGAAAGTGGAGGCCAATCTACTTGCAGAAGATATCAGTAATTTCACCAGTGCCAAACTCCAAGTACTTGTTTAATAACAACAAGTGTCTCCTAACTCCAGCTCTCAACATAAAAAGTTGTTAGCACGGCAGGGAGAAGTAGTTCTGCAGTGCTTTGCTCTGCTCCTGCACTGCATTGGAATCTCCCACATCACCTCAGATCCAGTCACCTTTTTACTTAAACTGGTGAGGTGGCACTAGTCATCAAAATATATGAATTTTACCAGCCTGAAAACACAGGAAGATGGCTGTGCCTCTACTTCTATAAACTCATCTAGTATTTGCTGGCTGTGTCACATTCTTGCTTTAACTGTAGTGGAATGGCTTCCAAGACTCTAGGCAGATAACAAAAGAGAATGAAGTGAAAGGAATTCTATTTCAGATATGTTGTAAATCCATCCAGAAAGGCTCTCCCCAAAACCTCACCTAGGGATTCTACACCTTCCTGGGAAGCAGCCTGCTGCCTGCGTGAGGTAACTCACAGGGAGGTCATACTCACTGGCCTTCACAGACACCACCTCATGGACACCTGGATTTTACCTACTCCAGTTCTGACTGTAACCTTCAACAGAACAGTGCAGACAAAATAAACTGCTGCAACACCTCCCAGAGGAACAACAGAGAAGGAAAAATAAGAAAAAAACAACCCACAAGGGTTGCGCAAAACAGAACTGAAATGTTATGAAGACCTCATTTCTTTCTGTTAGGATAGCCAGGAACAATGTTTTGAGCAGCAGGCAGCTGCCAAGCAGTCACAGTGCTTGTGTCTGGATTATGGCACAGGAATGGCAAGAAATGATCCAAAATCCAGGGTGCCAGCAGCCTTATGAAAACAGCTACTGCCTGCAAACCACTCCTGTGCAGCTCCCCCTTCCCGTGCAGCTCTGAGAAGCACAGTACCTGTGTCTCCATCCTATTCATATGATGAACCTCAGTGAAATTTACAGATGATGATTGGCTATACCTGCTGGTAGGCACAGATTAAACACCCTTGGCTCACAGGAAAGCTTCTCCCTCCCATTTCTTTAGATGGCAATTTGCTTTGAACAAAGCTTTGGGTGTGCAGCTGAACAGGAATGGGGACAATGGAGCAGCAGCCATGGCTGTGCCGGAAGATGCAGACAGCACCTTGTCACACCACCTGTGACAGAAATGGAAGTACAAAAAAACCACAACAGACTTTCAGACAGGTCAGTTTTTGGGGTTTCTTGCTCAAATAAAATGGTTTGAAGTGAGACTATCAAGACTGAAACAGACAAGGCTATTCAACCCTTTAAAGCACTCTAGGGATCTTCACTTACTGCTCACTCAAAAATGCCTGTTATAATTGTTAAACACCTGCAACATAGACATTAAACCACACCAGAAACTCACACTTAAACATGCACATGCAGTATTTGCCCCACAAAATATCGTATAATGTTAAAGATAGTGAAATTATAGTGACCAGAACAACAACAGGTATCTCTGATAACTATTATTACTCAAAAGTCAGGGAAAATTGTTCAGTCTTCAATTCTACAACAACAGACAATGTTATTACTCAGTAAAATAGATATTCAACTCACAACCCTGCTATTTTTACCTGAGGATAAAAAAAGAGAAGCACAGAAGGCCAAAATCAGGTGTTCCTCTCTCTTTTCTCTCTCTCTAGGACTCAGTTATTCCTCAAGCACTACAAGAATTCAGAGTCAGCACTTATAGTCTCAGTTTGTTATTTCAGAATGCGTAACACAAGTGTTGATCACTAAAAATATTAATTGGCATTTAATTAGAAATACCAACAGGGGGGAAAGCAATGATATGCAGACATCCCATCCCTGGAATTAGATACTAATTCATTTTAGATTATTAAGAAGCAATAAACTAAAATCACCACCCTGATTAAGTATCATTATTTACACAGATCTGGATAGGAAGGCCACCAGCCCAAAGGATGGCACAGTAAACAAAGAGAAATCATGCTCACTTCTGACATTTACAAATGACCATGATAAACATCTGAATGAGTTATATAAATTTGATATTATGAGAGTATTTAATTTACTTTTTTCTTCTTTTTATTTTTAACTAACATGTACTGGTATCAAAAAGAACAAATAGTTCTTACAGACAGGACTGTACTGGCAAGAAAATTTAACCAACAAAAGGGTTAATT
The DNA here is from genome assembly GCF_000277835.1 of Geospiza fortis. NCBI lineage: Eukaryota > Metazoa > Chordata > Aves > Passeriformes > Thraupidae > Geospiza > Geospiza fortis. Next base: position 3,088,199 of record NW_005054304.1, on the reverse strand, counting down.
AGGGATACAAATTCTCTCAGCCTGTTAATAATAGGAATGACACATATTATGTGCCCATAAGTAATTCTCAGGTATCTTTGATCTTCAGCCCCCAGCGATTACTGTTGCCTACCATACCCTGGCCTCTGGGACTCTCTCAGAACCAGACATCTGGCTACTTTGTTGTTTTAGACTAATCTCATCCCAGGAGAGCTCAAGAAATGACACCAGGCAAGGAGGGTCCTGGCAAGGGAAAAAACATTATGGTATCAGCAGATTTTTTGAGTGGACTAGAGTATCAAAATTGTCTGCAAATTTCTATAGGGATCCCAGGGCTTCTCTGCTCTCCAGCACTGCTTTCACACAGAACACCAGAATGCACATGATCCTGTTTTAAGGAAATGTTAATCTCTTTGGAGAAGCTAATGAATGATAATCCAAGCAAGAACATGTACAAAGGCGAACAGAAGAAAAAAAAAATCTTGTAAGGAATGGGTGGATTTAATGAAGATTTTCTTGAAAGACCAACACATGCTGCATGATCAAATAATGTTTTTCAAACCTATTAAAAAATACTCCAACACCTCAAGCACTCTATTTTTGAGTCATTCATAGGTTTTAGCTGCCAGAAGTGTTATCCCTGAAGAATGACCCTCTGACAACTGCAACAGATCCAGCTGAGTGCCTGACTGGCTGCTCTGGGCTTGGACACTGAGCAGTTCATGACGCAGGGAGACCACAGGGATCAAATGGGCAGCAAACACGGACAGAGGAAGGTTTAAGTCCAAGACCAAAGGAACGTTTAATCCAAGGCCAGGCTCTCTCACTGTCAGAGGCTACCTAGGCTTTGCCACAGCCTCTAGTCCAGACTCCCACCCTGCCCCAATCGCTGTGGTCACATCAGATGTGCCACTGGCAGCTCATGAGAGCTGCTGCAGGGATCCCTGCACAGGGCTCTTCTCCTGTTCCTACAGCAGAGCTCCCACATCCCAGGTGTTGCCAGGGCTCACAGCCTGCACTCAGCAGCACGAGGAACCAGAGCACTTAGAGCTGGGATAAACAGAAATCTCACATGGGTTTTTCTGAGAGCAATTAAACATGCCCATAACTATGAACATGATCTGAGCCATGTACTTCCAACAGGCATTACTTTTAAAATCCAGGCCTGGCACATAACAGCAAGAATTCACTTCTGTGTGGCTGTCCTTTTGTTTCAAATCAGCCACCACACCTTTTTTTTCCCCTTCTATTGGAAAGAGCAAGCTAAAAAGAATGGACATGAAATAAAGGCAGATTCTAATGCTTTTCTAAAGTCAGGCCCATATGATTTAATTTTGCCTCATTTCGGGATATTTTCAAAGTGCTCAGAACAAAGCTATGGAAAAACCTCTGAATAATCTGTCATATCACACCAGCTCCCAAAGAAAACTTTCAGCAAGCACTACAGACAGAAGCAGTTTGAAAATCATATGCTTTACTGGTGATCCTGCTGTTACAGAGCATCCCACTCTCTTTATTTCCTCATTTCTCACACCACAGCTATCCTGCTTCCTTCCAGCCACAGCATTCCCCTCCCAGTGGGACAAACAACACTAAAAAGTTACCCCAAAGTATTTAAGCAGTTTCCTAATGTACTGTAACAGCTGGACCAATAAGGAATGAATCTGGGTACCACTGGCTTTAGTTGCATTATATCAACAGTAAATTAACTCCTGAAAAATTCAGCATAGTTGTGAGATATTCAGAAAGATGCTCAGCTATTTATTTCTGAATATGAACTAAGCAAATTCTCCTCTGCTTGTATGGTGTGTTGTTAGAGTGAATGTAGATTAGTCCAAATAATTAAATTTTAAAACACTGGCAGCACAAGGACAAAATAAACTGGGTTTTATGCTCTATGTAACATGTGCTGAACAAATGTTTGTCTTAAAAGCTTTGCTATGATATCAGCCTGTTAGGGCTTAATTGATGACTTCTGTGACTGCTGTACCTTGCAAGTAGCTATGATGCTTCACACAACAGAAACAAGAAAAAGTCATAAAATATTCCACACCATCACAGTAAAAACTTGTATTGTACTTATCAATACATCGTCTACTACAGAACAATCCAGGTGCAGTGTAACAAGAAAAGTGCTGCAAGGCAGAACAGGTCAAAGCAATGTGTTTTAAAAAAGCATGTGACTTTATTGGTGAGTTGGCATCAATAAAAGTAATGAAAAATGAAGTGCAAACTAGGCAGAATTTCAATTTTGGTATTTTATGCACTGTAGATGCCTAATACCTTCTGTCTTCACCAGCCATAGAATTCAAATGGTGCATCCCACCCACTTGCCTTTCTCTCTACTCCTTTTAAATCAACAAACAAAACTCCACAAAAAACCACATTATCTACTTCACAAAAACTCACAGTAAAAGGCAGTCAAAAAGCAAAGAATTCTCACACAAATTCTACATATCAAATATAGTAAAATTCAAACTATATACGTGCTCTAATGAACATTTCTCACAGTGCCTAAAGGCACATTTTTGCAAGATTGTGCTAAATACTCCAGTTACAGCCTAGACATGGGTACTACAGCCTAGACATGGGTACTACAGCCTTATTTGCAGGACTATATGCCATCACCAGGACTCCAACAGCAAATGAGCAAATGCTCCAGAACATGAATACTCCTCTGTTGACTCTAACTATTGATTCATGTTCTGTGGGTATCCAAACATCAGCAGCTAATGCTGCCTGGCACTATCTATTACAAAATTACAGCTCTTCACTGAGGCTTTCTAAAAGTGAATACAGCTCCCCACAGCCCCTCTCCAAAAGCTCCACAGCTGGAAGCAGAAAGCACTGTAGCATGACAGGAATGCCAAGATGTCTATACAAAAGCAAATCAAATATGAAAACAAACTCCAGAGACAAAAGGTCTTCAAACAAAATCCATGTTAACACTTCTCCTAATTTGCAAATGGAATAGTTCCCATTTTGCTGCCATTACAGTGGAACAGAGAGAGGCAAAGCCATTCTGGACATTAATAACACCACCATGAACAAGAGCCCCTCCAAGAACCTAGTCTGCAGCAAAAAAGGTTTAATGAGTAATATTTTAAATGGCATATAGTTCAAGCATTGATCTCACTGCAGAACCATTAATCCCCCCCAAGTACTAAATCCTAACAAGGATTCAACCAACATATTTGAAAGGTGTCTGCGCAACTGGTACATATTCTTTCCCTTTCCCAATCCAGGGCATTTAACAGCATAGCTCTGCAGTTCACTGCTGACTACATGTATACTGTGCACTTCCTCATGGTTTAGGTATTTTTTTTCTGAGTTTCATTTCTGTCTGTATCAACAGACCCAGGAGAAAACATCTATAAACCACTTTGATTAAATTCTCCTGGGTTTTGGAGGCTGCCTGTGCCTCCAATGAAAGCTGGAGGAAACAGGCTTCTGAAGGTAGATGGAAGAACTACATATTTCTTCCACTGAGCAAGGCTCTACTTCTTATCTTGTAATTAAGCAGTTTGTCTGCTAATAAAATGACTTTACAGTCCTGTAATACCTGCATAAGGAGATAGTAGAGGGAAAGCTTAGTGATGTTTCCTGAGGAACACGCTTCCTAGAGATAAGTACAATTACTCTAACTTCAAGATAATGACATAAACTTAGCCCATAAATAAAGCTCCATCTTTAGAACCATTTACAGCATGAACAATACTGATACTTGTTTTTACTTCTCTTTTAAAATTACAGGCAGTTTCAGTTATTTGAAATAAAGACCATACTTTCAAAAAAGATAGTATTTAGCATGAGAATACAGTGCGAAAAAATGCAGTGCTTTACTTATTTCTGCATCTACTTGGTATTTATGTCAGCTGCACACTTTTGCATAAGGAATCCACTTCAGACCAATTGCTGCCTCAGGAAGCCACCTAGTAGAAATCACATAGATCCAATTTTCCTTTGTGACTTTCACCTATACTAATCCTAATTGCTTTGACTTCAGCAGAAGAACACCTGATTTACACTAGGATAAAGAAGAAGAATCACACCCAAGTTTCCAGGTACCTTCACTAGCAGCACAGGTGTTCTTTTGCTGGAAGCAGCTGGCATGTGCTAATTAGAAGGAAAACCCAACTCAACTGTTTTTAGTTTGGTAAAAACATCTAAGAAATGAGATGGCTCAGAATAAAGTCTCAGTATATTACAGTATGTTCCACAGGAGGAAATAATCTGACAAAATGAAATTTTCCATTGCCTTGCATCACACAATTTAGAAGGAAATTGAAGCCTGAAAGACAGGAAATGTCTTTAAAATCTGCTTGTATGGCAGATCTGCATTAGGCTGCAAAAAATTATTAAAAAAAGAAAAGTATTAAAAGATACTCTTGCCCCCCACTACTCACAAACCAAACAAAAACACCCACAAACTGATAAAGAAACCATGAACACAGCCTGCTGGAAGTGCTAAATGAGCCATCCACCTCACAAGACACTGTGTGATAAATTAGCACGACAAGTCATTTGTCTGAGTGTAAAATCCTCTTGCAATTTGGAAGAAACACTGACTGATATTAAAACCAGACAGTCAGGGAGCCAGAAGACTGCTACAGATTTACACTGTGGGTTTATACTAGGAGGGAAGGTGACAAACAGCATGCTGCAACTGGCTGATGATTTGGAAGAAGAGAGCAATTAAAATCAGTCTGATCACTTGGAGATATGACAGAATGCTCACACAACATGCACAAGGACTTATACTATGCAAAAATCCCGGAGTGGGGAAGAACTGGGAGGCTGGTAAGCATAACAGTGCTGCTAAGACAAGGAGGAAGATTTTACACATTTTTAAGGCAAACACGCACATCTGAATCCTGATCACAGAGAGAGCACAGCTGTCAGACTCACAAAGTACCTCAGTTATAAAGTGTCCTTATGTTCTAGGTGTTCATATTTACATAAAACAAAGTTACACAAAACTACTGCTTAGCTAGTGGTTTAAATTTGTAAACATATATACATTGTTACCAATAGAGCTGAGTTAATTTAATGGAATAGTCTAAATTTCAAAAAAATTGAATTAAAATTCTGAGGAATCAAGCAAAACAAAGAAACCAAGGTTACAAGGTACATATTTTGTTATTATTCACAGAAGTCGAGACAAAATTGAGTTTTATCAGCTGGGAGTTTCAGGAAGGTTTGGAACCCCAAATGTAGCAACAGAGGCATTTGTTTCTCAAGGGGTCATGACAGCAGACCCTTTCTGAAGCAGAGATGCCCCAGAGTGACTTGTTCACACAAGGGATTTGAGGACAGCACTGTACAATACTGTGTATTTTTCTCACACCTACAAATCCCATCTGTTGTTCTGAGTTCCTCAGATCATAAATTACAGAGAGCCAAGCCGTGCAGAAGCTGTCAGCACAGGTGCTGCAAACAGCAGAAAAGTACCAGCATCAATAGGTCACAGGCATTTGTGACCAGGCTCAGAAACAGAAATGCCTCACAACTGCACACACACCGCTGGTTGAGAAGAAAAGGTATAAGAGAGGCCATCAACTAAATTATTAAAATATATGCCTTAGAGGACATAACCTACACAGAAAATCTTACTCAACACTGATATTCTGGGCCATTTGGATAATGAAAGTACAGCAAGTGTTTTTGAGGTAACATATGTGATATTAACAGTACAGAAAAAAAAGTTAATGTTATAGGACATATTTCCTAAATTCCAGGACCACAATTTTAAAACAGAAGCGTAGAACACATAGAAACATAAAACACATGCATAGATCAGAACTGAGATTTTATGTCTAATTTTAATGCTGCCATTTCTTGAATTACAGGTAACCTATCAAGCCAGCTTATGCTTCCTTTTCTTATAGGACTTTTAAGTAATCTTGTAAGCATTGAATATATGAAAGGTTTCCCAAAAAATACATTCATTTTGAAACAAAATACTTTGCTCAAGTAGAACACAATTCAATAGCCACTCTTAGAGCTGACTTGCTGTAACTCCAGTTACAAAATCTTACTACTGTAGAATCAGTTCAAAGAAATTTTCTTTTAATTTTATTTTAATCTTTAATTTTTATTTTTATTTTAATTCAAAGAAATTAAAATAACACTTGCCAAGAATATGTAATGTGCTTGTCATTTGCAGTTGTAACTTGAGAAACAAATACCTTTTCTTAAAGAGATAGAAGGATTTAAGATAACAAAACAGCAAAACATTGAATTTTAACCCAAAAGTGAAATGGCATGAAAAGAGGGCTAAGCAGACTATTCTGAATAAAACTGCAACAGCCGAAACTTTCCTGTAAATGGAATCATCTTCATGCCAGCAAAAGCACAAGGAGATTCATTTTTGGTGATGACTGTTTAATGCTCGTCTTTTAAACATCACTGGCAGATTTCATCACTTCTGCAAGTGAGTGCTGCTACAGACAGGGATATTTGCAAAACCATTCCCAAGGTGCAGGCACAGAGGTCAGACTCCACTCTTGGGCAGGTTTCTTTTGCCCATTGGTACCACTGGAATGCATGTACACATGCAAAGTGTAGCAAATTACAACACTGTGCTGGATAAACAGACAAACAAATATCCATTTCCATTGACAGGATAAAAATCTGGGTCTCTAAGAACCTTAGTTCTACTTATGCTTTTCTGCCCTGTTTCTCTTCACCATTTTTTCTTTCTGATTTGTGTGAGCTATCAGCAAATAAGGACACATATCACATCACCGCATGCACATGTGCTTTGATGGATTCATTGAGATCATTCAGATTTACTAAATTATCTTCCTATAGAAAGATTATTATTACTGTTATTAAGGTAGCCTGTGTGCAATGGCAGAGACTGACACACCTGACAATCTAGGATATTTTTAAAAGCCGTTACAATATAATTTTTAAAACATTTAAAAATTTTCCCCTTTGAAATAAAGCCATAACAGTAGCAATGATGACAACCATTCTGATCTTCAGTATCCAGATTACAGGCTGTAAACTCAATAATGTGAAAACCTCAGTGAATGTTTCACACCCCAGTATTATGGCTCAGAAATAACTTTTCAGACTCCATTATGTCCGCCATGAACTTGATCTTTCACCTCTAGTGAAAATCCTCTTACAACTATAATTCTAAAGTTAATGATGAGAGATTTCATTTGCTTTCCAAGCACAGATAAAACCTTTTTGAAATACACTTTCACTGCCATGACCTTGGTCTATGACTTAAGAGTTCACCACATGTAATAATTTACTTTTTCCCATAGGGCTCATTGAGATTTCCTTTTAAAAGGTTTTGGATATGCAGTTGGAGCCGGAGCACTCACACAGCGTGCCTCAAGTATACATTGCCATATATATTACAGACATTTTGCAACCATATTGTTAAACAAAATTAATTTAGATCATTTAAAAATATAACAAAAAAACCCCCATAGGTCTGACTAAACAAAGTCATCCACACACTAGAAATTCAACATTTTGGGAATCCTGTTGCAATAATCCACAATATCTGCTAGAACAGGAAGTTGCAAAGTTTTAATAAAGTAAAACACATAAATTGGCATACTAATTCAGGAAATACACTGTTGCTCTCAACTTAGCAGCTCAAACACAGTTCAGTTCAAGCCCAGTAATACTCCCTTTAGCTCATGTGCCACATAATTACCAGAATTACTGCATTACTGGTTAGCATATGGCTGCTGACTTCTTTGCTGATAAGCAAAACTCTGTTTGCTTCGGCAGGTCTTACTAAAAATGCCTTTACTGTTAAAAACAAATAGACAAAGTCAGACCTACTGTATCCACCTCAATTAAAGGAATGTTTTTATTCCCGTGAATCTTGGGGAAAATTTCTCCTGGTGCCAACTCCCTGGGGATGCATCCAAGGGCCTGGGGCAGGGCAGGATGAGGAGGCAGCACAGACCCGGGGGGTCAGCCTGAGGAGCAAATAGCCGTACAACAAGCTGTAAATGCAGCTTGTATAGGGGGTATATACCATCAGGCATTGGATGGGTTGGCAAAGATTATGTTTAACAGGAAAACTTTTCTCCCCCATCACACAGATGAGTTACCAGGGGCTGCTGTGCTTCCAGGGCTCTCCTTTACCAGTCTCCTGCCCCTCAAAACTTTCATCTTCTCATAGGGGCTTCCCAGGTGAGTACAAGAGTTTAAGCTTCTGCACCAGCTTAAGTGCAGAAGTGCTGCTGCTTCCCCTCCCTCTGCAAATTTAAAAGTGGCAGCAAAGTACTGGATTTCAAATAGGAAAGGACACATTCACAAGGGAACATGAGCAAAAATCCTGGCTGTGTTGTCTTATATATCAAGAGTTCTATTATCATTATCGTGCAAGGACTCCATATGACCGGAGTTTCATATCTCCTTGATGTTTCCTCATAGACAGCTCCTCTAAGCACTGACTCTTCCTGGTCCTTGCAGCAGCCATCTGACTCCAGATCCCACCAATCCACTCTTCTATACCACTTGTTCTTATTGGCCACAGGTGTGGCCTGTTAACATCAAGCCTGCTCCTAATCTTTAGTAATTGGTTCAGCTGCAACTCTTTAGGGGACAAGATTACATTCTATGCCACCTTCATTTACCCATACTGCATCCCCCTACATGGCTGAACAGGGAAGCACCTGAGCATGGAGTCTGCAAGTCTGAAAAATGGTTCCCAGGAAACACATGGCTTTACTTCAACATGTCAGAAACAGTTTATCAGCAGCTTGTTCTTTTCAGACTTCATAATAGAGCCAATATTTTCCAGAAACTGGAGGACAAAAAATGTTTTGGAACCACTACAAATTTGCTGCTCTACTGATCTCCACACTTTTTGCCACATGCTCTAACTAATACATGAACAAAAAGTCAGTTTAACAGAAAAGAACAAATGGAAAGCACTTCTAAAATATCCAAACTTCTCCTATGAAAGAATTTTAAACAAATTTGGGCTTATTTAGTTGTGCATAGAGTAACCTAAGAGTTTGTTCTGTCTTCACACAAATGAGGTTTTCCTCATAGAATGTAAAATACATTTTCTTAACACATCTTGAATAAATTGACAAACAACTTAGAAGACAAAAACATTCACAATGTTCTTTCATAATCACAATGATAAAAAAATAATAAAATGTATTAAATTTTCTTGAAAAGGAATGAAATTTAAAGAGAACAATAATTTTAACTGAAAATCCTGCTTCATGTTTTACAGATTTGATTTCCACAAATCAGGACTTAATACTGCACAGCCAAAAAGAGAGCTAAAGAAATTATGTAAATGTTTAATTTGCTTTCTATTCTATAGATTCTTATTAGCCACTAAGCAAAAATATTAATGCCAGCTAAAACAGTGCCTGGATAGAAGAAAAAAATTCCCAAGTGAAATATGCTAAAGCTTTGATTTTAACACAAAAAGGGTAAAATCAAAAAAGAGGAAACAATGAAACATTATCTATTTACAAGTCAGTGATCAGAACTCTTAACCACAATGCTCCTTGACTAAATCCATCAAAGAAATTCCTAAATGGCATTTTTTGTTCTCAATAGATTTGTTTAATTTTGATGTATCTGCAGTGAACTGTAAGAAAATGGGTGAGGGACAGCAGAACCAGAACCCAGCACATCCCTGGGTTCCAGTGCCAGCAAACAACTGCACCACTCTGCCAAAAGCAAGGTTTTCATTAGAAAAACACCCTCACACAATGAATGCAGGTGCTCAATGGAATTTAGACTGCAAAAAGCACTCCACTGCAGACAAATCACTTGTTACTTTTTGAATCATCTTTCCAATTTTCACTGCCCTCCAAAACATATTTATCTTCAAAGGCTGAGTTAGGAAGAGTGGGTAACACTCTCCTTGCTAGCAAAATACCTGCGCTCTCTCAAGCAGGCACAAAATTAAACAGCAAAGAGTACAGAGCCTGAATTTTCGAGCACTAGACCCCACTCTCTGCAAACACTTTAATATAACTATTTCTGAATTGCTCACATTTAAAAAAGCTTGCTTTGCATACACAATGCATTTCATACAGCACTCACTGCTAAATAAAGGAAGCTCCTGCATAGTATAACCTCACACTGAATTAACCTGCAGACCAAGACAAATTCCAAACCACCTTTTCTTTAAAAGGCCACTTTTGTCAAGCATGAGAGCAAGACTCTCCCTCCTTTCCTGGCTTCTTTATGCCACAAACAGCTTTCAGGGTCAGTGGCTGTGCCACAGCAGACAAAAAAACTGGCTTCCCAGCCAAGCACTGCAGATCAGCAACAGCAAAGCCTCTAAAAACACTCTTACAAAGTCAGATCTAGGACAGTTGTGCAAACACAGCTGTAAAAACAAAAGGCTGTGATGATTCCAGGTAGCTTCCAGCCACAGCCCAGTTTAGTGCCATTTAAACAGGCTATTTTACAGCATTCTAGATTATGGCACAACTGATACAAGGGAAGGCTGAACATGCACAAGACTGCAAGTTCTGTTTCATACATCTTAATTGCACAGCTCTAAGAGTCTTGCACCCCCAGGACTTTTTCCACTGGACACCTTATGAGCCATATGTAAGACCCTCAGTTACAGGTAATGGCAACCAGAAACAAAATTAAATCTTATCCTAAGTCTAACTCAACACCTTGGGTTAGTAAATCAGCTGCTTTTCAAAGGTGCTGGAGAATCCTTGTACAAAGTAAAGAGCTTGGAGCTGAAGTGCTTGGCTGGGGATTTCACACACCTCATGTTAGCCTGGATTTGCTCCACTGAATTAAGAGCAGAGCTGTATGCCTTTGAAAATCCCCCTCCCTCTCAGCAGTTTGACTAGTGGGTTTGTACTACAACCACTATTGATAAACAAAAGGAGATCAGTGAGAGAAGGGAAAAACCCCAAAGACTCCCAATTGCTTTGGGTTATGGAAAACTTGAGAAGATACGAGGAACTCTGGAGAGAGCTAATAGAGCTGCGTGACTGGGACACATTACAGTGATGAAACTCATATTGTAAGTCATAATTTGGGCTCCTCCTATGCATTGATGGATATAAAATGCACTCACCACTCAGGGAAGGAAAAAACCCTAAGTATCAATAAATAGCTCAATAAAAACCATCTGCTCAAAGCGCAGCAATGATAAAAGAAAAGTAAACTCTTAGGATACATAAAAAATTAGACTGTAATACTAGAACAGAATTTAAAGGCACAACAGCTCCTGTGTACATACAAAGCTTATGCTGACACAGTTAGTTCTTTATATTTGTACATGTCAAATACAGACATCTTGCCTAAATTTGTCCTCCAACTCTCTCATACTACACTGAATTCACTTGGAAGTATCTAATAGTAGAACCATCTAATTTTCATTTAGAATTGTGTAATCTAGGCAGACAAAATTTACTACTTAGGAAAGGAAAAAGAATCACAATATTTCTTTTCTTTTTACATAATCACATTTAAAAACAATAAAATTAAATTACTTATCCTTTCATAAAGAAAACCTGGTCATATGAATATTTTAAGTGTAATCTGGAAATCAAATTTTAGATAACACCAGTGACTTGCATTTAGAGAGGAAAAACTATATTATAGAAGATAACTAAACATCATGACACAGTTTATTTGAAGATCTTAAAAAATTTTCTTTCATAATGTTCATGTGTTACCTTCCAAGGGTAAACACTCATGGTACACTGGTGCATCAGTCAGTGCATGAATCACAAACCATTAGAGCTTGTCCTTCTTTTTATTCATTTTATTTTGTTTTCTAAAAGGTTAATGTACATGTATATACAGTTCAAAGAACTTCAGATATTTTTAGAGAAATCAATATCTTTCCTGTGACTTTACAGTAGTGTTAGAGTTCACTTTTTCTTTATTTCTACTAAAAAAAACCCAAAAACACAGAGGCAAACAAAGGAATTTTCCAGTCTTCATTTCTCAGAAACTATTCATGTGCTATGTTTTCAAAATATCATTTAAAACTATTGTATATAATTTTTTGGGTAAATGTTGCTGCTCTCCTTTGATTCTCTCTCAGAAAGGTTAGCTGTGGATCTTGCAAATTTGTCCAGTTTTATGTTCTACATCTGCTTCCAAAAACAAATCTAAAAATCAATAATAGAACTATTTCGTTATATTATACCTTATTTCATTAACACCATTCTGGTTTTCTTCATTTTAGCTTATTTCATATTTCAAAATCTTGTCTTGAATGTGCAACACCTTGTTTTACAAAAGGGCATAGCAGAGCCACATTAAAGTTGAAAAAAAAAATAAAATAAAGCAGCACGTTGATTAAGAGGTTTTGTACAAGCTATAGCTCAACTGAACAATAACAAAAAATCCTCAGTGGTTGTGTGGTGTATGAGATAGCAAAATAGCCAAAGTATTCTTCAACAAAATGAGCTGTCTGCCACGATTTATCTGTACAATTCCATCACAGCTCCTGCCTGTTATGTTACACTTTTCAAAAGTATGTCATTAAGCTGCCATAAAAGTCATCACAAATTGCTTTTTCTCCCAAACTGATAATAGACTTATAGATCTAATTTTCAATCTCTTTTCTTCATTACTTTGATTCTTAAGGAGAGTATGACATTTGCTGTCTGAATACTTTGTAGTAATATCTCGCATCTCTACAGCACTTCTGTCTGAGTATCTCTGAGCTTTTAATAGGTTTGTCTTAACAATGCCTTGAAATGATGACATATTTATTTGTCTCTATTGCAGACTCTTAAAGAAATTGTTTTTATAATTTGGCTGAAAAACTACAAGACTTGTTAAAAAAAATGACACAACAAAGCTTACAGTGCTGTCAAATTACACAACCAAAATCCTGACCCTTCACAACACAAGAGCAAAGAACAAATGTGAGGCCTTCTGGTTTTCATTCCAATTTTTTTAGCTTCATGGACTGTCCTCTACACATAACATGAGAGCTGATTGACAGAAACAACTAAGTAATTGAGAAAATACCAACAAATTAAAAATTAGATTTTCATTCTTATGGTGATCTCTCCTCATTTTTCACCAGTCAACACATGAATTTTTTTTTTGTTCATGTAAGTCTTCATATGTATCAAACTAACATTCGGTACTTGAAACTGGCCTTGCTAATGAACTAAGTGCATTTGTGACAAAAGCTAGGAATAGGCTGGTTTAGAAAGTTGTTTGCAGGGTTAATGAAAGCAACGCAGGTAAAGATCACAGGAGCAAGATGGAAAATCAGGGTGAAGGAGAAACAGAGAAGAAACAAAGTTTCCCTTTTATTATCTCACAACCAAATTTTCCAATTAATATTCAGCAAAATCCACCACCCAAGTAGCCTCTAATGATGTAGGTCACTTTTGAAGCACTTGACCAAACACTTAATTACCCTGTCCCAGGCCAATAAAAGATAGATCTTTTATCAGGTTCTTTCAGCACTGATCTTCAAACACTACACAAATGTGCTATTATGCACCACAGCCAACCCCAGAGACACAGTAACTCACCCTGTTTTACCCAAAAGGTGGATGAGAGAGCTAAAAATAGAGACCATATTTCCCCAGCCCCAGGGGTGCTACTTCTCCCATGGCACAGGGCCTGATATTTCTTTGAGAATACCCCAGGTCCAAGCTGACAATTAACAGTCACTTCTACTTAGAGAAACCTAAACCCCTCCACACTGTCATAGCACAGGCAACCACCACAGCTCTTAAGTGCTGTGTTTCAAGACATCCAAGGAGGTCTTCAGAGCAGTTATTGGGGGTGTGCCTATGCTCTACAGCAGCAGGACACTTCCCAGACTATTTACTTCACGTGCAGCTTCCTTGCCATATTCCTTCTGAGCAAGCTCATCCATCTTCATATTCCATTATGCAGTGTAGATACATCCTCAGACAAATCAATTTCTCTAGGTAAGGGATACACATTTGTTGAGGCAAAAACCAGTTTAAGAAGCATTATTATGAACAAATGCTCTCACAGTGCAACCATTTGTACTTCCAATTGACTCCCAGGTTTAAATTTGTATATCAGAATGAATTCAAACTGAAATGGGAAAAAATGCAGTGTTCTGCTTTAATGAGAACAAGAAATACATCAGTAACAGCTCAGCTGAAGTCTGGCAAGGAGAGGTGTGAGACTGTTTTCCTCCCCTAGCACGAGGGATGTGATTTGCTCATCCTCAGAAGAAAGATTAGTCTGAACAACAAAGAAATATCAAATTCCAAAAACATGCTTGCATTGGAAACATGCTCAAGTTTGGCAATAACTTTGCCACACGCTTTGCCTACACTGAGCTTATTTAAAGGGAGTTTTTCCTTTACAGACTCTCTCAGAGCCTGACTGAGAACCTCCAATTCCCAAGGCCCCATTCTTGATTCACCCTCTCTGCTGTCAGCAGCTATCTGTAAAACTTACTACAAGGTATGCATTTTTACATTCCTCTAACACCAGTTGGCACAGAAGAATCAGAGTTCAAACTTTACCTTGTAGGTGATTAATACAACCACACAATAGAAAGCAGCCATTTTCAGCTTTTTCAGATATAAAATGCACACACCCTCACCACCCCTGAAGGACACTACCATAAGAAAGTGCTTTCTAATGGTCAAGAAACTAAAGTACCTCTCTCCCTCCTGTACACTGTATTATATGGCTTTCAACTCACCAATCTTACTGTACTTTTTTCCAGAGGATCTTCACCCTGTTCTAGGATAGTACAAATAGTGCTGAATGAGCACTCACTCAATTAGTCCTCACTGTTCATATGTGGTATCTTGCTGTAATTTACAGCATCTATATGTAGAATCATAACTGGAAAACCTCTCATTTCTCTGTTGATCACTATTGGGTACTTGAATTATTTCTTTATGGTAACTACCCCTCAGACAATTTTATGGTTCTTTTTTCAAGGTAGCAAACTGGCAGACAGTGATGTGCATCAGGATTGTCCATAATTAGAGATGGTTGACTTGAAATACTTTGGGTCTCTCTTCAGAGGATAAAGCAATTAAACAGCACTTTGTCAGTACAAAGTAGAACTTCAATCTCTTTCAGCGCTATCATGTGTTTTCAAAGCTGACATTAATCGGTCCCAAGAGCCTGAACTCAGAAAATGAGAAGTTCACAACTAATGGCCATATTTAAAACATGTGGTTGAAGTGAACCACCCAACCTCACACAGGAGTTCTATGGCTGAAGTAAGATTTGCCTTTAACCCTTCAGAATAGCATCCAACAGCCCCGGGTGTAAATCCCATCTGTCAGTGTTAATTCCCTCCTTTCTTCACCTACCAGGGCTCCTCCACCTTCAGCAGCTACAAGGAAGCAAATCTAAAGGAAACAAGCTCATTAATTAGCACAGCTGGATTAATTTCCTAAATGCCATTTATCTGGCCTCCCTGAAAACAGCAAGTGCTTTGTGGATAAAGAAAGAGTCTGAAATTACACCAGAATATGCCATTTTAAGGCAGAAATTTATCACTACCAAGCTGAGTTTACACCAACAACTTCTATTCCAGTATTTCCTATCTGTTGAGAGCTTTGCATTCCATCCCCGTCAGAGAACTCCACATTCCCTGAATTTTCACTTCACGCAGTCTCAAATAACAATCTAAGATTTAAATCTATGTTTGTATTGACACGTCCCTTGATACATTTGCAGCTTCAAGCTTGAGAAATTCCAACTACAGGACCTCTTAATACTGAACACATCCAAAGAATCTCTGCAAGGGCACAACTTCACTGCAAATCCATTGGTCTATGCAATAACTACAACACAGCACAGGAACATTATAGAGTTAGGACTTCCAGTGTAGCAACCACCAGAAATCTCAACACTAATTTCTATCAGAAACCTTTGTATCACCTCAGAAAAGTGAGTTTCTTTCAGTTTCACCAATGCCAGCACATAACACATCACTGTTTTCCTTGTTGACACCAAGACAACACCCAACCCCTAATTCCAGAATGCTTTGCAAACCACAGTAGCATCACATTTCTGTCTGTTCTTTGCCATTTGAGTTCATCATCAATAAATACTCATTTGAATGCCTGTTTAAAAAAGCCAAAATGCAAACTCACCTCATTCCCACCAACAGCTTTGGTTAAAATTACAGCAGAAGACACAGGAGGTGGCATGCAGCCCACTGTCTGCAAGCTGAAAACAACAAAAAGAATGTTACATTCTTTACCAGAGGCAAACACTAAGCAACCTGCTACCTTAAAATACCAAAGAGCCACGTAAAGTCTTATCACCTGTGCAGTGCAATCAGTTTCCAATCACTTCCAGCCTTGTACTAGGAAAGACACTCCTGCTGGCAGCATTTCTGTGCCATCTCTCACCAGTCAGCATGGTGAGAGTCACGTCACCATGCAAAAGGCACAAACATTTAACCTCTCTGTGACTCCACTTCCCCACCTGTAGTCCTGTAGCTCTCATTCACAAAGGTCTCCATACATCTATCACAGACAGATAAAATCACCTGGCTGCCATCAAAGCATCAACAGCTTTCTCTCACACTTTAGAAATCCAAGAAACCTTATTATTATTGTCATTTTTTAGCATTTTTTGTGCAGAAAAGTTATTGAAGTGCACAGTAAATGCTGTTGCAAAGTAAGAAAAAGGTGGTGAACTTTCCTTTGTTTTCCAAAACAGTTCACAATATCATACCACAATAAAGTACAATTAAATTTGGGGCTAAGTAAAAGGGCTTCTGAAGGAAAAATTGTGTTGACTTGGAAGGAACAGTAATGCATTGAATAAAATAGATTGCAAAATCCCCAAAAGCATGGAAATCTACATATGTTTTCAAGTATCAGAGCTTGAGATTCTAATCCAGAACAATCAATTACTAGTGGTAAACTACTTTGCATTTGTAACCACGTCAGTAGAACCCCCAAGAAAGGCAGTGCCAAAAAGCTGCAGCAAATAGAAGTATTAAATCCAGGGTACACATTACAGTGCAATTGATATTCTGCAAATATACAAAAAGCTTAAAGAGAAGAAACAGGTAAGTGACAATGACAGCATTCCCTTTGTCAGCTACAGACTCTGTGGAGAGGAAAGAGGCAGCCAATGTAAGCATTACATAAATCCAACCACAAGGTGCCAAGCACCACCTTGGAAGCACAGAGCAAGCTTACAGTGAAATAAGCTATGGCAGCAGAGAGTTGTCAGCACATGGCAGAATAAGCTCTCATTGAAAAGACAAGAAATACAGGAAAAAGAAATGGTGCAGGAAAGTTTGGAAACATATAGGAAAATATACAGCAGACAAACAAACACATGGCAATCCTGATGTCCATCTCCTACACTGTGATACTGTTCTCTCTCCTGTGTGGCAGCCAGCTCCTCAAACTTCTCACCTGCTCTAATAAGGAGTGGATTAAATTCAGAGTTATCCAGAGAGGTACAAAATGTGTGCAAGAGCATTCATCTCAGCTGGCAGGGATTTTCCATACTATAAGGGAAAGATTTAATCATACAACCTCTGTTGACGCTCTCAAATTAAAAACAACATATTTGGGATTTAAAATAAAAATCCCTATCAAGCAATATTAACCTAAAAAAACCTGGTACACACTAAAAGGACACACTCTTCAGTGTATGGAAATACACACCTGTAAACTTATTTTTCAGTTTGTATCAACTACACAATTCTAGCAGTATATAAACAGATGCCTCTAATGGCCAACAGACTACTAGAGATAACAACCAACCAACTCATACATTCCACTGGATCATGCCATGCTGTGAGTACTAACATCAGGGGCCAGACACTTGCTGTTCTGCTGATATCACTGCAGACAACTGAGCAGCAGAGTCTGAAGTCACATGTTTTAGATGTGAAAGCTCCAAAGTCATACCTTATACCCAATATTTGCATCTCATACCTCACCACCAGCGCTGTAAATATTACATGCTAAAAGTGGAAAGAGGTGAATCTGCATACATTAATAACCTGCTTCATGCTCCTTTTCAAACAGGTGTTGTCAATGCAAAACCTGGTCAGCTAACAAAAAAATTAACTTATAAGATGCTTGGGAGGATGCCAGTTTCTCCTCTATTTTATAAATTTCAAATTAATTGCAAAGCAATAAACTTCCTAATATCATCCCAGACGGGGTGGGGGGAAGAAAAAATCTCACTCAGCTGCAGAAATACAGATGAAAAGCTGGTACCACCTGTTGCCATTATAGTGCAAGAGTTCTATTGTCAGTACATTGCAAGGGTTCCATATTGCTAGAGTTTCATACCTGCTTGATGTTTCTTGCAGGCAGCTCCTCTAAGCACTGACTGTTCCTTGTGCTTGCAGCAGCCAACTGACTCCAGTTCCCCTCAACCAACCAATCCACTCTTTTATAACACTCTTCTGATTAGCTGCAGGTGTGGCCTGTTAACATCAGGCCTGCTCCTAATCTCTAGTAATTGGCTCAGCTGCAACTCTTTAGGGGGTAAGATTACTTTCTATACTAGCTTTATTTACCTATATTCTATTCCCCTACAACCACCCAAACCTGCCTTTCAAATAACACTTACAGCAGAAACAGGCCATGAGAGAGGATGGGAGAATCTACCAGGGATTCTGAAGCAAGATGGAAAAGCTTCTGTGGTTCTTGCAGGCCAGGCATAACCTTGTGTAGGGAGCAGTGGAGAGCTGCAGTGCCCGGGGGAGCCACCCTGCCAAGGGTGCTGCCTGCCCTTGGGAGCACATGCTGGTTTTTCCAGCCTTTTGAGGGCTATCAAGCAGCCTCCACCACATGTGCTAAATGGGTGATAAGGAAGCAACTTTGCCCAAACCTGCTCCCTTCCCTGTTTTCCTTAGTGTTTCTAAGGGAATAAAAACTACAGCTGTGGGGCATTAGGATGGACTTTTGTTTACACAGAGCTGCCACAGCACAGTCCCTCACACACACCCAGTGACCTGCTTTGAAATGTGTTATTCTAAATTAGGACAGAGCTCAGTATCTTCTGCACCTGCATCAGCTGTACAGCTCTGAGAGTGTCCTGAACAGCAGTATTTCTCAAGAAAGCACTCTTAAAAAACCCCAACCAAATCACCTTAATTAAACTCCTCAATCTGATCATCCTTGCAATGAAGCCTCAATACAACAGAGTTACTGCACTAAAAGACAAAAAAGCCAAATCAGAAGCAGTACTCAAGGAATAAGTGCTTGAAAGGCAGCTTGAAGCATACAGAAATGCAGCAGCTCACTAGTAAGACAGACACACTCTCATGACAAATGAGCCTGGTTTAGGCTCCACATTTAGAGAGATAAATGCACAAGTATTTATTTTCTTTACAAAAACACATACATCCCAAGTTTTACAAACAGTTTTACAAGTGTGCATGCATATGCATATAATTATACTCATGCATGCAACAGATCAAGTCACTCAAGTACTAAGAACCAAAGGGGCATAAGACTCATGGGAAAGAAGGAATGAGACATGCTTAATGGAACCAAAAACCCCACAAAAATCTCTTTCACCTTGCACTTCAGAAAGGATTAGGAAGGAATTTTGGCTACTGTGGAAAATCACATATTTCTCCTAGCTGAGAAAAAACTTCACAATTATTTTATTGTAAAAAATACCCTTTACTGCAAATAACTAAATACAAATGAACATCATATATCAAACTTATTTCTTTGCTTTACTGACACTGTTAAGCAAAAAAGTGTTAACTTTTAATTGATGTTCTCTCAGTGTCACCTTTTCAGTATCATTTGGACCAATTCACACTTGGTGGAGCATCAGGAGAAGCATCTTACAAACAAACTGAAATGCTCCTTTAGGTTTAGGCCTTGTAGAAACATAAACATGAGCAGCTTTTTCATTAAACTTTTAAGACAAGGAACTCCCCAAGCAATGTTTCACCAAGCAGTAAGGAACAATGGGTATTCTTTCCGTAGTTTTCTGAAATAATTGATTTTTAACACTCAAACATTCCAGTATACCTGCATGGCTCTAAGTATTGACTCCCATAAAAAAAAAACAACAAAAAACTTTTAACTTTTTTTTTAAACAAAGCATGTATCCCTAATACACCATCCATGCAGCTTTACACCTTGGCAAGATTTAAAACACACTCTTTTCATGGTAACTTAGTTTCTGCTCATCACAAACTTCTTGTCCTAAAAAAACTTCACTTGTTTTTTTCCCCATAATTTAGCTGGAAGCAGATACTGAATCCATGCAAGAAATGTTTTACACAAACTACTTAAAAACAGAAGACCAGTATGTGGCATACATAATATTTATTCACTAATTTATGCTTTTCCTTCAGCATTCCTTTTCTTTCCTCCCCACCTTCCCTGAGACCCAACAAATCACTTCAGCTGTGTTTTGTGAAAAAGAAAGCTAACCTGTTGCAACCTCCCTAAACATAAGATTGTCCAGACCTTTTGAAAATGAGACCAAGTTCCTGAAGGGATAATCTTGTGCATGTACTTTGTTTTCAACAGCAAAGTGCTGAAGCACAAAAATCAGCCAGCAAAATCTGTTCACAGTGCGACAAAACACCAGTTGCAGGATAAGCAGCCCTTTAAGATGACAGCTACAAATATATTTCACTCCATTATACTTAAACATACCCTTTCAAAAGCCATTCATTTATAGGTGTGATTGATAACAGCTGAAGAAAGACCCATATTGCTGTTGGGAAGAACACAAGTGTAAAAATCTGGACAAAAAGGTGTAGTTTCACATGCATCAAAGCACTTGTCAGCTCCTGCAAAAGAAAAAGAAGAGAGGAAGTTGCAGTCATAACAGCTGAAGTAAGATCATATTTGTGCTTTTAAAACGAGGATGAGCTTTACCATACAAAAGGAGCGCATGTCAAAAAGTCACCTTCAGGGATCATCTGATCTCTTTAATAATGAAGTACATCCAGGCAACATAAAAGCTGTCTGCTCCTGGGCATTTTTCCACAAGAATTGTCCACCACTTCAATAATAGTGTAGCTCTCAGAACAGCAGCTTTTCAGCAGGCAGCCTTAGCACTTTGTCATGGCTTCAAAACCTGTGTTAACTGCACTGATGGCTGTTTACTTTACTGACTTTCCATATCAGGAATCATGAAAACTTGTAGTAAGCACATGATTTCAGTTTCCTCTGTCTAAAGAGAGACACAAATGGTGATTTTCATTTATACTATTAAAAAAAAAAAGTTTATGGATGTTTGTATCACCAACCATCCATTTGTGGTGTTGGGGTTTTTTTTATGTTTGATATTTCTTCCCTAAAAGCAAAGTAGCAGACTTTGATTAGTCACTGTATCAAAAGGAAATTTATAGGAAAAAAAAGGCTGATGAAGAATAACAAAGAAAGAATACCAAGACCATAACAAGCTAAAAACTGTTAAGCCATAAATTTCAGAGAAATAAAGTCTAAAATACCACTGGAGACTCAGAAAACAACAACAAAAACTTAATTTTAAATAGTGTAAGAGCACTCCAGAGAGGTGATCAAGTACCCTTAAAGAAAAAACTCTTCAGCTAGCTCTGTGTCTCTCTGTTTCTGCCTTTTCAGGCACTTCAAGGACCTTCTACAAAGGTTTTTGAGTACAAGGAAAGAGCCTTGCACATTTCAATTAATTTCAAATCTCACAGAATGACAATAAAAATTCCTCTTCCTTTCTCTCACAGTAACTGGCACTCTTCTCAAGTAAACAATGCAAAAGAACTGATGGCACTCTTATTCAAAATCTAATTTGCTGGGATTCTCCAGCTGACACTCCAGATGCATTAAACATATCTATCTGTATCTCACATGCAGAAGTACCCTTCTAATTTCATATTTTTACAACTGGAAAATGCCTCAAAACCAGAAGGTTTAAAGAAGACTCCGTTCTACTTCTAAAACAAAAACTCAAGACAGAAACAAAGCCTCACTGTAACTTCCAGGGACTAAGGAAGGTGATACAACGCAGCCAACCTACTGCATGGAGGAATGCTGTACTGATGGAACAAATCTTTGCAGATCTAAATTACCAGTTGCTAGAAGCTGCTAGTGAGGACTGTGTTTCTGCACACCAGACAGAACAGGTTACCTTGTCTTCCCCCGTATTTCACACCCTTTAGGGAGCCTATCCTGGTCTCTCCCTGGCTGGTGTGGGTCCCTGTTGCCATCAGCCACTCTTCTGATAGTCACAGCTGGACTCCTCTGAGCAAATACCCACACAGAGCAAACAGTGTTTTCAGTGCCTTGCCAAATTCCTCGTTGAAATGGATAACTCAAGTATGTGATTTAATTTCTGGGGCCCTATGGGAGGTATTTGCTTTAAAAGAGCAAGCTATCCAGTCACTGCAAACTGAAATAGCATTATATTAAGGTGGAATGAAATGTTCTTGTCAGAGAACACTGAGTATTTCTACAAATGTAAGAGGACCTTGGTCACCTCTGGTTCTGAAAGTGTAAAAAGGCCATGCACAGACAGGCTCTCCTTGAATGCTGCCAATTATTCTGTAAAATGCTTTCTGAACACACCAGCAAAATTTTTGAGCATGCACTTATACAGCAGATTAAACCAGAAATGTAACCTTAAATTATTTCTAATTATTTCAAAATTATTTCTAACTATTTCAGATTTATCAGAAGGCCTCTGTTAACACTTACCAACTTTTCATCCTGTCATTACACATACCAAACACTAGTTTCCATCTAACTAATACATTATCTAATGTAGAACAGCTGATACACAGGTCAAGAACAAATAAAGCCGAAAGCAATAACCATATACGTGGCAATCCAATAAAAAGGCACATTGAGTAATAATACCAGCTTTAGGTTGTGCTTTAAACAACTAAAACATGCCTCAAAGTATTTTAATAAAAACATGACCTGGCCACCTAACACATATAAGGATTGTTTTTAACATACACTTTAGAAAGTAATAGCACAAGCTACACTTTAAGAAATTAGTTTCTTCTTCTGTCTTCTACCTCCATGGCAGAAATTCAAGTAAGGCCTAGTTTATTCATGAAGCTGGACAACAGCACCAGCCCTAACTGCTGCTCCCAAAACAATCTGAGATCAGCTACCTGAACATAAACACCAGCTCCTGTAAAAGCTTCATTTACATCAATATGTCGCTTTTAATACCACAGATGGAAAAAAAGTTATGTAAGTTCAAAGTAAGACACGACACATTGCCCAGAAAACTGGCAGTCACATCACCTTAACTGCAAGAAGTTAGATGTAAACTAGCATGGAGAATCTAATCAAGACTTTGACAATGCTACTGATTTCTCACAGCTGCTTTACAAAAACAAAGTTTCAAGGATACAAACTAGTGAAAGGGAAAAAAAATTTACATTTTTTTCTCCGCATGCAAAGATTCCTAAGCCTGAAAGAGAAAAACTTCGCTCTATTAATACTACTCAGGTTTGTGTTTTGAGTTCTCTGTGGAAGAGAGTGCCTCTCCACAGCCTATTTCCATTAGGATTAGTTACCATTCCAGGCAACCAGATAACAGGGTTCTTCCTGCATCCCCACAAGGCTGCTACAGAGGTGACTAAAGTTCCCAAGTTCACTTACACTGTGTCCTGGCAGAACTAGAGATCCTAGTGCCAGAACTGTCAGGAGACAGCAAAGGAGAGGACAGCCACCAACTCAAACACCTCCTCCACTTGAAAGTTCACCACTACAACCACGACACAGGTGGAGAGACATTTTTTGTTGTTGAATGCACAGTGTTCACTCAAATCCTAGTTCACCAGGAGATAACTGGATAAATTTGTGATGATTCTTTCAGGCACTAGTATCATGCAACTTATGAATAGCATCCCCTGTTAGTCAACAGCACAAAGGAATCCAAAATCTAGACTAGCAGAGACATGCAGTGTTTCATTTCAACTCTGGCTGCTCCTTCTCTTCTTGGCACATAGTCGTCATCTCCTTTCTCCGTGATTCCTTCATCTCTTCTGAATCCCAGACTATTCCTCTTTGAATAACATGTGACACAAAATTTTAAACAAATCTCAGTGCCTGTGATATGTACCAGAGTGCAGGTACCTCAAATCCACCTGTCCACAACAAAATCCTATGGGAAAACATCACCAAGACTTTGCCCTTGTATATTGACATTGTATCTGCACAGGAATCCTTCTGTGCTGACCCCAGCTGCTGCCCTGGCCCTACCAAACAAGGTAACAAAGCCACCAGGTCTTTGTTCTCATCAATCCAGCAGTGAACAGCTGCATTTCACCCCGATTTGGGTTTGGGCCAAAATCAGGGTGTAGATCCAGTCCCCAAATTGTGCTCATCACTTCCATTTAGTTAAAGCTGTGCAGAGACAAACTACCCACCCTCTGTGGATGGGTGACATTTATTCACACTATCCCCCTCATCATCTTCATTGCTTTGTGAAGCACTTTCTGATCTCAAGGAGGGTTATTCCTTAAATGTCCATCATTTATCTTCTCTTGCTAGCCATCTTCCCATTACCACCACCATTCCAATTATATTCAAATCTGATCAAGGAACACAACATTTTTTTAGAGCATAACAGGAATGAAGAAATGAGAAATTACAGTACCTCAGTTTTTAAGGAGAGTCCACTGTTAAAGAATATAGCTGAAACAGCAATGTAAGTTATGGTAATTTCTGGTTTCAGGGGTCCTAAAAAATATAGACATAGAGAACAAAGTGAGTTACAGTCAAAGGGATAATGATATGTATATCAGAGTAAATGACAATACTTAAAAAAATACCTGGAGGAAGTCTAATCAGTAAAGTCGCTAATAAAAAGAATGGATTTCTATCAAGTTACAGAAAGCATACTATTCATTTTTAAATAAAACTAAACCAGTGAGTGCAGAGTGAGTTAGGTCATCATATAAATTTCACTTTCATGATCAGAAGCCACTGGGAACTCAAAGGCAAATTCTGGAAATTTGAAAATGGGGAGCCTTTCACACTTCTGCCATCAGACTATCCCTACAGCATCAGCAAACTCAAACCACAGACTCCAATAAAAATATTAGCTGGTACCTTCACAGGGCCAGTGACATCCCTCACACAGCTACCTCTCACTTCTCTCCCTACAACACACACACACCTGTCTGGCTGCCTGCACAGAAGAACCCAAATCACACCTTGCAATCATTTCCTCGGGGCAATACAATTCTGTGTTATTCCCCTCACAACAGAAAATGGTTCCAAATGGTTCATTCCAGCCCCACAATAACACATTTCAGACACTGCTGCAGTGAGAGCAGCAAGAGCAGATGCCTGCACTACCAAGGGTTCCTCTGTATTGAAGGCTTACATTTGTATATATTTATATACTTCTTTCAGGGACATTAAAATATAGTCTTTTTTTACACTCCTATAAAAATGACAAATTCTCTTAATACACTTTGCCTTCAGAGGCCACCAGGCATTAAATGTATGTGCTCATTTTTTCATGAGCATTCAACCAGATATTACATTAGAAAGAAAATATTAGCAGTCTACTTAGGACCAAAGTAATATCCTTACTCTACAAGTGACCCTAAACTGTCCTGAGCAAAACTGCAGCAGCAAACAAGGCAGCCTTGACTCAGGACTGCAGAAGAGAGGAACCTTTCTGCTCCCCTGGATGAATGATACATTGATGGTCACACTGGAGTAAGGTCAATGGTCCTTAAATCAGAGGCACTTGATTGTACAAGTCAAATTTGCATGTCAAGTCATTTCAACCCAAATCCTCCTCTCAGAGAGAACTCTGCTGACAAGACACTAAAACTGTGTTTGTCAAACAACAACAACAACAAAACAAACAAAAAAACCAAACAAAACCCCCAAACAAACAATCAAAAAACCCCCACCAAGCTACATATATATAAGACCAAGGTAAAAATGAGACAGGAAATGCAAGAGTTACAGTTGCAGCAAAGCACATGACTAGTTGCAAAATTATGGCACGTTAACTGAATAGATGGGGGGGGAACCCCAAAAGATCATATAAATATATATATATATAGGTCTACAGAAAACTCTACTTTATAGACACAATTACCTCTTTTTTCTAATCCTTTAGAAAATTAGAGTCTCTATGTACATGCACATACAGCAGATAGGCAGTGGGTTAATCTGGCTAAAACAGGGGGTCTTCCAGAACTCAGTTTTTTCTGTTTTTTCACTGGGCTACCTGAACTCCTTCTCCCAGGAGAAGCCTCTACCACCAGAGCAACCACACACTCGAGGAGCACAGGGAACTCTCTCTGGTCACAACAGAAAAATTCTTTTCACAAAGGAACTAAATGGGCTCATTTATCAAATAGGAAAACACACAAAAATGGCTTGGCTTATGTCGTGAAAGTGACAATAACACAAATCTTTGTTATTTATGGCACAATCTTCCACGGGAATGGATGCTGGACCATCCATACCATTCACTAAAGCCCTGAAATTACTGTGCATGGCTTTGTCAGCTGGAAGATGACAAACTAAGGTTTTTTCATGTGTTGATACTTCCCACCCCTCACCTCTTCCTGCTTTTAAAAAGAAATATTTTTCTTCCTCAGAGCACGGAGATCCCATGGTTTCAGAGGAGGGGATACCACCATGGGGAACATGTGCTCACTACTTTCAATCAAAGCTTCCAAGATTTTTCAAGCAAGTTGTCCCAGGAACAATAAAGTGTCAAGGCTTGACATCTCTTTGCAGCAGGATAATTGAATGAAGTGCTCCATCATAGTGCTTCCACGCAGGAAATGAGCACAGGAACAATCATCTCCTGCTCTAGTTCGAAGGACCTCCCACACGGCTGCCAACAATTAGCACGGCACTCAAAGCAGAAAGGGACAAAACATCTGATACTATCAATTTCAAGTCGTCTCTAAGGTCTGCAGAAAACAGCACGGATCCTGCAAGAAGCTCCACGTGGGTTCTATTCACCCCTGCAGAACAGCACACCGATGTCAGAGGAGATCCTTGCACAGCAGAAATTTGCCTGCCCTAAACTCCATGAGGTACCAGAGCCTGAGTTGCCACAGCATGTGTTCAGAGCCATAATTTTTAAAATCACTTTCTTTTTTTCCCCAGAACCTAAGAGGTGGGAAAAGTTTGGCTCCTCAGTGAGAAGCTGTCTATCCTCAAACTTCAGCTCTTTTAAAAAGAAAAAAAATTAAAAAAAAAAAACCCTGTGCCTATAAAAGAACAGATAGGTTGTTCCTCCTCTCACATAACATGGAACTGCTAGAGGAATTCTATTGAAGTGCTCTACATCCCTTTTCTCAAGCCATCAGAGAACAATTAGGAAGAAGAAATACAACATATAATATGTTCTTGAAATCTACGAACGCCTCGAGCTGAAGTTCCAACGGAAAGTGACCAGGATTCACCCCAGCGTTTACACGGAAAGAGACATTGTTTATGTTGAAATAACAGTGCCTATTTCACCAGCCCTGGTTCCGGGACACATACAAGCCCTCCCTGCCCAGCAAGGGACAGATGCGCTTTGCCCCGTGTACGCATTTTTCACACCACCGCTTCCCACAGGATCAGTTTTCCTGTTTGCCCCCACCTTCCATGAGGAAGTAAGAGGGAAGAACAACGAGACAAAAATAAAATCCAAAACTTTAAAATACAACTGTTCTACTATAAAGCGATAGAAAAGGTCTGGCACGGAGCACAGCACCTGCGAGTTTACCACAACACTCCTTCAGCTACACTCCGGGGCAGCTCCCAGACGGCAGCAATCCATGCCCTGAGCCGCGGGACTCCGTGCCCACAGCTCTGCAAGTTCTGACTGAGTTGAACAGGAGCACATTCCGAGCCAGCCACCGCTCGGCTTCCATCACTCCTAATCCCAAAGGAGCAGGACGCTCCTCCAGGCACAGGTACGGTGCCGAGCAAAGGCACGGGAACACACGCGGGAGCAGCTCCCGGGTTCCTGAGGAGTAGGGGCTGGCAGCAGGGAACGAGAGGAGCTGATGGAGGGCAGAGACCCCGCACGGGCGGGACGGGGCGCGGAGACAGCGCGGCCGCCGGGAGTTGCCGAAGTCCCGGTGCTCCCGCCCGCACTCACCGCCTTTGACGCC
>NW_005054304.1:3035388-3059199 GCF_000277835.1 Geospiza fortis | reverse complement strand
GCTCCCGCCGGCGCTGCCCCGTCCCGCCGGGCTCTGCCATGCCCGGCAGCTCTGCTGCGCCATCCTGAACATCTCGGGCAAGTTTCATCCTGCCAACCTCTGCCGATGTATCCAGGCTTCAAGGAATAGCCCTGCCAAGAGCTTTCTGCTACCAAGGAGCTGAAAGCTCAGCTGATCTCCAAGATGTGTATATCCTGCGTGTTCTGGGAGGTTCACTTGTGTAAACCAACAGAGCCAAAATGTTTGGATATGGGAGGGAACGTGCCTTCTCCCACCCGCAAGCAGATCCAAATTGTGAGGTTTAAATTGATTGTACATTTCACTGCTTTACTGAAGTTTACTGGAGTTCATGTTGATCCTTGCTCCCTTCTCAGGAGGGAGAGATGGATTGCAAAACCTCACTGCACTTGCCCTGTGCAATCACTGCAGGTTGCCTGTTTTGGGAGAAAATAAATGCACAATGTGTTCATCTAGAGGAAACTGTGATTAGAACAAGTGTAGGATTTGATCACTTGGAGGATTTGATTGCTGCACAGGAGAGATAAATCGGATGAAGATGTGCAGTCACTGTTTATCATATAAACTATGTTAAATCTCTCTGTGGGTGCTCACTCACAGGTGGTCCTAGCTCCAGGACATCTGCACCATTCATGGATCAGAGCATGCACACCTTTTCCTGCATGGCTCTGAAAGCACACCAGCAAGGACATGAGCCCTCTGGTCTGAACATAACAGGAGGCCATGGAGATGTCCATGGTTTCCCTGGTAGTTTTCTTCTGAATTTGTACACAGTGCAGGAGCTCCTAACAGAGATGGGAAGGAGGCTTTGCACCCTGTTCCTGGTGGTTCCAGCCAGGCCAATGAGTTGCAAGATGCAGAGGCCTCACATTGCACTAGCAGGGCTAGAAGGCAGGAGCAGATCCAGCATAATTCAGGAAAAAAATATATGATAAAGAATCTGTTTAGGTCAAAAGAAGTTAGAAGCAGCTGAATTTCATAGTGAATGAAAATACTGCAGTATCAATTCCTGCAGAAGCTGCAGAGGGAGGCAAAGAAGGGGCAGGTAAGGAGGATGCTCAGTCTGGCAATAAAATTCAATCATGCAATAAAGACAGCAGCCTCACCCTGCTTTTGCATCCTATTTTTTTCATGGTAGTAATTCTGCCCCTCACTCTTTGCAGGTGGATACTAATAATAAATTTCTAATCTTGTTTAGTGTTCAAGTTAATTCCAGTTAATTTTGCTAACAAGTTTCAGATATTTGCTCACAGCAGATCTAATTGGCAAAGGTTAGAAACCTCAGGTTCAGTCCTAGGCTCTAGAAGGTGCTTCTCAATTCCCCCCCCCCACAAAAGGATCACATCCTGTGCACAGTCCCAAGCCTGTTTCTCCTTCTCTAAAGAAGGATGAGATATCACATTGGCTATTACATTTAAGAACTAGAACAGTTAAGAAAATATATGCTAAAAACCACAAACAAACAAGAAAAGCCCCCACATCAAATGGTTATTAGATATACCAGGACTTATCGCTACACTCAAAATAAAAAATATAAGCTTTAATGAGGCTTTCTTGCTTTGAGTGGATATTTTGCCTTTAATTTTTTTTTCCAAAAGATCTGAAGTTTGTCATAAATAACTTTTGCCATCTGAGTTACAAAATACCCCAGTTCACAAGGCTCTCTGCTCCTGTAATCTTTAAAATCATATACAGAAAATCTGAGCTGTGTGTTGAAGGACTTGTACAAAGACATTTTAGCTGGTTTTGGGGGTTTTTTTTAAAGCTGTCCTGCTATGACTGTGGTAAGCACATGTGTCTCTCAGGTTAAATAGATGAAACTGTTTCTGCTTTTAAATAGGAGAAGACTCTGTAAGCCCTGCTGTGTCCCACCAGAGTGGAGCAGAAGGGAAGAAAACACTACATGTGAATTTTATAATTGGCAGGACGCTCACACATCCTAAACCTGCCTGCAAATCAGCATCACTGTTGCTATCAGGGAATTTATCATCCATATAGAGGCATTTGGTCCCTATGAGACAGGGACAATCCAGTGTCTGTCCTGTCATCCAAAACTGCCTCCTGCAACATTTCACATTCCTCCTCATGGTCCTATACAGATAATACTTATATTCTAATTAAACACCAGGACTCAAACAGACCTGGAAGGTCTGGTACATGTGTATGTTTATTCTCTGTTACATTGTACAAAAAACATTTTGGGGTATATTTAGCTGTGGCTTAGACATAGTACAGGAACAAGAATTTAGCTTCTCTCTGATTTCACATGAACAAATTTTCATTTTTGTTCAACTGCAAACATACCTTGGGGCTTCCAGATGCTTTCCTGCCTCCAAAGGCTCTTGTGCTTCCTTCTGCATAATACAAAAGCTCTGTGACATACGTAGCTATGTGGCACCAGGTCTTTGTGGCTCACAGGTAGCCTGCTGAAACCAGCAGGGCTGTTCCTGTGAGCAGGGACTGGATTTCATGTCTGTAAAGATGCAGGAATGGACTGGACATTTCTGGGCTTCACATTTTGAATAACCACTCTTGTGTGGTTTGAGCCTTTTCCTTTTGAGTGCCCAGCCTCTGATCTGCACCACACACCTCACTGCCTGATAACTGCACAGTAATTTCATTGAATGTGCAAGAATTTTCATGCTCCTGAGTAGCAGATGTCATCTGATTATGCATTTAGACAGGAGAGATTTTAATATAAAGGAGAGGGGATCACCAGATAAAGGGAGCTTAAATGAGAGGAAGAGATAGTATTAAATAATTTAGCTTGAAAAGAACAAAGATATTCAGAATGAACAAGATAAAGAGAGGTGTTAATTATAAATAGGAAAGTTGAGGAGAAAAAGTGGAAATATATGGGAGGCGGTTTACAACACATTTATATTTCTCACAAGCACTTAGTGGCATGATCCCAGATTTTCTCAGAGAAAATTGAAGAGATTGCTGTACTGATTCCAGTAGCTGGATTTCCTCGTGGAAGAGGAAGTTTACAAGTCTTTATTGTGCCTTGGCCTAGGTGCTTATACGGCTTTAGGCATCTGCAAGGGATCTTTTGGTTCTTGCTACTGAATATTATTGAACACCTTTAAACACTTAGGTATTGCCAGCTGCAGGACTTGCTACCCTTAGCATAATGCAGTAGCAGGATTATGTACAAGTTCAATTTAGAATAGTAGTTAATGGGACTTAAACACACATATAAGTATGCTTTTCTAAATAGAAGCGATGAGATGATTAAAGGTTTTGTGAATCTTTGGGTTTATTATAATGCTATGATCTTTTTTTTCCCCAGGGACCATAAATGCAGAATACTTTTTTGTTTTTAACTTGTAATAAAAGGTCCTCTTACATATTTAGTTGTTCAACAAATAAGTCATTTTCCTTTTACTTAAGAGCTCAGTGTGACGTTTTCATGAGATAATCTCAGGCATTAGGAAGAAAATTTAAAAGACAGCAAGTGGGGGTTTTGCTGATCCCTTTCCTAGAACCTGCTTGTTCTTACCAGAAACAGAACCTGGTCTACTGATGCTCCACTCATTCTATTCTCTTGACTTACTTCTTTTCCTAGACTACCAGGAGACCATATAAATTTGGAGAAATTTTCATGTTTAGCACTTTTTCGCAGAAATACAGTTTCCCAGTAGACAGCAAAGCTATAATGTATTCAGAAGGTTGCATTAAAAAAAAAAAGGAAAAGAAAAGCTATTGGCATAATAAAGCTGTTGCTCTTGATTCAAATTATGGGCTTTTTCAACTGCAATTCAAAACCAGGAGACAAAATTCTTTTTTTTTAAACCATGAAAAGCTGTAAATATTTAAACCTGAAAAATAAAAGCAAAAACAGGAACTAGCTTCCCTGGATAATTTCACAATGAACAACTGTGTTTAACCTATTAAATAAAAGGCTTCAGAGATAACAGGGAGATACCTTCATATCTTTTTTTCCTTATGCTTACAAAAATGACCTTCTAATATTATAATAATCATACCAAAATACCTATAACATGAAAATTTTCACTACAAAAGCCTGTGCTGCATTTTTACAGGGGAGAAGCAGGGGATTTATTCCACAGATATGCAGATGCAAAAGTTTCACAATGCTTTTAATGTAATTAACCACTCATAATGGGAAGAGTGTGTAAATCACAGAAAGCAGAAAGAGAAGAGGAGTCACCCCAGCCCCTCTAGTGCTGAAATCAGTAACCTGTCACAAAGGTTGAATTTGGAAGGAGCAGCCATCAGAGAAATCAGCTGCTAGAAGCTTCTAGGAGGTTTGTCTTAAGGTTGGTGACAACTGGCTTTTAGGATCTTCAGCTTAATCTTCTAGAATGGGCTGTCCAGGAGAAGGACAGCCCATGCTCCAAATTTTGTGTTCTCTTAGTTGGAAAGAAGGTGGAGCCTTATTTCTCTTGCATCTGTCCCATTTGATTTTAATATTACTAAAGAGTTTAAAGATCCAAAGAAACAGGGCCAATTCAACAGCTTCCCTGAGGGAAAATGCCAGAGAAGTCTTTACACTTCCTGAGATTTGTCAGTTTGACTTCATCTCAATATTGGCACCTGTTGTTACACCTCTTGGATCTTTGCAGGTCATTGCTGTGTCCTGTCTTCACCACAGGCCCAGGACTCCATCAGTCTGGAGAAAAGCAAAGTAATTCCACAGGACACTTACAGCCACATAACTTGACAGGGCCATCATTTACCTCCATTGAAGTAAATTCCACACTATTTGCAAATACATGCATTTGATCCCAGCCTAGCTAGCCCTGATTTTAAATGGACTAGGAAGTGATGTCACAGGAACACTGAGTGCTTCCAAATGCTGCATCTGTCAGTCCTGAAATGTCTTGGAATGTTTCCACACATCCTTTCCTAGAGAGGAAATCCTGTGCATCTCTTTCCTAGAGATGTGCATGACAGCACATTAATAGATGGGGTCTGATATGTCTGATCAGGTTCACCTTTAAGAGAAAAAATGTCAAATGATAAAGCAGATGCAGAAGAGAAAAAAAAAAGTGGAGCCAGGAAGGGAGACAAGCTATGGGGAAATACGTTAAATAATTAGAAAAAGTGTAACCAGAGAGGAAGAAATCCTTTAAAAACTATTTAATAACAAATCAGATATTATATCTGTCAATACATAAAAAATGAGGTTGCTGACAACTCTTCATCCCACAATCTGCAGCATTAATAAGTTATGAAGTATTAAAAAAACTGGGACGCTTTGTGCCTAAAACAGTATCACACGAGGACAAGGGAATAAAGCTGAACTAAAACAAAGGACATGATGGTGTTTTGCTGGCAAATAATGACATAAATGAAAAACAAAACCATGGAAACAAACACAACCCCTCCAACCATCAAACAGAAGGAAACATGACTGCCTTGCTTCTTTGGCAGTTAATCAGATACAAATCATTAAGTCAGCACTATCTGACAAAAATTTTGGATGCATTTGCTATTCCAGGAGTGTTCAGCCCAAACTGCTTATTTAAACAATGAGAAGGAGATGGCAGGGGAGCAGAGGGTTAAAGTGACACTGAGGTAGGAGCTTTGGGATCCAAACCATCCCAAGGTAAACATCACCATGAGGGACACAGCCTGAAGGGAAAGCCATGTCTATCCAAGCCTCCCACCCTGCTGCTCTCCTTCCACTGTGAATTCATTTCCCTTACTGCTGCCTCACTAACCAGGAGGCAAGACTTTTACTCCTCTGTCATATCCAGGGCTCAAATATTCCCCACTTGCTTTTTTTGACACAGCAAACACAAAAACCCTCTCTCATGTTCAGCATCTGCCCCACACCTGCACCAGGACATTACTGAATAGGTCTACTCCTGGGACACTGCCTTCTCATTCCTGTTCCCAGGGAAAGCAAAGAGTTATTCTTTCAAACAGAAATATTCCTACAACATGATCAGGGCCTGACAAAGACTTCCAAGCAGCACTGCCTGACATCTATCCAGCTTATGCCACACAAGCCATCCTTGGGCAATTTTGTATTGTTCATTTCACAGGCCTCATCCAGTCTCCCCCATTCCCTTCCATGTAAGTGGCTTTAATGCCACAGCCTTGAGCTGCAGTAAGTGAGGGAAGGAAATTATTTATTTTGTTAGTGGATACAGTCAGTCAGCAAGCACAGTAGGGAAGTTAGAGCAGAGGTGGGGAGGGATCATCTGGTTGGGGGTTTTTTTCAGCAGAACCTAAAGAGGCTCTATGAGGTAGGGCCTTATATTTCCTTTAGAAGACGTGAATTAAGCAGAGCTCTACCCTGATCCCTTTAGGAAGTGGGAGAGTTATGATGGTGCCTTTTCCCTGAGAGCATTTCTAAGCTTTCCTCATAGGAAGTTTTCCTTGTGGTGCATTCTTAAGTAGATCAAATGTAAAGGAAAATCCCAATTCAGAATTAATTGGCATACATTTTTTCAGGAGCTGCAGGGATTTTGAATTTCTTCTTTCTAGATGAACTTACAACACTGCTGCATTTGATGTTGTACCTGTCTGTGGAAGGAGGCAATCACACGACCTGCAGCAAGGTACATCACCCTGATTTTACCTCTCCACCCTGTTACTCAGAGGCTGCCCAGCCTGGTGCCCATAACCCACACTTCAGTCCAGCTCGTTCTTGAATTCTTTGCTTCTGTAGGTTCTGTTCTTACTCTGGAGACAGTAGCATAGAAAGAAAGACATGTTTGGAATTAACCATTTCCAGCAACCCTGCACAGCCAAAATCAGCAGCTGCTTGGTGGGGGAATAAGACTCCTTTTTTAAAGGGGTCCAAAGTAATAGCTGGCTTAAAATTTCTTAGTACCTTTAGCTCCAGGATCATCCACGCCATGTGCTTGCCTTCTGTTATTTTGTGAAACAAAGCTGAGGTGTTTCTACCATGACACAGACCACTGTCCCCTTGAGTCATGATCCTGCTCTGGAAAAATGGCTTTCCTCTAAACATGCCCAACCCACTGCTCAGGCACATCCAGTACTGCCTGAGCAGCAGCACTCTCCATCCAGACAGGTATTCCCTGTTCACCTCCC
This sequence comes from Geospiza fortis, assembly GCF_000277835.1. Lineage (NCBI taxonomy): Eukaryota > Metazoa > Chordata > Aves > Passeriformes > Thraupidae > Geospiza > Geospiza fortis. Next base: position 3,052,146 of record NW_005054304.1, on the reverse strand, counting down.
GTCCAGCAGCTCTCTGGGTGTGCAGCAAGCTCCATCTGAGTCACACAGTAATAATCATTGCTTATATACAAGATCCCTTGTGTACTGTATATTAATGTCTGGCTGGTAATTTAATGGCACCTCTAGGCATAAACAAAAGTTTATTAAAACAGTAAGTAAAATGTTCCCGAAGACTGGCCTGCATTTTTAATTTTCTATTCAGCATGCCAAAGTACAGAGCCAGCCTTCTTATGCAAAAAGAAAGCTACAGAGCTAACACCGAATCACTTTGCACAAGTCAGACATAGCACAGTCTGAAGCAATAGGATGCTTCATTTATTCTCACACACCCCTTTTTTTCTGGTCCTCTTTAGCAATGACAGCCATGCAGAAATTTGAATTATTAGGAAATCTGTACAACTCCAGAAAGCAGCAGCATATTGATTACTACTCATTTTACTTGTCATTTCTAGCTAGGAAGCCACACAGCAGCTAAAACCTTAAATCCCTCAGTAGCCAGTAGTTAGCAGTGCCCACCATAGTTAAGACTGAGGCATGCTCTGAACCTCGGGCACATAAAAGTAACACCATTCCTCCCCCCTACTTTTCATTCACCAGATGCCTTTTTTTACAAATGATTTAGTGCTCTAAAACCACCAGGTTTCTTTTCTCATAACCTAATCTCTTGAGCTCAGTAAAATGTGTATGTGCTTGCTAATACATGTGTTTTAATACATTTACAGTGGGCAAGTAGATGGAAACATTTTTAGACAACACTTAACTAGAAACTTGAACTGATTTTCACATTTTAGATTAAAGTTATGGAGACATAAAAAATTCCAGTAAAAAATTGTCCGTTGAGAAAATTCACTGTGGAGACGCTGGAGCGGCTGTGCTTTTAGCAAGTCTCTTTTTAAATCCCAACCATGCTTCCAGACTGCAGTGACATTCCCCCTCCACTCCTCCACCATAATTTAGTGTACACTAAGGACCAGGAAGCATTTCTCAGCTCTCAGGGTACACCATCACCTCTCTCCACAATGAAACACAACCCCAAGGTGCTCAACTGGCCTCTTGGTTTCCACAGAAAGACAGCAGGAGCATTCAGACTGAACAGAAGGTGCAAACACATGATCCAACAGGTCCCATCAATGTGAGCATCCACAGGACTTGGGAGCCTGGAAAAAACACACTTGTTCCCAGCTCTTTGCTTGGAGCCCCAAAACTTTTGCCATAACCTAGAATGTTTATCTGCTTGCCACCCTCTACAGCTACCTGAAAGGAGGTTGTAGTCAGGTGGGGGTCACTCTCATCTCCCAAGTGACAAGAGGAAATGGCCTCACGTTGTGTCAGGGGAGGCTGAGATTGGATATTAGGAAGAATTTCTTCACCAAAAGTGTTGTCAAGCACTGGAACAGTGTTACTGTCATATTTTCTGAAAAATCTCTTTGCCAGCATTTCTTATCCTGAGAAGCTGAGAAGCCTCAGAGAAGAATGAAAACAATAATTACCTGATTGCTTCTCCTGCATTTGCTGCTTTGGAAGGTGTTCTGGAGATTGTTTACCAACAGGTGCATGTTTGATTGGTTTCATGTGAATTGTTTTTACTGAATAACCAATCACCATCATCTGTCTCGGACTCTGAGGAGTCAGTCACGAGTTGTTCATCATCATTCTTGTTAAGCCTTCTGTCTGTATCCTCTCTTTCTTTAGTATGGTACTCTTTAATATCATAAAATAATAAATCAGCCTTCTGAGAACATGGAGTCAGATTCTCATCCCTCACCTCAACCTGGGGACCTCACAAACTCAACAGAACAGACTGCCTGGGGAAGTGGTGGAGTCACCATCCCTAAAGGTACATAGAAGGCATGTAGAAGTGGCACTTAGGGGCATGGCCTGTGGTGGGCTTGGCAGGGAAACAGTTAGGCTGGATGATTTTAGAGCTTTTTTCAACCCAAATGATTCTGTGATCAAGGAACTCAAGCAGTTAAGTCACAAACAACACCAGCACGAATTAGCAAGAAGGAGAAAGACCACAACTATCGTGGAAAAAAATGCCTAGAATAAATCCTTCAATGCCTATACAGATTTTTTACAGAATAAAAACTTATTATGTAAAAAATAAAAGCATTAATTGTGCATCAACTGTTTTTTAATGCACCATTCTTCAGCTTTTTAATTTTTAGAACATGTTTTTCTTATATTTAGGAGACAACCTAATATAAACAGATTTGTTATTGACCTGTTAGCCTTAACCTGCAGAGTCTGGTGTCCTTCATTTATAGCAACATGATTTTAGCTTTTAAGAAAAAACACAGACCCTTGTTCAAGATTAGATATTAAAGCTTTGAGCATTCATCAGCAAGCACAGGACTCCAAGGCTTGCACAGAAATCTCAGGGGGTTTTTCTGTCTATCAATATTTTGTGGCACTGTTCATGTGAGAAAAAGCAGAAGATAAGCATCAGGCAATAATGCCAGTGTAAGTGTGATGTGCACTTTGTGGTATTCCTCATTTCCAGTTACAACATCAGGGCTGATGTGTTATCTGTCATAAAATGCTGCCACAAAATATTTAGACATAATGGACTAGATATGCAAACAAGACCTTGCATGATCTGGCCCAGAACTTAAAATTAGGCAAATTAACACTGCCTTTACAGCCTTCAGACTCAACCTGGCAGTAAGTCCCTGAAATCCTCACAGAGGTCAAGAGGTCTTCCACATGGGATGGCAATTCTTATTCAAACCATTCCCTCATATAAGACATTCAGTGTCAGTCTCTCTTTTCTTCTAGACAGGACTGTTTAGGATCCTCACTATTAAAGATAAGAATTCCTTCCCATTTTAGCATTTTAAAAACTCCACAGTTGTGATTCAATCCATTCTTAATATCTTGCTGTCTGTGCAAGGTCCACTTTTCATCTCCCCTGCAGAACAGCTGTGAAGACACAAGAACTGAAATTTTAGCCCTGGTTCAACAGAGCACTCACGCACATTTCAGGTGCTGGTGAAGAGGCTGATTTACTTAAATGCTCTGCTGAGTTAGAGACCTGTGACCTTATATCATATGCAACTTGAAATCAAGCTAATGGCAGCTATAGAACTATGCACTGACATAAACCACTGGCTTTTTCATTCCAGGAACTGAAGGGAAAAAGGAAAACGCTGGTCAGAGTCTGGAAGCTTTGCATATTCATACTTCTCACAGTTGTTAAGTGTTTGAAAATTCAGGTAATGAGCATACAATACTCAGGCTGCCTTTGTATTGCTTGGGGGTTTGCCATTCTAGTAATATCTCTACAGAAACCCTTCTATCAAGACAGGGTTTTTTTGTCCTCAAATTGAATTAGCACTTGTACATTGAAGTTTTCAACATCACCCATAAGATTTTTCAACTTGTCAAAAGAATCTGCATGGTCTCTAACCATGAATAAAAATGATTTCAGATATCATCTTTATTTCAAGTTTTATTTCCTGGGATTAATCTAATTGATTGTGCTGGTGGCTTGTTGAACAGCTGCTGAAATAAACAGGCTATTTGTCTTTCTATGTAAACAAATGGGTACCTGGTTTAATTAAAGTTCATACCAGTGTTGAGGGGAAAAACATCCAACAATAACAAAAAATACCCTATTTTCCAAACTGACACCATACATCTGAAATTGCAAGAACTCTCCTAATTTTCCTCCTGCTGATTTTAATAAATCTTATATCACATAGACAAAAAAAAAATAAAGGCCAGTAAACCATATATAACCTCATTTTTTAAATATATATCCAGACGCTCACACAAGTTATGCATGGTTTTCTCCTCTATAAATAGGAGTAATCCCATAAACCTTTACTTCAACATAATTCTCATTTTTTTGCTTAGAAGACCTAGCCTTGTTTTGCATCTTTGATTACAATCCCATTAACCCTTTTTATAGCTTCGTAACAGACCAGGGTCTACACCAAAAACTGTAGGTAAAATTCAGTGAAATACAAATAGTTCTGGGCAGCTCCCAGCTGCATACGTTCACATTTTTACTTTCCCCAAGTATCTCTAGTGATAGCCTTACTAATAGGAAATAAAAGCAATAAATTGTTCCAAGTAATTCTTCATAAACTCTTTTAAAAAAATTTAGTTGCATTTACATCCTCAGGCATCTTGATTTCCTTAGCTATTCTCATACACATAATCAAAAAACTACGGGCTGGCATGGAGATAATATAAGCGTAAGTAGGTGGAGCCTCTAGCATCAGTGTGGAATTGGGCAAAAATAATTGCTTCTGTAATAGGATGCTGGCAAATAATAGGTACATACAGGATCAGTTTATTAATAGCCTTTTTATGCATAGATAAGCACCACTCTAAGCAGCATGCATGTGCACAAATGAAATATTAATAAGTAGCGCACAGTTGTGTCCAAACAGAGGGAAAGCTCCACAGATAAGACTTAGAATCACTGAATCACTAAATTATTTAGGTTGGAAAATACCTTTAGAATCGAGTCCAACCCTTAACCCAGCACTGCCAGGTGCATCACTAAAACACATCCCTACGTCCCTAAGTGTCACATTTACATATCTTTTAAACACCTCCAGAGATGGTGACTCCACCACTGCCCTGGGCAGCCTGTTCCAATACCTGACAACACTTTTGGAGAAGAAATTTTTCCTAATATCCAACCTAAATCTCCCCTGGTGCAACCTGAAGCCCTCTTCTCTGGTCCAGGCACTTGTTACCTGGGAGAAGAGACTGACCCCTATTCAGCCACAATCTTCTTTCAGGGAATGTAGAGAGTGGTAAGGTCTCCCCTGAGCCTCCTTTTCTCCAAATCTATCACTAAACAGCTAAAAATTTCAGAAAGACAGCAAAGACTTCAGAAGAGGCACAACCAAGCTATGGCTGCTAAAAGAAGTTATTCATTTAATGGCAAAAGTAAGCTATTCCCATTTTCTCAGATCAGTGTATAATTTGGGGGGCTGTCTGTCTTGGGATAGCCTATTTTTACCCTTAACGAAGGAACATAAAAATTCTAATCAGTTTTCAAATCTCAGGAGTCCAAAGAGAATTTGCATATCTGCATAAAGAAGGACCTGGTACAGAAGAATAAAACAGGAATCTTTTGGATTACACAAACTCAGGTGGGATGCTGCTGTGGTCAGTTCCCCAACAGGATTTAGCACAGTTAGTAAGACCTACCTTCTTTCAACCCCTCCTCTGGAATGATGCCAGCTGTAATTATACATTATAATGAGCAAGAATCTTGAATTCACAGTAGAGCAATGAAGTTGTTTCTTCTCACCTTCAGTAATGTATTTCTGCCCTCCTTCTTCATCTTTGCTGTGTTGTTTTGTAGTTTATGTCAAACAAGTCTCATTCTTCTCATTACAGACAAAAATCTCTGCTTGTTGAAGTGCTGAGAGAGCTAATTCTTGTTGTTCTCACTTGTTACAGAAAACCTCCTGCCAAAGGAACCATTTGGCTTAAAATATTGTAAACAACCTCTCCTCCTTTTCCCACCACCACAGCTTGCTTTTAAGAAGTCTGTTTTCATAAACAGCGCGTCTTGTCTGCTCAAAACAGCATAACTGGGAGTTGCCATATCAAATACATTTCTAGAAGATGGCAGCAAAGGAATACCTTGACAGACTAATGATGACCTCCTGCAAGTCAGGCACTTAAAAGGCTCATTTCCCTGGTTAGCAAATTAAAAAGTAATGTCTGAGTGGCACTGCTTCCACTCACTTGTCAAGGACAATAGCTGCCCTGTGGGCTACTGTGGAAATAACACCCAAACTCACCATGAAGGTGGCCACCAAATAAGTCTGACTGGGAGGTATGAAAAACACACATTAATGCCAGCTTCCAGCAGAAAAGACTGAAGCTAGATCAAAAAATACTGACCTGCTTTTTCTATCACACACTTTGCCTTGGTAGTGCCCATGGATTTCTACAGCCTTTCTTCCAAGTTAAAAGCAGGGTGGAAAGGATGAGATTTCTTAAGGAGAAAAAGCTGTCTTTGTACCTGTCTGGGTGTTTTGTCTGGTGCCTAAGTGCTAGTCTCTTAAAATACAAATGCACACAAGCACAAAAGAGATTAAGAAAAAAACCTAACTGTAGTTGTTATTTAAATAAGTCTGTGTAATTCCTGAAGCAAGTAGAAGGGGCAGAAAATGCCTCATGCCCACGACTTAGAAATTCACTGACCTTTGTCATTGATCCTGCACTTAGATTACCACCACTCAGCCCAAGCATTTGAACTGGAGGTAAAAATGAAGTTCTCTCTTTGAATTTGATTTATTCTTGCAGACTTCAAAACTGAGCAGAAAGCCTTGGTAGAAAAGGTGAAAAGTGAAATCTTGATTCTGTTCAGGTTAATAGAGAAGGAACTCTCAACAACTGAAGTTAATCCTGGATTTAGTGTCCAAATTCCAAGTTCTGACCTCATGGGAGTCCCATGACCACTTCTGAAAGTATCAGAGACCAACACACTTCTGCTAAAATATCCTCTGCATCTGAGTGAAGGGATTGCTCACATTGCCCACACATACCAGCAGGTGCTGGGTGATGTTGAGTGAATTAAATTAATTTTCTCTTGGACAAACATGCACTAAAGCCCACTGAGCTCCTCCAGGTAGGAGTGAGCAAAGCCATATGCAAGGAGGTGGAGCTGTTCCCCAGAGATCAGGATTAGTGTTTAAAAATGGGAGAGCAGGATTCCTTCCCTAAAAAGAAAATTGTTTTTCCACATAAACAGGAAAAAAAAAAACCAAAACCAAAACAACAGAATAAACAGCAAACTTAAACCAAGAGGAATGATGCTAAAGGAAGCCATGATTAACCAGTGTTGGGCTTGGTATGTAAGACACTTGCAATACCATCAGCTTCCAGACAGGCATTTCTCATTAGGCTTTGTGCTAATTCTTTATTAATAAGAAGGAAGTTTTTGCCACCTTTGAGTGAGATACCTGGGTATCACAGAATCATGGAATGGTTTAAGTTGGAAGGTGACCTTGGACATCATCTGGTTCCACCCCCTGTGCCATGGGCAGGGATGTGTACGGCAGGATGTGTCCTAGAGGTTGTTCATTTCAGTTCCCCACCCCTGCCCACCCACTAAGGGGTTTTGAGAAGTTCCCACCTTTGTTTTCTATTTTACCTGCTGTGTTACCCTCCATCTCCTGAAGCTGCACTGGGTTACTATTTATTCAACACTTTGCTTTATTAAGACGCAGTTCAGGTTTTCACCTGTGCCGGATGTTTTGCGACCATGAAATAAGGATCTAAAAATTCAAAAGACACAAAAGTCTAAGGAACCTTTCAGACACCTTCTGCTTTCTGAAGAAGCGCCGGCAGATAGAGCAGTTCAGCAGTGCAGAGCTGTTACCTGTGACCTAAAATAGCTTCTAACGCAGCAAATTATTTCAGATATCAACATTGTTATGTTGGAATAAATGCAGAGCTCTTTCTACATTTTTGTCATGTTCTGATAAAACCCCAGCTCTGACAGGATATCTCGACTAAAGAGTCCACATGAAATATGTTGCTAATTATTTATACACCTCTTCAAAGGCTCAGTGCTGCTACTTGTACTTCTTGCTACTCTTACCTAGCCAGGCCCTAAAGCTGTTTTTCAATCACTGAACTGAAACCCCTTAGAGTAACAAGTTTATAATAGAGGTTCATAAACCTGGCAGTGATTAACAGCTCAGGTTAATCAAATGGGTGTAGAACAGGCTTTTCCTCCTTTTTTTCTTTAAAGGAAACTGGCCCCAAGTGCTTTTCCCTTTTTTGCTATGTGGAAATAAATTTGCAATTAACTTTTACTTATTGGTGTTGTAGCAGCCTCTGAAGACCCCAGCCAGAAGCCAGCCCTTGTTGTGCTTCTCAGCACATAAATGTGCACCAGAGGACAGCAGTCACTCTGAAGAGCTGAGAGCTCAGCACCATCTCTCAGCTGAGCTCCAGGGGCCAGGGATGGGCTCTGCCAGGACTCACTCCTGCATGGAAAAGAGCAGGCAGCCTCATGCTTGTGTCACCCTCGTAACTAAAGCTGCTTGATGATTCATAATAATTAAGAGTTGTCCTCCACTGACATGAGAAGTTGGCCAGCTTCTAATGAAAATCAAAATGATCAAATCCACCTACTGCCCAATCTCCAGTGTTCAGTTCACTCCAAGACCAACAGCATGCCCCACACCCAGGGAATTATCAGATTTCAGCTGTTGCAATTGGACTCTCACTGAACATGACAGAGTAACAACAGGAAAAATAAGTTTGTGGTGGTTACCAGGTTGGATGGGCCTAGGAAGTCTGAACTTCCCAAAACTTAGAGCCAGTAAGAAACTCCAAACAGAAAACAGCTATCAGTGGCTGGTTTCTAAACCCTGAACCCATTATTTATCAGTCAGTAGCCACAGCATTTTTGTTTAGGATTTTCTGGAGCATGATCTTGAAATAAATGGCATTAAAATCTTGATTCAATTCCAATTGAGAAAAAAAAGTAACTTCCTGGACTGCACTAGCTAAGTGCAAAGACAAAAAACCCTTTTGAATTAGCACTAAAATGTATATTTGCTTCACCTCACTAAGTCAGAAGGATTTTTTCCTTGTGTTAATTGCTTCTGAAAATTGCAGACTCCAACAACCTAGAGTCTGGGTTGTGACAGACTGAGCCTGAACACCCAACACCTTCTCCAAGGACTCTCCCTCGCAGTTTTGCAAACCCAGACCTCTTTCACGACCAGCTGAGTTTATGATAACAGAACCACCACGTTGATCCAGAGCAAACTCATCCTCCTGCTTGACAGCTCTGCCTCCTCATGAGGTCCTGGCAGCTCACAGGAGCAGCAAGCATCCCTCATCCCCTGCCTGTGTCCATGGCCTGTTGGGGCCTCTCCCTTCTCTCCAGCTGGCAGTGCTCAGGACTGGAGCACCCAGGTGCTGCTATGGGGGCTAAGTTAGGCTGTGCAAGTAATGACTGCCATGGGGTCACCCTGCTCCCTTGCCCTCATCCCAGCCACTCAGCAGGATGTATTTTTTTAATGCTTAGATTTATTTTTTTTTCCTGCTTAGATTTTCATGTTTCTATAGGCCTTCTCTATTTCACTTTATTTTGGTGATGAGCATGAGATTTTGTATTAGCAAGTCAGAAGAGTGATTGAGACCTGAGGTAGAAGATAGTAAGCACCAGTACCCAGTTCTTGGCTGTGCTTATTCCATACCTTGGACCAATCCTGAAGCAAGATTTTCCTTTCACAAGAAGTTTTAAAACCCCACCCCTTAGAGCACTAATGCACTCCACAGCAGAGGAACAAAAGCCTTCATCCTGAAGAAGCAGTGGTTTACTTTTTACCCTCTCACACTGAGTATTCTGTGTCCTCTCCTGCTTTTCTTATGAAACACAGACCATTCCAAATAACAAAAGTTGCCCTCAGAAGGCATCTGCTTCCTTCTCACATCCTGTACTGCCATCACCTGTGATCCCACCATCCTCTACCTGCTTTAAAATGCTGTTCTCACTTTTCATGACAGATCATAGCAATCAAGTATGGATTTAAAAAAGAAAAAAAACCTTATTTGTACATAAACTATTGGTAGACTTCCAGCAAGTTCTGAACAGCAAAATTTTAGCAATCTAAAAGAGACATAAACACAAAGTTGCTTCTCTTTCAAATAATGGCTCAATTTCTCATTTATGGCCTGTGCAAAACTGTTGGTGGTGATTTCTCTAAAAGGGGATATTTCCTCTTCCTTGCTCCTACTTAGACAAACTGACAAAGAGGGGGGAAAAAGGAGCTGGAAAGGACATCACAAAACCTGAAATAATTTTTTTGTTAAGTTATAGTTGGGGGTAGGTTTTTTTACTGTTGGAAAGGTTTCAAAAAATGATATTACAGCCCTAACCTGACCTATGCTATAACCTGAAACCTTAATATTCTGATGGGTGCCAGTATGGGATTTAAGGTCCAATTCATACATACACTTACTAACAAACTAGGGAAGTGCTAACTTACATAGGAATTTCTGCTTGCATAACACAGAGGGATGACAATTTCAAGAGGTAATTGTGTGCTTACGCTAATGGACTGAGTTTTTGTAGTCTCTGGTTCATCAGCAATTTGTTTAATGGGAAAAGAAAAGAAAAAAATAAGCAAATTTCCCCACCAAAACAAGACTGCAAATTCCACTTAGCAGTTCCTTAGTTTTAGTACTGCCAGCACAGCTTGTGTCTCCCCTAGGTTCAGCTCAAACTCTGATTTGATAGCTGGTCTTTGGCTGGGCAGGAGCCTTGCCCACCAAAAATGCACCAGTCCTGCTTTCCTCTTTCATTTCCTTTTGCTCTGCAGAGGCCAGTGGCACCTTAAATCCCCAAGTTCAAGGAAAACCAGCAACTGTTCATACAGACACAGAGATCTGTTGTTTTCTACCATTTTACAGGGCACAGGTCTATGCATGAAAATAAATTTAAAAAAAAAAAGTTGATTATTGCAATGAAATCTTACCTTAAAGTAGGTAAGGCAACACGACACAAACTCCAACAGTGAATTGCAGCCTGTTTTGAAGCCAAATGGAACACTGGACTGCCTCTTTAAAACAGATAGTCTTGCCAAAGAGCAGCACATCTCAACTCTCAGAAGAAAGCTACCCAGCTATTCCCAGGTCTGGCTGAATTTTTAAACACTGAAATGTTTGGAGCACTCACACATGTATTAGTGCAGCAAAGATGCTTCCAATTCACTCAGTTTTTTTCTGACTTAAAATGGAGTAAATAAAAGCAAAACCTAGTCATGTACCTTTGCTGAATTAATGTTTCTTCCCTCCCCCTTTAACCAGCCTGGCTTCTTCATATACGGATAGTGGGCTTGGTTAGGGTCAAGGTTGTCACCATTGTCAGCACCTCGGTGCATGTGTAAAATCACTGTCAAAATGTTACCAAAATGATACATTGTGCAGGTACAGAAGAAAGTCTGCTATCCCCTGCAACATCATCCATTTTTATTATGCCACATTATAAATTACATTTTTCATCGTGTATCTTAGGCATGGAAAATAAATGCACTAACCCTCTAAAAATAAGATTCCTCACTAAAACCATCTATAGAAGATACCAGTCCAGAGCACACATTTACAGCTACACCATAAATCTTTGGTAAAAATGGGATTTATAAAAGCTGTGCTGACACAGCTTATCTACAAGATTCTGAAAATGACAGCCATGAGCAGAGAGCTCGCCCTGCTAAAGCACAGCTGTTTGAATATTGAACATCAAACCCCACAGAAGCCCTCTGACCTCTGCAGCAGCTCCCAAAGCACCCCCACCTGCCTTCCTTCCCAAGCCAGGCTCCCACCCACAGCTGGAGCACAACTGTGAATCAAACAGAGCAAAACTCTTTCCATTACTTCCTTTCCCTCACTTGCCTGCAGGAAGATGTTCTTTCTACCCACCTGTTCTGGGTTTTTCTCACCACCACCTTTTAGTATCTCAAGCAGCTGGGCCTTGGTAATTGATGAACTCCAGTGGCTTTGATCTCCAGGCATGTAACCCTTCCTTGTCAGCTTCCTGAACTTTTCTGGTCTTCTGGTCCATTTTTTAAGTATTCTGAGTGAAAACCTTCTTTAGCACTTGACACAAGCCCTGCAAAATACTGGGACATGGCATGAAGCAACCTTCTGGGGACATGGCAGGGCATCAGGTGAGATGATGTTAGAGAGATGTGAAGTAAGAACTCAACCCCATTTCATTCTGAGATATACCTCTTGCCTCATCCCTGCAGTAGGTGAGTCCCAACACGCTGCTGGGCACCTGAAGGAGGATTTGCTTCTGACTGTGGTTGAGGAGAGGAATTTTCTCAATTCCCTAGAAATGGGCAGTAGGGCCAGGCACCCAGAAGATGCAGCCCTACCCTCTGGAAGCACTTCCAGGAGTCATCCTCCCCAGAGCAAACTCTCAAGGCTCCCCAGGGGCATGGGAACACAGATAAGCTCTGCCTGTCGCTGGCCCCTGTGGCCCTAAAGTATCACCAGGACCAGAGAGGGAGAAAGGGAAGGGCCGGGGAAATCCTGGACCTGAACTCACCTCTCCAGCGCCTGGACTGCCTCGACCTCCCAGGAAAACAAACAAACAAAAACCCACACGAACAAAGCAAAGCAAAACACACACCCCACCCCGGCCCCCTCCCCCCCCCAAAGGCCCCACACCTTCCACTCACCAGCACAAACTGCATTTAACTTTCTGACTGCCCCAGCTGCGTTTATATGGATGGGAGGGGGCGGGGCGTCCCATCCCATCCCGTCCTACCCTCCCCTCCCGCCCCTGCCTTGGAAAGCCCCGCGGGACCCGCCCCACTCCGAGCAGGGCACTCCCGAGTGCATCCCCCTCACTAAAAGCCATCGCACAGCTGTCAGCACTTACAGCAGACAGCTTCAAATGGTTGTAAAAGCTTCTTCAGATCCAACCTCGTCGTTCAGAAATATGCACGGACATTATTAAAAAATATATCAAGCAAAAAAAAAAAAAAGGAAACTCTACCCTTAATAAAAAACCTAATTATCCACACAAAACTAACAAAAAAACCCCAACAACAACAAAAAACAACAAAACAAAACCAAAAAACCGCAAAAAACAAACAAACAAACAAAAAAACAAAAAACCAAACCAACAACAACAAAACAACACCACAAAAAGCCAAAAACCTCCCCATCATTTTGGCCTACTTTGGACTAGAGTGCGTGGACCCTGCAGGAGCATTTTCAAAGGCAGGCACCGTTAGAAGTGTTTCCTCCTGTCATGGGTGTGCAGCAACAAATTCACTTCCCAAGGAAACATGCCGGCCTAAACAAGGAAAGCAAAATACATTTTACTCAAGTAAGTTCAGCATGTCATGGCACCTACCAGGCAACAGAACTGCTGAGGGATTAACAAGTAAAAATATTTTTGATTCTATATTTTCTATATATTCACAGCAATAGACACAGAGTCACACACATGCAGCTTGATGATTTGAAGGGTTTCAAATTACAGCATCTGTGGGGTGTTCCAGGTTCCCCCCATCAAAACAAACAGCAAAACAGTTAAACATGAATTTAGTTCATTCTAATTCAGCAAAATATTTAAAGTAGGATGTGTGGATAGAAGCTCTTGTGAGTAAATGCCTCTACAGAAGTTTGTGGTATATGCTGTGGACTGAGTTGTCCGCATTTTAAATTCTGCTTTGGATTGCCTGTACAAACATCTGTCAATTATTAATCTCCTGCTTTTTTTTTTTTTCTGGGCATAATTTCTTTTCTTTCTTCAGTTTCTCTTTACCTTCACGGTACCATTTTCTGAGCTGTCTCCTTTCCTGCGTGTCTGTGTGCTTGCAGTTCTTAACACAGAACCATTTAATAAGCTTTGATGTTCCTGGCAAAACTCCCATTGATCGTCTTGATTGCCTTTGTAAGAGATTTCACTGGAATTCGATGGCTGTCTCAGGACTGGGGGAGACACGTGATAACACACTCCCAACCCGCTGCTTCCAGCAGGAAATGTTGATGCCAGCTGCAGATGCATTTCACAACTTGATTTCACCTTATTAACAGAATTTAAAACGTACGATACTTCATTTATAAAAAGGGATAGGGAGCACAGGTGGATGCCTGTCCATGCTCTGTGAGGGAAGGGAAGGGAAGGGAAGGGAAGGGAAGGGAAGGGAAGGGAAGGGAAGGGCTTTGGTGTGTGCCCAGATGTTGTACAAAAGGCGGAAACCATTTCCGCTGAATTATAACCAATTTAAAATGAAGAGGATTTGTGATTAGCTTTGAATAATACTTGGCCCAGTGAATGTGCCCACATGTAAGGTGGACACCCCTCAAGATTATCATTGCTGTTATGCACAGATTTATCTACTGGGAATTAAAGTCTGGTTTTCAAGGACTAGGTCTGAGCTCAGCATGCCTGGCCTTGCAGGGATGGGTACTCCAGCACACATCTGATATTTATTTCCAGGAGATGCTGGTCCTGGTGGGTCTTCCCCACCAGTCAGGTTCCAGTCCCACCATGCTCTGTGTGTGCGAATATTGAATTAAAGGGATAAAACAGAATAATTCCCAGACATTTTCTACCACACATTCATGGATGAGTCCATGCCAGACCTCACCAAAACTAGAGAGACTGTGAAAGCACAGTCCATGGCGTGGCACACCCCAAATACCACGGGCCACATGACCTTGTCTCCCTAAATTAGTATTTTAACACACTATTTAATGGCTCAGAGGTACAACAACGACCCAGTTACACAACTGTGCCTGCTCAGAAACATGATGTTTTCATCACCTTTTCCAATGTGTATCAACTGTCACAGTTTTTTCTTTCTGGCTGCAAGGAGAAGGCTGCCTGGTGAATCCTGGGGACCTGTAAAGAGATCAGCCAACACCTTGTATGGCAGAAGGGAGAGAAAAGAAAATAATATTTTTCTTGAAAACGCTGAAGAAGTAGATGGAAGACACTGAAAATTTACAAGGGCTAAGAGCTCCGAGCTGAGGACGTGCCCATGCTGGTGATCAAATTAAAAACCACAACATTTTCCCTAAGTTAGAGCAAGCCCTGGAAATATCTGAAATGCAAGCACCATCTTTCGTTGCACCGAGTGCCTGGCACCAGCCTCCAGGCACCAGGCTGAACACACACATCCTCACTGCTCCAGTTAAATGGCACACAGAGGGAGGAATTTCATGCTTAATTAGGGAATGTGTTTGGAATATGATTTGTGATAATACATCCATAACAAGGGGAATTAATGAAAATAATTAATGAAGGCTAATCTAAGATACCAGGGTTTTGTCTAAATCAGCAAGAGTAGAGTCCCAAGGACATTCACAGTGTGATTTATAGGATTTTTTTAATGATCCATGAGGTCTTAATATTTTCAATACAAGTAGGAGCTGGGGATGGGGTTAGAGAGAGCTCCCACCTGTGAGACTGTTTGTAAGGTGGGGTCCTGTGTTCCTGTGAGAGTTAGATCTGAATTTATCTGCTTTGTATTATCCAGTGTTTCTTTTCCTTTAGAAGCCACTTTATGTCTGAATTTCCCTCTTTCCAATTTTATCTTGATCTGTAAGGGAGAGCAGTGAAGCCCGCTGCATATCCAGCTGCTCTGCTTTTACAGTGTTTGGGCAGCAGTGTATCTCAAAAAAGAAACACCCCAAACCCAAATCCAAACAATCAGAAATACAAGCCAAAATCACAGCCTTGCAGGACACTCGTGGCCCTTGAGCTATAAAGCATACAATGGAAACTTGAATTAAAATGAATGTATCAAAAATAACTTTTGCACGGCACCACAGCAAGCCAAGTCAAGGTGATCACTGTGCTGATCCCAGCTAGATGGCACAGGGCAGGAGAGTCACCATTGCCACTGGTGTTAGCCAAGGCTATGGATGGAAAAGGCCTTTCCTGAGGTCTCCAGGGCTGGCAGAGCCTTGGAAGAGCCTGAGGAGCTGCAGGAGTGTTCTTGGTCTCCCCTGCCACACGGGGCCCACCTCAAACAGCAGCTCCAACAAAGAGAGGGGGTTGGAATCCATGCCAAAATAAATGCCAAAAAGCCCTGTACAAAGAGAGGCCCTGCCTCCACCTCCACCCTCCCTGTTGGAAAAGCAGTTTTGGGATGGTGTCCTGGGTGCTGTGGGGAATGTGCAGTGTATGTGAGCAGAGGAGAGGCAGTGTGAGCTGGACAGCTCCTGCTTAGCAGTCTGCTCACATCCTTCTCCCACGAAGAATATTCAGCTTTCTTTGTCTAAAATGTTGAGTGGTTGTGAATAGTAAGGATAGACTATCTGTAATTATTTTTAAATTATTAATGGTTTTGTTAGATCACTTCACTTCTACATTAGGTTTCTGTTAATGTAAGTTAAATCAAAATGTACTTCAGTTTCCAGGCAGCTCCCAAATGTATTTTTCATTCTTTCATAACATTACTTCAAGTTCTCGATGAGGTGTCTATGATAAAGTTTGCTCCCGAGCAGCAGACTTCCAGTGCTAATGAATTCAGCGAAAGGCTCACCAGGCAGGGCTCTCATCAGCCGGGCTGGATGGCAATGAGGAGGCCGTGGCTGCATCCCCAGACAGTGTCCCACCCCCAGCTTCCAGGTGTCATACCCCATCCGTGAGGGGGAGCATGGGATCCACGGCGGGATCATCAAATGCGGGGGGGAAATTTGTCAGAATAACCGAGTTACTCTATTGGCACTTTCCACCATGCTTAGGAGACGCGGCTTGTTACGCCAGGCGCTCCTGGTCAGAAGAAAATATTCGGGGAGTGCTTGGCTCAGGGCTCAGACCCTGCAGGCAGGGAGGAGAGCTTCCTCCTTGCCACCCTGCCCCAGGAGATGCTCTCGGATGGGGGAAAAGAGCGGGGCAAAATGCCGATTTCTCTTCCCTCCTCGCTCTTCAGCCGGGCTCCGGGGGTCCGCACCCCCACCCGGCCGGCGCCCCGCTCCTGCCGAGGGCGCAGCGCTGGGGACAGGAGCGTGAGGAGTCAAACGCGTGCATTCAACACAAACGCCACGAAAAAGATGCCTGGATAAATTATGCAGAGGGATTTCTGGATTTCTTTCAAGTAATTAAGTTTCGATTTCTTGCATTTATTTTAGTGCCAGGAAGCACGAGGCGCCACGGACGGCAAAACTCCTCATTGATCGTTCCGGGCTCGAAGTTTGACTTCGTGACTTGACTCGGCTCGCGGCGGCGGCGCGGCCGCAGATTTGGGGCGGAGGAGGAGATTTGGGAGCGGGGGAGCAAATTTGGGA
>NW_005054304.1:3032810-3034080 GCF_000277835.1 Geospiza fortis | reverse complement strand
GGGCCGCACCCGGCGTGGGCTCGGCCCGCGATCGCCTCAAAACGCCCAAAATGTTGTTATTGATGGCTCTTTCTTGGGCGTTGGAGATGCTCGATGCTTTAGACTAATTAGACAAGCCAAAAGCCTTTTGAAGATTAAGCAAATTGGACAACCCTTGTTAATTAGAACATAATTTAAAGTTTGAAATTATATCACTCATGAAGTAGCCTAATTAGTATGACGATATGTTAATAGCCTACCGAGACACGAAGCGCGGAGGTTTGGCATGAACTCCTTAAAGGCTTGCAAGAAAATCCTCTTTCCTATGTTGTCATTAATAAAAGATTTCTATAGACTTCAGCCTTTCAACGGTGACATACAATTTATAGTACACACAATGCATTAGCCCATAGTGCTGCTCAATTTTTTTACTATTATGAAAACTAATAAATTCGTCAAGCTGAATTAAGCATACAAATCAGATGAGGCATAACAGATTACATATTGAAGCGCCGTGTCTCCCGAGCCTAAATGAAATTTCAATCTAATAATTCCTTCCTGGCCCGGCCATAATTTGTTTAGAGATGTTGTTCTACTTCTTTCCAAGCGCTATTCACACCATAATTAAATGATACTCAAGCTTTTAACTTTGATTTATTTCATTTCTCCGAGCTAGCGACAGTGAGAGCTGATACAATGTAATTTTTTTTATTTCCCTTAAAATTACCAAGTCTGCTGTTTAGGTGAGAAATTAAACACCTAAGCACTTATTTTAACCTTTTTGCTGCAAAGCGAAATTCATGGAAATAAACCCGACCACCTCCAGGAAAACTGACTTTCCCCGATTTCTTTTCTCTCTCTTTTCATTTTTTTCTTTTCCTTTTCTTCTTTTCCTACTAGACAGGCGTGGGAAATTGGCGGGATAGCGGTGCGCTTTTGCAGGAGGATCCCTCCGGTTCCCCGCCGGCGGGGGCAGCCCCTGGCCGCCGCTCCCGGCCTTTCCCCGCGCTGTGCCCCCGCATCCCCCGCCCCTGCGGTGCCAGAGCAGCGGCGGGACACTCTGGCTGTAGGTGCGTGCTGAGCCCGGACGGGACTTTTTTCCCCCGTTTTTAAAATTTATTTTTCCTTTCCATGGAAGGTGGATTCGAGGCGGTGGGGTCGTCGCTTCCCCCCTCCTTTCTTTTTCTTTTTTTTCTTTTCCTTTTTGGCTTTTTCCCTCCCCTTTCCGGGAGGCGACGGGGCGCGGCGCGGCGGTGAGTGCGGGAGCACGCGTGGGCGTGGGAGCGGCGGG
>NW_005054304.1:3028925-3030595 GCF_000277835.1 Geospiza fortis | reverse complement strand
GCCGGGCGGCCACCCACACCGTCAGCGCCGCCGCCGCCCACAGAAAATCCCATAAACAACCAGAACAACAAAAAGGAAAGGAGGAAAACGACCCCAAACGACCCCAGCCCACCCCGCCGCCCGCCCCGCGCCCAACTTTCGGGGGAACTTCCCCGCGGAGCCGCGTCCGGACCCGCCCCGGCAAGTACCGCTGGTTTTTATTCCTAACAGACCTCGCCCGGGTGGCAGCGGGGTGGCCACGATGCCATGGCTTTCTCGGGACCCAAACTTGAATCTAGAGTTGAGGCTTCGCACCGCGAGAGACGTCTAAAAATATTTTGATTTAAATAATAATAATAATAATAATAATGATTTAAAAAAACAGATGGCAGGTTTTTCTGCATTTACACTGCGTATTATAAATATATAAATATATATATATTTTTACTGTGGTTATTATCCTTTTCCTTCTCTGAAGTTATAACGCTTAGGAAAGAGCTGATCCTGCTGTGTTCACTGGTCTTCAAAAGCTATTATTAGATTACTGCCAAAAAACCCCTTGTAAATTATTAATTTATCTCTCTAGCAACTTCATTTTGTGCTCATTCTAATTAATTACACCTCTTTAATCTAAGTCTTGATAAAAGTAAAAAAAAATTGTTAGTGAGAATCAAATATTTTGTGTTGGTAGGATTTATGAACGTGAGCTTTTCTTCTTCTGAATGTCCCTTTTGGCCATTTGTAAATTGTCACCTGAACCTAAGGTATTTCTCTGGCGAGTATTCTTATTCGTACGGCGTCGGCACCCTATAGTAGATGTCTTACGTTATTTGTGTAGCCTGATTCACTGTCCGAGGTATTTGTTTACCGCGTTACATATTTAATGGGGATTCCCATATTGTCCCCACCACACGCTGCTCCCGAAGTGAGAAAGGACGTGGCCGCGTAGGTGACAGCGCTGGGGGGGTGGGGAGGGTGGGGGTGGGATTGTCGCTTCGGGTTTCTTGCCAGCACAATATCCGTCTTTCTCGATTTCAAAGGTGTATCGTGACGGTATTCCGACCGGCTAGGTTATTTATTTAATTATCCGATTGCTTATTTATTTATTTATTTATTTGTTCGGTTATTTATTACCTTTAATTGCAATACTTTTCCACGGAGGAAAGTCCTTTTTTGGAAGTCTGTAGAAAAGCCAAATTAAAATTTGTAGGGAAGGGGAGCGAGCGAGAGAGGCTGCACTGCTTGTAAATTCACAGCCGATTTGGTACACTTCTTTTTGGAACAACAACAATAAACTGAGGGTACTCAGTTGGGTACCTGTATGTATTGTAAATATTTCATTGGCGTTGACGCACATATAGATATATTCTTACAGATTTCGCTGTATTGCTATTCTATCCGAGACTGTTTGAAGTCTTAAGTTCTGTACATGACGCGATTTCGTTGGGTTTTGTTTGGGTTTTTTTATGTTGTTGTTTTTGTTTTGTTAATAGGAGGTTTATTTATTCTAGTAATGTAATAAGTTATTTTTAAATGTTGTTAAAATCGTCTTTCATTAAAAAAAAAGAAAACAGGATTTTTTACGTTTTATTGGCAAAGCGCGTTTGCTGCTTCTTGTTTTTCCCCCGCCAGCCTCTGCCCGAGCTCCGCGCCGCCTCCAGGCAGGGGCAGCGGCCCCCGGCGCGCCCGGG
>NW_005054304.1:3017685-3019676 GCF_000277835.1 Geospiza fortis | reverse complement strand
GACTCCCACTTTTTGGGGAGGGGGTGGCGCGGACCCCGCCCCCCCCCGCGGGAAGTGCCCCTGCCCCGCGGGCCCGGGGCTGCTTCCGAGAGGGGAGGGAGGGGAGGAGGAGCAGGGAGCGGCCGCCAGGGCAGCAGGGTCAGGCAGCCCGGCTGGGGAGGGCCCCGGAGCCCCCAGAGCAGCAGAGCCCCCCCAGACCGAGAGCAGGCGAAGGCAGCGAGCGGCGAGAAGAGCCCCTGCACCGCCTCTGCGCCCTCTTAAATGAGCCATTCACTTAAAGGCTATTACGGGCGAATTAATAAATTACACAGCGAATTATTAAATCCAGATAATTACAAGGAATAAGTAAGTAATCATTAGTTATCTCAGCTAATTACTGTGGGTCAGAGCGAGCGAGAATGTGAAATCCTCCTCGGGAATTAAAATTAACTTTGCACTGTGAGTCTCTCTGCTTGACATCCCCAGTCTGTAGGCACATGGCAGCTCCCCTGTGAGCTCGGCTTTCTATTTAACTTGGAGAGAATGGAAATAAAATTAAGTGGCGATGTGATAATAGGAAGCTGCTTAGAAAGCAAACGCGGTGGGTTTTATTTTTTACCTTTTACTGCCTGGAGATAGATCGCTCTCTAGTTTGCCAAATTAAAACCCCGGGGCAATTAGCCGACTTCCCCCGGTCCCTGCCGGTGCCGCACTCGCAGATGATTAACAAACGAAAAGGCAGGGAAGAGCCGGGGGGCCGAGGGGTGTGTGGGGGTGCAGAGGTGCCCGGGATCTGGGAGAACCGGGCCGGGTGCCAGGGCAGCCCCTCCGCTGCCCGGGCCGAGCAGGGCTGAGGCACCAGCGTGCTTTGTTTTGGGAGACAATAAGCTGACGAGCTCTAATGAGGGTCCTCGTCTCTTCCGTTGATCTTTCGCCAGATCCTCCAGGAGCCCCCCCTCTCCCCCAACACCCATCTACGGCACCACTTCCCGGCTTTCCTTCACGTGCATCTTTTGTAAACAGCAGATCCATAGGCGGAGATGCTCGCACTGCTCTCGCCGGGCTTTGCCCGCATTAAAGCAACAACAACAACAACAACAAAAACAACTGCTGTGCGTGCACGGCGAGGAAAAATATCTCGGTTTTTTTGCCTTTATCAATTGCAATTAGGTGGACAGTCTTCCCCCTCTTTCCTTGCTCCAGTCTGGGATGATAATTAAAATTTAATGAAGCCTGGGAGTAGCAGAGCTCTGTCTGGGGACTGTGGAATAGAATATTTTAACTGTACATTTACACCAAGTGTCTGGCTTCAAAGACGTGACTGCTTTTAATCTCGAATTAGAAAACCACAGACCTGAAATTAAATATTAGCCACCCTCGGCTCCCCTTCCTTCCCGCCACACGGTCACGCCTGTGTTCTCCTGCCTTGCCCCACGACACGCACACATCCGCGTCTCGAGTCTCCAATTACCCTCGCTTTAATAATAAATGGCTTTGCCGGGGTGCGGGTTTTCCCCCTTCTTTTCCTTTCCTTTTTTTTTAAATAGGGTTAATGCAATATTAATTGCTCGTAGCTGCTATAAGAATGCGCCGCGTTTTTCCAGGAACAAATCGATGGATCGGGGCGTCGAGCGCGGAGCAGGAGGCGCAGCCCTGGGGCCGCCCGGGTGAGTACGGCCTCCAGCGGGGCCCTCCGCGCCCGCGCAACTCCCGCGCCCCTTCCCGGCCCGCCGGGCGCTGCCCCGCTCAGGATGGGGGCTAGTCGTCCTTTTCCCTCCCCAAATGCTCTCCCGGGGGAAACCCCAGCAGTGCCCGCTCCTGGGACAGCCCGGCTGGTTTGTGATCCCGGCGCGGTGAGCGGGGTGAGGAGGATGGGAGTCAGCGTTCCCCTCCCTCCCTCCTTTATGGTTGTTGTTATTTTGGCAGGTGAGACCCCGAGCCCTCCCGGAGGAGGGGAACCTGCCCCGCGGCTGCGGCTCAGCGCGCCCCGCAAAGGGAAAGGAGGGGCTTGG
>NW_005054304.1:2969880-3015806 GCF_000277835.1 Geospiza fortis | reverse complement strand
CCTCCCCTGCGCCGCCATCCTCGGGCTTCCCCCGGGCAAAAGCAATAAAGCGGGTAATTAGAGTGCTAAAGACGGATGTAAATAACGGGGAGGAGGCGGCGGTGACAGGCGTGCGACGCGGCCGCTGCCCCCGGGCATGAGGGAAGGAGCCCCGCGGTGCCCGCCCCGAGGCTCCGTGCGGGGGTCGCGCTGTCCCCGCGGCCGGAGGGCGCCGGCGATTCAGGAGGGACCCCCCGCCCTTCAGAGAGGCCCCCTGGCCCCCGGAGCCCCCAGGGCGTGCAGGGCAGAGGGGCTGCGGTGGGGGGAAAGCTGCAGCGATCAGCAGCCTTTCAAACCCCGCTGCAGCCCGCGGCAGGGGCTCCGAGTGGCTTTTCACACAGGCTTCTGTCAAAGGGGGGTCTCCTTCACCCCGCGGTCCCAGGCACACACGGACACCCCAGGTATTTCTCCTAGAAGTGTGATGTGTAAACAGCCACATGTGTGATCAGCCCTGCTCAGCTTTGGGGCAATGAGCCCAGGGGTGCTCGCCATCAGAGCAGGGTGACGTACATCCATCCCTGGCCCTCACGTGTCCCACGGCTGGTGCTGACCAGCTGGGTGCATTTCCTGCACTTTGCATGCTCCAGCATGGGGTGTCCTAGTCCTAGAGCCTGGAGATGACCTGCCCTAGAGTCACCACTTCTATATTGGTCCCCAAAGCTCTCTGGGCAGAGGAAGAGAAAAATACCCTCAAGGCAGTGAGGGAAAACACCACCGTGGGTGGGCAAGAGAGGAGGCACAAAGAGCCACCAGGCGGCCCGAGGGTGATGTGATGAGTTGTCCTTGCAGATGTGTCCTTAGTGATTGTCACCAGGAGCACACAGGAGCTGCAGCAGAGTGGCACAGGGCCCTGAGCTGGCTGGCCTCTGTTTGCTGTGTCTGTCTGCATGTGGCACTTGGGGACAGAGTCCCCTCAGGGTGTGTGTGGGCACATGGGGATGGCCTGCTGGATTTGAGGAAGGCTCACAGTGTGACAGGAAGCCTTTTCTTAGCCATCTTTTCACTCACTCATAGATTTTCTCTGGCCTGTGGCACCACATTATTTTGGAGGGAAAACCATGGAAGTAGGTGGGGTAAACTTTGAGAATGCACATTTTTTAGGGAGGACAGTTACAGGGAGATAGCTTTGTCTGCATTGAACAAAGCCATTCCAAACCAGGATGTCAAACATAGACTTGGCCACACCAGATGGGGAGGGAAAACCACGGAAGAGTCTCATGTTATGACCATACCAACATTTTATAGCAGCAGTGGCTGTAGCTTTTACAAAAGCAAAAAGTTCAGTTTCTTGCCATATTTTGTGGGCAGAACTTGTAGATGTGCAGCAGCAAATGAACCATGTCCTGTTCTCACCCTGGACACCGTTGTCAGGGACTTCTGGCAGTGACACGTGTGGCAATGCCTGCTGGGCAGCAGCAGGGAGGTCCCTGGGCCAAAGAAGGGTGTGATGAGCAGGGCTTGTGCAAACTTTGGCATAATAAAAGCCTCCACCCCACAGGTACACACAAACATACAGACACAGCAGATGTTAGGTAAAAAAAAACAAAACCAAAAGGTGTCACCTTTTGAAATAGTTTTTACATCCTGAGTTGCAATATTTCTTTCCTGATTGCTCTTCCTTTTAGAAATACAGATTCTTTAAGAATAGAGCCTTAAAATGCGGCATCTGTAAGAATGACTGTGAATGGACACATCTGGTTCTTGACACTAACCCTTCCAAATTTCTACCACAAAAAGTGTCTCACCACCCTCCCGGTGAAGCTGAAGGTACGGGATCCTTGGAGGCCTCCCAGTTCAGCCCCTCTGGAGGCTGGGATGGTAGCACAGCTCAGCCGCTCCTGGCTGTGCCTGCCCCAGGGATTGAAGCAGGGCAGGACACCACAGGCAGCTCTGTGCTGGCTGGAGCTGAGGGACACCTGCCCAAGCAGTGCCTGGCATGGGCTGGGCACAGGATCTGCCCCAAGCAGGCTGTTCAGGGGTGCCCAACTGTTTTGGGGAGGCAGGGGAATAGAGGAAGGGAGTCAGCCATCACACAGAGCTGCTTGGCCCCAGGCTGGAGAACAGCTCCCAGCTGGTTCTGCAGACTGGCTGGGATGCAGCCACCAGAGACCACCCACCACTCACCTAAAGCTTTCTCCCTTCTGTAAAGCCCTTTTCTTCCCTGCTGGGGAGGTCAGGCTGTGTTTGGCCTGGATATGAAGACCAGAGCTGCTTCCCTCACCCAGCTGAGCTGCTTTGTCTCCCTGCCCCAGGCATTAGCACTTCTAACTCGTGGAATAGTCTGGATTAGAGCCAGACAGCTGCTGGGCTCTTGCCCCATGCAGATTTGCCAGGCAACGGCACCAGGACTTTGTGAGGTTCTGACCTCTCCAAGGACCCTCCTGCCTGTCCTTTGGATGATCCCAGAGCAGCCCTGCATCCCAGTGGTCCCACATGTGTGCTGGTGACCAGGGACAGGTCAGGCATGGGATGGGGCTGCCCTCCCAGGCAGCTCCTGGGGATGGAGCAGGAGGCAGCCCTGGGAAGGTGGGGAGAGGGTTTTCCTCCTTTCAGACAGCTGTTAAAATGTTTTCATTTAATCAGCCACAGCACGCACGGCTCAGTAAAACAGCTGGCACCCGGGCTGATGCATGGGGATGTGTAATTTTGATTCCTACCTTTCTGTTTCAAAGCTGTGTCGTTTTCAGCACTTTGATCCAGAGACTAAACTTATTGTGGCATATTTATGTATATGACATTTTCGTTCGCTCCTTTATTTATTTATTTCTGCAAAACACGGCACTGACAAGGTTTCTAGTGCTGAGGCAGAGATGCTCTGTGAAGGAAAACACATGGGCCAAACTCCAGCATGTGCTCCAAGAATCCTGTTTTGTACATGTCATAGGCTCCAATGGTAGGAGCAGTGGCAAAGTGTGGAAAAGCTCATGCAGGAAAAGGAAAAACCAGGCTGGGGGTGAGTGACAGTGTATTTAATGCTGCATTCCAATGGATTGTGTTTTAGTTTTATAAGGATGCATTTTTCTAGAGTTTTACAGTTCTTTCAGGGTTGTTATGGCAACTCAGTGCTTTTACCCCTCCCTGATAGTAGCATACTGATCCCCACAACATTCCCAGGAATGTGCTGCTATCCAACCTTGCAGCAGAGGAATACAGAGCAGTTAAGGATGGATGAGGAAATGGAAAGAGGTTTCCCAAGTCCTAAGAGGGCTCTTCGACTTGGGACCAACCCTGCCCCATCTGAGAACATATCCAAAACACTGAACCAGTACTTCCCTTCAATCTCTCACTCCCAGGGCACTGGCAGTATGAGATACTCCATGAAACACCCATTTCCCTAAGAGCACAGCAGTTTTTTTAAAGCTCAGCCTCAGGTGTGCTGCGTAGGGGAGGTGAAAGCTGACTTCCCTGAATTTGGGCCTTTATGTTGGGTTCTGTGGTGTCAAATAAGGCACAAACTCTGGCTGACATCAGAGGATGGAGCATTAATAAAATCCTCTTGCCTGGGGATTTCAATACATGTGATTTTCTGCCTTTTCCCTTGTGTGGGACACACATGGGGTCTGTTATCTTGGTTGTCCACTCTGCTGGACAAAGCCTGTGGGGATACATCCACAGCTAAACCACTTCCCCATCTGTTCTATTGGCCTGAAGAGGGCTTAAAACACTTTTAAAACTGGTTTCAGGCTGGGGAGGTACAAACAGACAGGGACAGCCATGTGGAATGTGGTTCCCCCAGGAAGGGAAGGGGGAACCAGGGAGCCAGGTCTCATCCATGACTGAGCCACCTGAGGAAGAGATGCTGCTCGTGTGGACATTTCAGCACTTGGGGCACCTCCTTCGCCCTTTCCTGCCTCCCAGACAGCTTCTGTTCCAACAATCCTCATCCCCCCAGTGCAGCAGCAGCCTGAATGCAGTTCTCATGGCTGAGGCTGGCATTTATTCCGTGGGTCCTCCTGTCCATGGACACCTGTGAGCACAAACAGCACTGTTACCCACATGGAAGAAGGAGAACTCATTTCTGTAGAAACATTTTAAACATCCTCAGCAACAGTTTCAGAAGGTCTTGGGTTTCACATTAAGAGAGCTCTAACGTTAAAACTGGGAAAACCCAAAATATTAAATTAAAAAAAAACAACCACTCCTTGAAAAGCAACTGAGAAATTGCTGGGGCTGTTAATTTCTCAACTTTGGAAAAGACTCTTTGACTCATACACATCCAAACTGAATCCCTGGGCAGCGCTGACACCAACTCTCCCTTCACCCCTCCAGATCACTACCCTTCTCTGCCCTATGGGTGTTTTTGAGCCAAGTCTTCTTTTTTCCTTCTTGCCCAGAGGAAATCACCAGGTGGCTGGGCTGCTTCCTTGGGTTTTGTGTCAGATCTCAGTAAGATCTCACCCATGTGCATATTTTAAGCATGACAATCTTTGAACTATCCCTGACTGAACAGAGAAAAATGAGAAGCTTTTCTCACATAATGGTACCTTATATCCAAAGCAGGAAAACCACCTGCAATCACAGGAGAAATATAACACTGAATGTGGTTCATTTTCAGTCCAGGCTTTCTAGGAAGAAGATGTTGTTCCACCTTTCCTCTCACTTCAAAATTGCCTGCCTTGCCTTGATCTGGGAAAGCACTGTGCTCAGATTACGGGCAAATACGATAAACCAACATCTCAGAACATGTGTAGTTCTTTATTTTGAGGTACCTGTAGGCACTTTTGGCTGGCATTTCATCATTCCTCAGTCTTCTTTCTACCGAGGCAGAATCACTCAGATACTGTAAAACAACATTGCTTGCTACCTTACACCCTAGGCAGTGAGCTGTAACTAAGATGCACACGTGCAACCTGGTGGTTTTTTCTGCCAAACACCTCTGCAAAGCCAGCTGCATGACACTGTCACACACATAAGTCACTGTATTGCCCTGCTGACACCCCCTGGTTACAAGTACCCCGCTTTTCTGAAGGTAAAAATCCTCCTGGAGTACAAAACTGCCAGAAGAATAAAAATTGTAATTACAAATCTTAACTTAATACACAGTATTTATGTGTTCATTTAAATATTACATTTCTGTGGCAAGTTTTTTCATTGTGTGTTGTTCAGTCATGTTGGGACAATTTGTTAAATAATGCAGAGGCACTTGATCATGGAACAACATCTGAGGTGATTTACAGTTCCATCTTTTAGCAGCACACCTGTAAATTGCTATAAATAATGCTAAGCCCTATTAAGGAGACATCAGGGTGCTTCCAGACAGAGGGAATTAATGGGGAAGCAGTTTTACCCAGGATGATCCTGGGTAAAAGCACTGCCAGTTGGGGTTCCAATACACAGGACTGCACAGTCCACAGCCAGGCCTGAAGGGGAACTTGTGGGAGGTCAAATCAAGTTGTGGAATGGCAGAGTTTGGAAGGCATTCAGCAGCAGGCTGGTGTCCAGAGATCACTGACATTGCAGGCTTAAGTACCTTTGTTACTCTTGAGGCAGTAATGGACTTTTTACAGGTAAGATGTTTGCAGCAAAGCTTAATTTGAAAGAGCTCCACATTTTTACTTCTCATCTGTATCACATCTTCATTCAGCAGCAAGGATAAAATGAAGGAAGGCTGTGAAGCATTGGAACTGTGGAGACAGAGGGGACACTTTGAGTGAAGGTGAAGAAGGCAAAAAATGGGTCTAAGGAAAAGTGTGGAAGAAAGAGCAAATGGGGAAAGGATACAGTAGGCTCAAAAAGATCAGATAATTTACTGTAATTTGTATTTGTGTGTCA
Organism: Geospiza fortis; assembly: GCF_000277835.1. Classification (NCBI taxonomy): domain Eukaryota; kingdom Metazoa; phylum Chordata; class Aves; order Passeriformes; family Thraupidae; genus Geospiza; species Geospiza fortis. The sequence continues at coordinate 3,009,995 of NW_005054304.1, read as the reverse complement.
ACCAGAAGCCTTTTGGCTGGGAGGTGAGATTGTGACTTAGTTCTGCTATGAATATCCACCTACCTGAAAAAAGATTTATTTCTTTTTAATGATGCAATGCTGTATGTGGAAAATGGTGAGAAAATAGGATCAAGCTCCTAACCAAGGACTGGCCATGGCAAACCAGACAAAACATGGAAAGTACTTACCCCAGATGAGTGATCATCATGCAGGGAGGCAAAAAGCCAGCTAAAGATGGCAGGACCACATTAAACTATGAAATAAACCTTTTCAGCTCATAGTGCTGTTACCAACACCTGCCCTTCAATGGTGCTGAAGATGATTTCCAGGTAGAAATTCAAAAGGCCCCAGTAGAGAGATCAGGAAAGGTATGGTGACCCATAATTCAGAGCTGCCACATGCAGGCTTTTACTTCAGCTTGCAATACCTGTGGAGACATTGAAGCCTTTGCTTCAGAAGTCAAGAGCTGACCTGTCCTTCTGTTACAGGAGAGCTGTCACAGGAAGGAGATTTAGCACACACGTGGAATGGTCTTCAAAGGCTCAGAAATCAGAGGAACAACAGCTTGTCTTGTCTTCCCTGAACAACAGCTCTGACCTATGCCTGAGATTAGACTGAACCAAGCTCACCCTATTTTAGAGGTGGAAAAGCCTCTTCCTGGCTCATGTAGTCAACACCACGACAGGCTCATGAGCCTGGGCTTGGTTCCACAGTGTCTTTTAGCTGATGAAGACCACTATACATTTCCAGCACCTTTTTCCTTTGAAAAAATAGTTAACTTCAGTCTCACAGTCCTGAAGATATTTCACTCTTGTCTAATATTAAGAAATGTACAACAGGGACTGCAGAAATAAATCCCAGCATCTGATGGTGAGATTAAACCCAGCAGCTTTCAAGGGAAAGTGCATTGTCTCACTGATGGAAATACTCCAGCTCCCTACAGTGGGACATGGGATCTGGGAGAAATAGAGAGGGTGACTGAGACAAACATACTTCTTGCAAATATATTAGTTTAGGTTTTTTAATCTTTTACTTTCCTCACCTTTACAGCTTGTTTTTTTATTTACTTTGTATAGACTATGAAGTTTTGTGGCACAGATAGTTTCAGAAAGTTATTTTCTAAGCAGGTCCCACTATCCTGAATTTTCTAGTCAGGAAGAAGGAGATAAAAACCCTAGAACATGACTTGTATGAATGACCCCACCCAGGGACACTGATTAAACATCACCTGCTCCAAGGTGGTTTGGTGTGTGTGTGTGGAAGTGCAGCCTTGAGCGGGTGTTCATGTTTCTGCCAAAAGCAGTGCAGAACCTGAGTGTGTCGGTGATGCTGCCCTCCAAGAACAGAGGTTTGTAGAAGCAAAGTAAAAGCAAAGCCCTAATTCATCAAAATATTCTAATATCACAGAGCTCCTCTGAGGGTATCAAGGCTCAGCAGATGTGAAAGCTCATTGCAATTCTGAATGTTAAAGGGGTTGCTGTGAGAGAGAAGCAACCAGGAGGTGGGAAGCAGGTAATCCTGAACTTCCCTTACCATAAATAAATTTTGGTTTAATCTGTACTGCGAGCAGCCATCAGTGCCAAGGAAACATTTTCTCCTGGTACTTGTGTGGAAAGAGAGTGTCTAATTTCCTCAGCCAAGTGACACTGAGGAGCCGGGAGGCAGACAGCTCTTATGAAAGCAAACAGCAAAATAACAGTGACCACTGGGCTTCAGGGAGGGCTCTTTGAAGATGTTTTTGAAGTCATTGCTATGGTTAAGTCCAGATTTAAGTCACTACAATTGTAAACTGTGAACTTGTGGCCAGCTGGGACAATGTTTTCTGACAGTCCAGGAAGACCAGGAGCAATGTTGCCAGGGATAGAACAGCTCAGTGCACGAGGCAGCAACCTTTCCAAGCTGATTTACCTCTGTGTATGGATAAGTATGTCCCAAATGAGGGGCTGGATGTGCCAGTTACAAAAGCTGCCTCCCACAAACAAGGGCTGCCTCTCATCTGTCTGGTGTAGGAGATCTCAATCCTAGCTGGGCTTGGAGCCGAGCAGGAGTCAGGAACTACTGCCACTCCCAGACACTCCTCTACTCCTCTTAGGATGCTCCAGTTCCCAGTCTCTGGCTCAGCCATGTGCTACTGAAAATCTGCTGGGTGCTGGTTTTCTGTCCCACGTCTCCCATGCTGCAGGAGACCAAGTTGCAGAACTGAGCTGGAGAATGAGCAGCTGCTGGGACCACTTGAGACTTGTCCACCCCAGGATCCTCCTCAGCTCCTGGAGACTTCAGGCCTGTGCCAAAAGAGGGCTCACACATGGAAATACCCATGAACATGTTTATCTTCAAAGACAGCACACACATTCTATCTACTTGTAAGCATTTGTATGGCAAATACAGAGGTATTTCAGGTATTTGAGGTATTGAAGTTATGTTGTCAAACAAGACACAGGTTTGTTTAAAACAAAAAAAAGTCCTCATTCTCTTCTTTGTCTTCTTTGTAGGAGCTGTCTTCAGAAATACCTGCCTGAATCTCAGGATAAAGTCCTTGATGCACACCACTTCTGAGGGCTGAGTTCTTACCTCATGAATAATAGTTGCACCTCATAGAACTACTCAAGATTTTTAACCTATTTCTTGCATTTTTACATGTATATTATTGCTTCTTCCAGTTACAATCTACTTTTTCCTAGCAGGAAACTAACATGTGGCTTTATTAATACCTATCATCAATCTTATTTATTCCATCTATTTCCAGGTAATTATATATAGAGTATTTCTTAGTCTATATTCGGATGGCCTATTTAGAGATGAATGGATTCCTTCCAGAATGGCAATGACCTTTCTGTGACTCAAACATTAATTTTCTAAATGGCATCACAGGTGAAATACCTTATACATCATCATAATTAACAAGATACACCCTATTAATGGACAAAAAACATGCTTTTCATAATTATAAACAGAATCCTTTCTGAGATACAACCTTCCTCTCTGCTACAAACTGTTAGTCAATACCATTGGATGCATCCACAATGAAACCTACTAAAGCGCTACTCAAAAAGCCACCTTAATTGCCAACCTAACATATCCTAGGTGCCCACAAAATGTAGATTTTAGAGACATAACACTTCAGAACTATTCAGATATTCATCTGCTCTATTTGACAAGTCTCTGGTTTGAAACAGACTGGCATTACAGGCTAAATTGATCTGTTTGCTTTCCTAACTAAAGTCAGCTCTGCCTGTGATTTCTGAGAGCACAGACAAAGCTGTAAACTGCAATCCATATTCTCTTACAAGTCCTCCTTCCTGATTGGAAATTAAGGATCAGGGGATCGGGTGCTTTCTGGTAAAACCTGGAGGAAGCATTGCAAAAGAAGGAGTCAGGGTGGAGAATAACTGTGCTCCATAAGAGGAGCTCCTTAAAGGAATTAAAGCACCTCCCATGGAAAGAGACAAAAGACAGAAGCTCCATTACACCAATGTGAGCTCTGATCCCCACAGTTCTTACAAGCAGGGCTGTGTCTGATGAGAGATCAGCAAAGGGAAGTGATGTTGGGAGAGCTCTGCTAATTCAGAGTGGTGACTTTTCTTCTGCAGCTGCACTGGGTGGAACTTCAGCCAAGTGCAGTGAGCACTGTGCTGTCAGCTGGGGTGTGTGAGGCGCTGCTGTGACCCCTGCAGCTCTGACTGCTCCCAGCAGCTGAGAGCTTTATTCCAGGATCCTGTCCAAACAACATCCTGCTAACCTCCTGGCCCCCGTAATTTGAAGGGGGAAGAGCCTTTGTTTTCCCACTGAAAAGGTCTGCAAGGGGCTGAACAACACCTGCATTCTGCCAGACTGAGTGTTACTCATTGGACTAATTGTTCCTGGGATGGCAGACAGGTATATTTAGCACAATAAACACAATACGCTCCCAAAGCTTCCTGACTTTCAAGAACAGAACTCACACATTGCTATAGGATGATAGATCTCCCCCTTTTTTTATTAAAAGCTCCATAAAAGTAGAAAAGTGAAAAAGTGTTAAAAAGTATGGGAGAGTTAATGCTCCAAGGAATTAATTCATGACTATTTTTCACAAGCATATCAGAGTTATCATGTAGTAACGAGCACAGATTGGCAAAAAATAGTGAAATCATGGATGCTATTGAACATAACTGCACAGTAGCTTTTGAGACACAAAATCAGAATGTTCAGTTCCTGCAGAAATGTACATGGGGTTAAAAGCCATTAAGAATTTAGAAACTTGCCCTTGATAAATTGATAAGTGTCTTTTCTAGAATATTGGCGTAGTTTATGTTATTTTATGTACTTATTTTCTTTTACTATGAAGGCCAAATTCAATTATGTCATTTCTTTTGACAATATTTTGATAAAAGAAACCAAATACCTAAAATTTGCAGTCATGCTATACTTACAGAGATTATAAGAGCTTGTAGATTAACAGGATTTTAAGATATAATTTGAAAAATTGTGCTGGTTTTAGAATGTTTTTCTTATTTCATATCAATACTATTAAAATATAAGGGGGAAAATTAAGAGGTAGACAACACAGATGTTTATATTTAATTCGTAGTCCTGTTTCTCTTTCTGGTTTCCATAAAATTTTTACCTCATTTTACCACTCAGCAAAGAGATTTGTTGCCTATGTGTGTGCATAATTGCACGTGGGGATATTTCTATATAACCTTTTCAGCCTTGCAAAAGCCTTCTAAATTAACATTGTTATAATAACCATGGTGTTCAGACAATAAAGACCTATAAACCAAAGAATAAAATTATTGAGCTATTTGTATTTAAATTGCACGTATACAGCATTTTGGATCAAAAATGGTCTAATAAGAGCTGGTTAATGATACATTTCTAGTATTCTTTAACAGGGAGAAACTCTATTGTCACATGTCAACCAAATACTGGGATTACAGTCCTGAAGAAAACTGTGACTTGAGTTATTACTATGGCAAAAGCTAATGCTCGCTCAAACACCATCATAAAACCTGATTATAGGTCTAATGGACCTCGCTACAAACTCTGAGTCTGGAAACCTCCATTTAAAGAAAGGAATGGTTGGCTATTGGGAGTGATAAAGCTTTCTTTAGTTCCAAAGAAGGGGTTTTCTAATATGTGAAATTATGAATCACCAACTTTCTTAAATAAAATTCAAAGGTTCCAAATCCTGGTTTTATGTGTATTTTGCAAAGTGATAACTTCCAAATTCTGTCCTCTAACTCTTGCTAATGCCAACAGCGATAGCAGCAGGCTCTGAGAATTCTGAGCTCCCTGAGGACTGTGAAGATCACAGATGTCAGTGGGTCATGTGGGGAACCCACTGTCAGGAGTTTCATCAGCTCAAAACCAGACACAATTTTTTACACAGACTCCAAAATCAATGCTTCAGATTATTTACCTGAAAGAACCTAAGCAGAACTTTAGTTTACCTGATGGTGGGAAGCGCAGAGTCACAGAATGGGTCAGGCTGGGAGGGACCACATCTGGTCCCACCTCCAGGCAGGGCTATCCCTCAGCACATGGCACTGCATTGCATTCAGATTGATTTTAAACAAACCTGGGTGTGTTTTGAGTCCAACCTGTGATATAGATTGGATCAAAATTGCACCATAGTGTGCCACCCAGGCTGGATCTATTCTGTTTCAGCTACAGCTCAACCCCAACCATTACACACATGCTAAAATCACTGGTAGCTCTATGAATAGGTTTTTCTGAGAGGGACCACAATCTGGGATTTACAGAAAACTCTCCATACACATTTGGAGCCTGATCTTACAAGGTATTGAGCATCTTGGATTCCCATTCATGTTAAATATCTTAACAGGAGGATTTTGACACTTTGGAAGATATTAAGAAATGGGGGCACAAAGTAAAAACTTTCTATTCTATGACTCTTTGTCTCTTAAAACAATTTATTTAAATGACAGATGCTTTTTTTTTTATAATAGCGTTTTAATAACAAAACCTTTGCTGAAATTCCTCCTTTGTTGCACTACTCTTCAAGGATCTTGTACTCATTATACATCAGCTGCTCTGTCAATAAGCAGGCATCCTCTAAAATAAAAAACAGCAAATAGAAAAATACTAAAATGTTAGAAGTTTATGCATATACATCGATATATACATGTTTTATATTTGGGGTTGGCATCTAATTAATCAGACTTGTTTCTGTCTCAAAGGCTTATTTCTGTAAATTAAAAGTAATTACACGATCAAAGGCAATTAAATTCTAAAACTAGGAATATGTGTAAAAAAACTGAGGGAAGCATGAATTAGTTCATTTATGAGTAGGAAAAATATAATTATTTAGACATAATAATACAGAGATGATGTGTAATTGCCTGTCAAAATCAGGTTAAGTATTGATAGCAATGACATTTTGTAAAAATCAGCAGATTGGTATAAAGTCTGTGGATTAAGAGCAAATACTGTACCAGGAAGATCTTGAACTGGAGTCTTGGACAGAGGCTCACAGAGGCTTTGAGTCACTTGTTTCTTTACCAGGTTCTGTTTAAAAAAAGAAAGTGCATTAGTTTTTAGATTTACAACACTTTTAATGGTTAAAAGGCCTAAATGGATTAATTGAAAAACATGACCTACAGAAAAAAGTCACAAGAAAAGGAAATCGAAAAAACACAGAGGTGAGTCACATAAGATATAATTCGAGAAACACAGAACTGACAGAGGTTTCTGATCCCATTTCTTGCACTCCTGTGCAGCAGTTCTCCAACAGGACAGGTCTGGGTGGGACCAGCTGGGGAGCCAACAAGGGAGATGCATCTGGGAGAAGATGATGGCCAGGAGAGCACTGAAAGATGGCAGGCAGGAGGAACACCATGCAGGGGAGGAATTGAGCAGGGCAGGAAGCAAGAGAAGGCTGCAGTCTCTCAGTGGGGTCTTCCTCATGGGATGCAATCAGGGAACAGGTGGCTGGGAGGCCATGGCTTGACTCTGCAGTTCTCGACAGCCACAGAGTTCATTTGCTCCAGTGATGCTGTCTCATTCCTTCCTCACTGTGTATCCACACCAAACTCCCACCTCCTGGCTGCACTTCCTGCTCTGTTCCCAGGGACTCTCCAGCAACACACTTCCCTCTGCCTCATTCCACCTACACCATCCCTGGGGCATTGTTCCTTATTTTGGGAACCACTGATCTGCTTCACCTCCTCAAACGAAGAAAGCGCACATATCTATCTAGTCCATCCCTGACATCTATTCTCCAAGGCTTCTGATGAAGGCTGTTTCCCAACATCCCTAATCTCTCTGTTTCAGTGCTTCAGAGCCTCATTGCTCTGTTTCTTCCCTAATACTTAAGATAAATATTTATTGCAAATTAAACTGATTTTTCTCTTGTTCTCCCTTTTACAGCTATAAAGAACAATGGAGAGCAGCCCTCTTTCAGAATAACTCCTTATAGCTTGAGAGACTATTTTCCTTTCTGTAATCTTCTCTTTTGGAGGCTAAGCAAACACAGTCTCTTCAATATTTGAAAGGAACTCATGTTTTTTAACTGGATGCTCCTCAATTTGTACCTCTTTGTACAGTGATGCCTAAAACCGGACTTCAGCTTTCAGTCACAGCAATACCAACGGTGTTTGTTTGGCATCATAATTTAACTTGTGGCCAAAATAAATCATCCAGTTCTGGTGGGGGTTAAAAATAATGTTTGAAGCAGTGTCTCTGCTGGTACAATATCTGGAACAGATTAATACTACTGCACCACTCATGACTCAATAAAATTTCTGTTTTGTCATTTCACAGCTTTTTATTAAGTATAGTTGCTAACTAGGACTTTATCCATAGTTGTATGCAAATAAGAACAGGATAAGTAAATCTATGAAAAATATCTGAGAATTGGCATTCCCCTATGGAGTCTCATTTTGTAAGAGGGCAGTGTGTGTGTTAGTGGTTTACTCTGTATTTAGCAATGTAGTTATTCCATGTGACACGTTCTGAAACCAGGCTTAAAGTAAATGAATTCCTTTCCTAGCAGACCAAGCCTTAAATGAAAAAAATCTAATAAAACCTGCATGGCTTGGTTTGGTTTAGCAACTCAGCCCATGGCAAGCAGCCCAGAAGTGCTCACAGGGGTGAGAACTGTGCTGTCCCACCCCAGCTCCACACCCACGCAGTGTTGCTGCTCTTTCCAGTGGATGCACTTTGGTGGAAAGGTGGTGCAAAGTGTGGCTGGGTACAGCAACATCTGTATTTCCAGGCAAACACACAGAAAAGTGTGTCTCTGACAGCTACAGACACTGACACGTGCAAGAGACAGTGGGGATGTGCACATGACAGATGGGGAGTTACAGCAGAAATTGCTTTTCTTGTGCACCTTTCGGCCTTTTGCCTTCACACTTGGGCACCAAGCTATTATTGGCTGATTAACAGCTCTGCCCTTCCAGCACATATTAAGCATATCAAGGATAACTGATGGAATAGTGAGCCATAAATGTTTTCTTGGCATTTGTTTGGCCTATGCTATTTGGAAACAATAAAAGCATCTCATATTCATAATGATAATACATATATACCACCACAGATCACACCATCAAGCATTCTCCTTCCATCTTATTGTGCAAAATGTGGAGATAACATTAATATGTATTAATAGAATGTAAATATAATTAATCATAATAGGATGTCCCTGACAGATTACCACTGCTGTTGATAAAATATAATTAAAATTGTCTGGTTGGATTTTCAGTGCAGCTAGAATTGGCGTCTCTGTTCCTTCTGCTTCCATGTGTGTATCTACAGAATGCTACACTTCTAAAAATCTCATTATTTCAGGATGTTTTTGGGAGAAAAAAATGAAGGGCTGCAGCTCCTTTACATTATATGATTAGTGAAAAGCCATACAAAAGAAAGAAGGCCACACCCACAAAGACTGAAGCTACAACTAACTCCAGAGAGGACAGGAATTTTAGGCACTATTCTCTCAAAAGATTATAAAGAAAATGAAACAGACAGCACCTGAGACTGCATGCCCGTGTGATAGGAACCCATTCAAATGCAAGGTTTGCATTATTCAAAGACTGCTGGACTTTATTAAACAAGAATTCCACTGAAAGCTCCATGAAGTGATGAAGTCATAGGAGGATTATTGTTTCAGGTATATAGTTTCAGCTGAAACTAGTTTGAAAAAAAAAAGGACTTTTTTTTTGAGAAGATGACAAAAATAAGAATGAGCATAGCAAGCACAAGGTGACCCAGAAACCATATTTCACTGTGTTTTCAAAATAAAAAAAATGACGTAGGGTCTAATGAAAATGGGAGGTGGTGGGCTTGGATACAAAGCAAGGGCTTCTTTGTGCACTGCCACCTCATCACTGGAATTCCCTGCTGCAGGATGCTGAGGATGCAGCAGTTTCCTGTGGGCTCAAGAAGTGCCATGGCAAACAAATAGAGGGAAAGCCCACAGGCTCTCCTACTCCTCCACTACAGCTCATCTGCTTATGCAGAATCCTCCAACACATCACCTCAAACAAGATGTGGTTACATGCTGTTATGTTCTCACATGCATTCAAGTGCCTGTACACAAACAAGGCCCTATTTGCAGCTCCTGCTGATGAGACTGAACTTTGACTATAGTGTACATACAAAAGTTGTAATATAAAGCAACACAGCATTTTCATTACATCTGTTTTCCTTTAACAGAATTACTTCCATGTATTCAGATCCACCCCTAGCCAATACTGCATGTTTTGTCACAAAAGGGAGAGAAAGCAAGACTCGATGTATTACCATGTTGGTGATACACAGATGATGAGATAGAACTCATTATTGTATTTTAAAATTTACTTGCATTTTTAAAGGTCACACAGCTGCTTTGAGTTATAGAATCTGAAGAATGATGTAATGGTGTAGGAATAGAGCAGAAAATAATATGACTGCAAAAAACATGCTCATCCCATACTTGTAGATGATCTTCCAATGTATTTTTTCTGTCTTGATAAATGAAAATTGATGCAATGCATTTTAGAAGCATGTTGGGCCTACCTGTTTAACCATGTTTCCTGACTTGGTTCACGTGGAATGGAGGCAGTTGTACTTGGAGATTTCATTAATATAAAGATTAATGAATTTGTACAATTTGGGCATGCAAACCATTTCTATCAGGCATATTCCATTTAGAATAAGCAGTAAACCATATATAAGGGTTGTGTCAAAGTTTACTGAATAGGGCCCTTGGTAGCTAATGTAACATTTCTCCAACAAATCAAACGTATTGTTCTATGCTCACATGAATATACAGTAGCCATTACCTTAAATTTAAAACTCACTGTGAGCAGCAAACACACTGTGGGGATATGAAGGCCATATTGTATCAGTGGAGTCTGCAGAGATTTTCTTCATATGGCTTTGCCTGGTTGAAATATATGTTGCAGTTGAAAGCTAAAGGGATTACTTTTGAATAGTCATCACAAAGGTTGATTATATTCGTATATCATTTAGCTGGACCCTGCAGGCTATTATTCCATTAGCTGTGCTGGCCCTGCACTGTCAAAAAGTTGATCATATAATGTAAAAAGGGTCCATGCTATGTTAAGGTATGTGGAGCAACTTGAAGCAGCAATCTTTTAAGAGCAGTACAGCTCTGTACTTGAAGGTAGATTGCATTTAAAATAAATACCCGCAAAATGGAATAAGTACAATAAACCTACCTCTGTTTCCCATTTTTCCTTCTTCGAACAGGCTGTATGTAATTTGAGTAAGTTAATTGCACCAGGTAAGATATTGGGTATGGAGTATTTTTTCATGCTCACAGCCAAAGAACTACACCTCAAAACAGCTGTGTCTTTACGTGAAAGCCTCACAAAAACAACGTTTCTGGTGAAATAGGTTTGCTGATTACGCTTCCCTTGCACATGCGAACACACACACATTTTCTTCCAGTGCTTAATAAAATGGATCTTCAGACGGTTCCATTATGTGGATGCCTTAATATTATTTTATGCTAAAACATGGACAGTGCATTAGATTGAAAGCATCTTACTGTTCCAGGAGGCAGAGCAATCATGGACTATCCCTAGATAGCAAATGTTCCCATTGGGGAAACATTGCCAACAACACAGGCTAATGAATCACAGCAGTTATTAATCATGGGCATTTGGAAAAGCCACACATAATAGAGATGGACTCTCAAGATGAGGAAGGTTAGAAGGTGGGACTGAGAAAAAGACAGAAGATCATCCAATTGCATTTTAGAATAAGTTTATGGATGAGTATTTGGTTTAGTACAGTTGTGCCCATGCTTGCCTCTGTCTTTCTAAGCAGGCAGAGAAAGAAACAATCTAAGTGGCTCAGTTCTCTCAGCTTTCAGATCCTTGAAGACAATTTGGCAAAAAAGAAATAAATAATAAACACACAAATACAAGACCCTTAGGGCTTATGGCCTAGTGGAAGTGAGTGCTTCTTTTATTAGACAAAGTTGTTTAATTTAGATTGTAAAAGCAAGAGTTGGTTCTCTTTCAGTACACCATATATATTATTCAGGGCAATGAATGAGTCTTTATAAGTACAAATGGGAGCCTTTAATGAACTACAGCAAGCACTTGAGCAGGTAGGTTTCTCTGAATAAAGGCTTCACAGATGGGCAAATTTATGAATGAGAAGCAGAATTTATTTTATAAGCTTTTGAAGAGCCTACTCAGACTATGGCACTATAATGAAAGTGCAAGGTTTTCTGATTTGGGTGAGAAAACCTAACAGGAATATGTATTTTTCCCTGACTAATAACTTCCTTTATTTACTTACTCATATTCAACAGTTCTCAGACAAGTTAATCTTCCTCTTTTACATAGTTTGGGCATGTTCCAGACATTTGTGCAACAATGGAAATCTCTCTCAATCTTACCTTTTTCAGTTCTGTGCATTGTTATACATTCATCTGTGACATCTTTTCCTCAAACCATTTGTTGAATATCAGTTTTAAAGAACAGCTCTATCAGGCCAAATAGATAGAAACCAGGGATTTTTCCCAAGGCCAAAATGTGACACTGTGTCCTTTGTGTATCTGGAACTTAGAGATCACAAAAATTCTACACAAATATTGGCGACACAGAAAAATCAGCTTTGGAAAACAATCATCAAGAAGATCACTTCAAACATGAAGAAACCTGAACAAAACTGCTGCCAGTTTTTAGCTCATAGTTTTACCTTTACTGTCAACAATTTCTACATTAAATCCAAACTATTAGCCTAAAATTTCAGTACAGCATCTTGTCTCTGGCTCAACTTTGTATTTGCCATTTAGTATCTTGAAATATTCTCAGTCAAAGGCAAAGATTTCCAGCAGCACAAAACAGGTGAGCATCTGCCCAGCTGGTTAATCAAGGTTTCCAAAGTCAAAGCAGAATTCCCAAATACCTAGAGAAGGGTTTCTTTTATTTCAGTCCCCATCCAGATGCAGAATGATCACAACTGCAACCTACTTGCTGTCTCCTAAAGACAGGACAAGTCCTGGGGGGAACTGCTGAGCAAACTTCTGAGCAAAGGGTGTATGCTTACTCTTGTCGTAGAAGCCAAACTTGCTCTTGGTTACCCTGAAGAGCTGGTGAGAACACACAAGGAGTATAAAAACACTTCTATTACCTCTACCTTTGCCTATCACTAAAGACTGAGCCTGAAATCTACTCAGAAATCTATATGAAAGGAAACCCTTACTTTGCTCACAGAGAAGGCAGTTTATTGTCTCAAAGAACATCTACCAGTATTTTTAGAGGCATTCCTATTGACTTTTACAGAAATGTGTCTATCCCAATGATATTGCATCAAAGTTTTAACACACATCTTTAGAGTTATGAATGAAACCTACTCTCAAAGAAGCAGTAAGTAGCTGATGTTTCTGACAACATATTGATCATAACAGAAGCAGCATATTTGTTCCTAAATTGTGTGCAGAATTATCATGGCTACTTCACTTTAAAAAAAAGCAAAGCCAGGTATATTGGGTGCTCAGTAAATAAATAAAGTACAGTAGGCGTGAAAACACACATTTCAGGCACAGTGACAATTCTGACACAAATTCATAACAAAGCCACTACACAGAAAAATTCTTGCCGTCTTCCCCCAATTCACTACAGTCTTTGTACTGTAAATTTAAATACTCTGCTGGAGAATTTACTTTTTGCATTTACCATGCAACTTTTGTGTATGACTACAAATAAAACCTCATCCTTTTTCCTTTACTCAGACATAGTGCATTTTTTTGTTAAATATTTGGTATAAAACCACAATTAAAACCTGCAAGACAGCATAGCAGGACAGTTCATGTGCCTGCCTTTTGTGAGCACCACCTTCTACCTACTGAGCAAAACTCTGAGCAGAAGAGCTGCTCACTGGCAGTGTGTAATATTTATTTCTGAATATGCAGCTTGATGTGTCTTCAAAGGACCTGGCTGTCACAGAGTGGTTAGCACTCCTTTCTCTGAAATTCAGGTTCCTTAAAGGTGTCCCAGGAGAGGAAAGCTGGGAAACACAGATTACTTAAATACGTCCTCTTGCTTAACTGTTTGCCATTATCATACCGGGGCTCAAATACAGTATCAGACTGCTCTGACTTCAATTATGTCTGACTTTAGTTCTTTCTGCTTTACCTCTGTATTTTGACATGAGCATCCTGTGTAATTTTGTTGAGAGTTTCTTGTTCTGCAGCTCTCATTCTTTATGTTTTGGTTTGGCTTTGCTGCTTTCTGGTCTCTAAAAGTTTACCTGCCCTTCTAGAATTACACTTGTAAGAGCACTTTTTCATGGCTGAGACTTTCAGCATCTCCAGTGATCTCCATCTCTCTGCCTGGTGGTTTGCGAACTGTTTATCATCTAAGGTCTCTATAATGCAGGTTTTTTTTGCCTGGGAAACTGTCTTCCATGAGCTTAGCCAAAGGTATCATCTGGGTACAGAAGCAGAAGCCAGTGAAGCAGAGAAATCCCAGCAATGCATCTGCTACAAGAAAAAAAAGGAATGCCATGGAGATTTTTTTCTCCTTACCTGACTTTAGCTTTACATCTGCTAAGGCACCCCAGGCATGAGTGTATCCTCTCTGCCTGAGGAGATGTAGGGAAGTGTCTGGAAGATCATGTTCTTTAAAAAGAAGGTATGGAATCCCTTATGGAAGTATCAATTTTCTTGTGACTGAGCTTGTCTGGGGAGAATATTGCTCCCCTCTAAGACTGAAGAAAAGTGCTCCTACTTATCTTTTAAAAATAACCAACAAAAATAGCTGCTGGAAATGAAAGTCCTGGTTTATGCAGGGTCCTTGCAGTGACCATGCTGACACTGGTATCCTATAGGACATACCTCACCCATGGGCACTTAGGAGAATCCTCTTTGTCTCAGCTTTTGTTGCTGATTTTACCAACAGATTGAGAACACAGAATCAGAAATCAGACCTAATTCTCTTTGCCAGGCATTGGGAACAATACTTTTGCTGGCCACAGCAACACAGGGTGTTTAGTTTCTCCCTCCTAGTTTTTGAATTTATGGCCATGCTCTCCCAGAAAACGTGTGACAACTTGAAAGACCAAGACTTGTCTTTACAGCTAAGTAGAGACCTCCAGCTTTCACGCCAGTCACTCGCTTCTTTTGATGAGAAATAGATTCACATGAAAAAAAGATTACACTGAAAAATGGAAATAGATTTTCTGTTTTATTAGCAGTAGCACAAGACTTGTGAGCTACTTTAGAAAGTTAGAGAACTACAGAGACTTTTAAGAAAAAGCTAGAAGAAGCTAGAATTTAAAAATAAATGCTCTGGCTAGTCTGGGTCCAATTCTCAACTGATGCAGCCAATGCAGGTTCACTGAAGTTAGCATGGTTATGTCAGCTTTGCCAAATTGCTTCAAAACAGATCTTTTTAGAAAACATTTGACTTGAGAAATTTTAAATTCACTTTGAATTATGCCATACCAGTCACACTGTTTTGCTCAAGGAACAGCAGAGATTAGAAGCATGCAGCAGGAAAGCAAAATGTCTTCATGAAGTAAAAGATGTCACCCTCCCATTCCACTCCTTGACCACAGTGATGAGAGTCACCAGCAGGTACTCCCAGTGTGGCAGACACTCAACAGAGCTGAAGGGAGGCACGGGAAGGAGAGCAGCCATGGTGACCTGGCCTCTTTTGGATCTTTTCCACAATCACAATGCAAGGGGAGAAAAAGGAACAGGATTATTTAGGTGTTGCTGCTCAGTTCTGTCTCTCACAAAGGCACCAGTGGAAGTGCAGGCAGACACCAGCTGCTGCTGGTTTGAAATGCTCTCCTAAGATGAGAGAAATCATGCAAAGCCACCAGCTGAGAAATAAGGAAGGAATTTTCCCCCAGAGCACAAGTCTGACACAGGGATTCTGGCAGATTTTATTTTTTTTATAAACTGTTTCCACAATTGAGGAAATCTGTTATAAGATTATCTTAGGTTTGAAAAGATAATGATTTCCCCAAATTCATAAAGTGAATGGTGAACTTGAGATGATTTCAGGTGTCTGAATCTTTTACAGACTGGGGCACTTGACTGCCATCATGCCCCTTCATGGGAGGATATGAGAGTCTCTTTGGAAGCTGGATAAATTCCAAGCACTAGATAAAAGACTCTGGGTACCAGTAATTTGATAATTTAACATCAATCTGTGCTCATTTGAATGTTGGTACTTTGACACCAGGTCTTCCTTATAAAAACAGTAACTGGCTTAAAATCCATGCTGGGATCTGTATGTTCTGATCAAAACACAGTCCTACCTCATAGCAAAGCTCACAAGGTGTAACAGACAAAATCCATTGCTATAAATTGGAATAAGACAACCCCACTTGGGAGTTTCAGAGTCTCCAGGTCACAGGTAAGCCTGCCAGCCATGGCAGTGGGGAATAGCCCTGGGAAGGTTTACTTGCCCCACTGCAAGTCTCCCTGGTGGAATGTTTGCTGTGGCTTTATTTAATTCTTAATCTCTGCATCTCTGTTTAATTCCTAGCTGCTTTAGAGACCTGTTGTAACACAGCAGTTAAAAAAAAATATTCACATGTACTGCCAGGCCTCCCCAAAGAGTACTAACTTGACACGTAGGCCATGACAGCTGGGCTTGGACTACTAAGAAATCTAATCCAGGGTTTCCATCATCTCAGTTGTTGCCTTTCTTTCATTACAGTTTGACTCAGCCCCTAATGGATTCAGCTTTATAAAATCAGAAAAAGAGGAAAAGAAAGCAATTTATTCATGTTTCACTAGAGCTCGCAGAAGACGTGAATTTTCTCTAAAAATGCAAATTATTTTGTGCCACACAAGTGAGACTGGGCAACTAAAGCTCTTAGAGGAAGGGCCTTTCCCAGGGCTAATGTTTTTATACCCAGTGATTGAATAAATTGATCCCTCTTTTATCACATCTCTTCTGCTCTCCTTTTTCTTCAGAAGAATGTAACCAAAGGTACCAAAGCACCCTTTTGAATTCTAAGAAAACTGATTATGCGTGTTAATTTAGTTTTTAATCCCAGCCATATCAAAATAAACACCACAGGCATGCGGAGCAGCAATCAATATCTCTTAAGCATCAAGTTAGTAAAAACAAGGATTTAGTAAGAATCCAAGATGTAAAAGACTAATGTACAAACTAAGCCCTTATTTATGTAATGTGTCATTATACAAGCTCAATATAAACCTGAAAGAAACTATTTCAGAAGAGCAGAAATGGTTTACTTGCACTGCATCAAAAATGACCCCATAAGACCTCCTTTACTGAACTAGCCCAGATATTTAATGTGAACATATGTTTTTAAAGGATTTCTTGTCTTATGTCCAGTCATTCTTGTTAATTCATGGGACAGCATACTGCAGATGTGCTTTTTTCTATGTTACATAAAGCAAAAATTACATTTAACAAGTGCAAGGTTGGTCATAAAAATAAATAAAAATAGACTCTTAAAAGCTGGGAAATCACAAAGTGAAGCTATCAGTCATTCTTATTGAGAAGGGTGAGGACAATATGAAATAAAACTTGCACATCTATGAAGAGACATTCCTAACATGCCAGCACATGCCTGTTATTTCTCATTCTCTGTAGGTTGCTTTCATTGGCCCAATATTTCTTCCTTTAGGGTAAGCTACAATGCATGTTTGCTCTAGATTCTCTTTCTAGTCATTGGCTTAAATTGTAATAGTAATTAAATTAAACATTTTGAACCTATGTGCAAGTTTGCTTACTTAAAAGAAGAGAGAAGTCAGTTTTTGTGTGTTCTACTTCTGGGTAAGAACTTCAAACTGCATGTCTGTTTACCAGTAGTGCTATTTGTTAATATAATTGTTTAATAGGCTAATAAAATAACTTTCAGATTAGTTTTCAAATCCTAATCCAAATCTAAGTGCTAATTTTTGCACCTTATCCATATGCAAACTAATCAGACCATTGCGATGAGTATTTAGTCCTGTATGGTTTTACTCCTTCCTGAGTGAGAAGTGATACCTCTTCAAAAAAAGGAATATTCTCTCCTACTTTTTTGCTGACACTCAAGGTCTCAATCTTGCATCCATTATTTGTACTTTTCTTTCAAGAGTTGGTATACTATGGCATTCAGAAAGAGGAATCACTCTGTCTTCTAGCACATTGCTTAGAGATTACTAAGTTCACCTATATCAAAAGTATAGACATCTCAAATACACATTTCCTTTATATATTTACATTCAAATTATTATTTGTAGTGGCAAAGTAGCTTCACAATTAACAATTATGTGAAAAGTCAAGTTTACTATGAAATTTGTTTTCTGCTTTTATAGGAACGACATGTCACAGCTAGAAATAGTTTCAACACAGTTCCCCATGAGTTTTAAGTAATACTTTAGCAAAACAAAATACTTTTTTATAACTGCATTTGAAGTTTAATCTCACACACAAATGATTTACAATTCAATACAAACAACAGCCACTGGTATCTTAAAAGTAGTTCTAGTAGAGAAGCTTAAATTATGAAACAAGAGATTTATTTTGAAGAGTTCTGGATTTGTTAATGGACAACTAAATTTAGTAAGACAATGCTAATTCATGGTTTTGTATATCATATATTTGCTAAGGACATACATATTCACCAAAAATAAGTGTAAACAAACAACCTAATACAAGCCAAAGTACTGGTTCAGGTCTGGACTAAATCCTGACTGTGTAAAACTTCCCAAGTCACTTCATTAACCACAGGGGGTATAATATCAATCAAAGTTTATATTTATCCCTATGTATTTTCATGTATTTTTTTAAAATAAATGTAGGTCATCACTATATACAGAAAGTAAATAGAAAAAAGAGCAGTTTTAGGACACTGTGAAACAAAGGGTTAAAAGGTAAGCTGTTGGAAAAGGACATGAATTTTTTTTTCAGACATTTAAATAAATCATAACATCTTAATTCAAGCATACATCATACACTCGTGAGAAAATATGACTTGGCAAAAATGTAATATGCCTGCTTTGAAGCTAATTTTGAGAAGCTTACACAAGACACCACAGAGCACACATTGCATCTTCTGAAATTTCCAAAACAAGCCAGCAAGCCTAGAACCTTTCAGGACTCCTGTACAAACTGAAGACCAGGCAAAAATGACCCACAAAGGATCACCAACTGAATTTTTTTGTTTCTTTCAAATCCCAGCCCCTACTTTTTGGCCTACCAGGTAAAACTTTCAGAAGATACAACTCCTTCCTTCTGAGTACTGGAGCTTTCTACTGTCTCACCACATTTATGCATTCTAAACTATTTCTGTCTCTTCCTTTCTCTCAAGTACCCAAAGCCTTCCAGGACACTTTCACTGAATGATGCCCTCCATTTGCTTCCCAAAGAGGTTTGAATGTTCTTCCAATATTTAAGGCAGTGGTATTTGCCTGATTCTGTAGACAAGTTAAAGCAATATCCTTGAATAAGCCTCTTTTTCCACTCCCATTTCAATTAGGATGTTATCTCTAAATTCAAATAACAGCACTTCACTATCAAATCAAACTTCATCTCTGGTCATTTAACCAGTGCTGTGAGGAGAGAAAAAGGAGTGAAGTCCCCATCAGGAAAGCATTGCAGGGAAAAGATGAAAGAAAACCTTGAAGACAGCAAAAATGTGAAAAGATGATGAAGGAAAAAAGAGTGGAAATAGTCATTAACAATACAGATTTTTATTTTCCAAAAAAGTAACGAACAAGACAATACAGGGAAAACCAGTAAGTGACAAAAAGTTTAGTAACCACATGATGTTGTATTCTGACACTGATTGCTGGGGAAGCTTCCCCTGAACTTGGAAAATGCAAGAAAGAAGGTACAGGTGTCTCTAATATATAGCTCTCAATTAAAAGCAGAATCAGTAGGATGTCAATCTGCAGGTTGACACGCCTGTCAGAAATTCCCCTGCATAGCCCAGGAGGCTGCAGCTGTTTTGCAATCACCCTGTATCCTGCTCATTTGCCTCTGACACAGAAAGCTGCTCTCTGCTGTAGCACACGAACAGCAACTTGATCCCCTCACTGCACCTAGAGTCAGCTGATGACTGCCTGGCTTTAAACTGAACTCCAGTGTGAACTTTCACGGTGCCAAGATATCAGAGAGAATTTTTTAAATACAACAGCTGGAAGTTTTCTGTGTATGGGCATAAAAGTACAACTTAACCCAGTGGTTTATTTTATGATGCCCACACAAAAATAACAGAGCACTGATATCAAGCATCACATCTCCACAGATTGCACTGTTCTCCTGTTTCTATTTGTGTCCCTAAGAACAAAAGAGTGGGGAAAAGCACAATTACATAGTTTATTTTCTTTTCTCCCCCAGAAAAACAAACACACATACACACACAAAAGTTGAACCAGAACTCATGGAATAGAAGATAACAGCAGAAAGGTGAAATGTATTCTTGGGATGGTGGTGACTAAGGAAGACCTCCAGCAGAGATCAGCACTTTTATTTTCTAGATAAGAGAGGAACAGTCTCAAACCAAAAAACACTGTTAGAGTAGGATTAGAACAAGCTGAGAAATCAATCAGGCAAGAAAGTAGTATTTGCTCAAGAGGTTTAAATCACATGTACAAAGGTATTACTTGAATCAGCCTCAGTACAAGAGTGACATGAAGTGCAAAACAAGACATTAATTAAAACCAAGAATGTGCCATGGGAGGAGAGACCAGCAAAAATCTGACTTTCATAGCAGGCAAATTGGCTACAACTCTAATAAAGGATATAATGATGGATAAGTAAATTAAAATGTTATAATGAAGAAAAGAAATCAAGATCACTTCTGTAGAGGTCTCCTGAGGTTGTTTTCTTTTGAGGAATACAAGAGATCTGGATGACTATTACCTGGTTGATTAGATTCCCAGAATGCTTCAGATATCTTCCCTGGATTAACAATAAATTAAAGGCAGAAAATAAAGATGAAAATAGATGGATTGATTTTCAGTATGGAGAAACATCAGTAGTGAATTCAACATGGATCTAAGGCAGAATTTGTTCTGTAAACATTTAAATAAACCAAACAACTCAAAATGTTAGTGAACAGCAAAGTGACAACCTACAGCTGACAAAAAATTGTACTGGGTGATCAAAATCAAAACTTTAAAGAACTTGAAAAAGAGTTTACGACTGGGCAATAAAGCATCAGATAAAATTCAGTGTTGATAAATGCAAATTGATGCATGTATGTAAAATGTCGTTTATGCACAGGGGGATTGGAAGCTGCAGCTTGATAGAAAGATGACTGATAGCAGGATATAAAGAGATGTATCTATTTTCATGACTGCCATGAAGAAAACGAGTGAGAAATGAAAACTTACTTTCTTACCGAGCAAAAGTTGAGAGGTAACAGCTGAAGCTGCGAAAAATGGGCTAAGGGCAGATGCAAGGAAGCTGCATTTTAGCTGCCAAATTCAGTGGGATGCCTTGGCTGCCAGTTATGTAACAGAAATGCACTGGATAAGTTCAGGAACAAACACAGGAAAGCCTATTAAATATAATGGGATCTAGATTCAATTTCTTCAAGAAGTCCCTGACTTCTTGCTGAAGATATGGAAAGAATACACACACAGGTCTTCCTTCCAAATTTCCTGGTTTTATATTTTCCCCTTATCTATTAACCACTGCTGGACAGACACCAGGCTAAACAGGACTTTGATTCAGCTTACTACAGTCTTTTTTCCATATTATCATGTTAGTATTAGAATAGCATGATCTTTAATCATGGAGATTAGAGAAGGGTTAGCATAAAAAACCTACAGAGAAACTCTTCCAATTGTTCCATGTAGGCAACAAGACTTAAATAACCTCTGCTAAACACTACCAGGGGTTTTTATCACTTTCTCAATTTCATCTTTTTGGTGACTAAAACTTATTCTATCAAACTTGACATTTTCTGAACATTAACACCTATTTGATTTTCATTCAAAAGCTACTAACAAATGATGATTTGTGAGGGCCTATCCCTCCAAGATATGACTTTTTTCTTGAGAGATGAACACCAATTCTGCCTGTGCTAACATAAAGGCACTCAGACTGTTTTTCCATGGTTTTAGCAACAATAGAACACATCAGCATTGCCATGGAAAGACTGGATGCTAAATTGTCACCTCCACTCTTTACCCAAGAGCTGGATCTTGTGCTGTATATACTGAAATTGGGAGCAGACCAGTTGTTAAAAATCCCAAGGCAAGCACTGATATTTACAAATAGAAGCACCATTTCCTAGAGCAAGAGGAGTTTGCAGGCTGTTCTTCAGCTTGCAGATCATCTGCAGCCACCCTGTGGGAGGACAGTTTTTATAAATAAAATATTTTGGAACAGTGGTAGTTACAGCATTATTACAAAGTCCAAAAAAGATATCAAAGGGCAGTGTTGCATGTGTTGAACAACAAGTCTGCAGGTTTTTTTTCCCTGAACAGCTGTATACTTCTGTACTGTATCCAGAAAAATAGAATTTTAAGGCACTTTAAAACAAAATGCAAGAAACATTTTTAAAAAACTGGTGATATTACTTTTGTGTACACATGGAATTAATTTTACCTACACAATTAGCTATGGTTGTTACCATTTTTACATACTTTGCTAACATATCTTAAGGCTTTTTCAAGTAACTCAGGAACTGCCTCGACTCCCCACTGATGTGGGAATAAGCACAATTCCTATGTGTTTATTGCTGAGGTGGGAAGGCTTAGGTAGGTACAGGCTTCATGTTTTCTCTGCTTAGAAAAATAATAACTTTAGGATTTGGGTTGTAATGTGGCAATGAAAAACCTTCTTCTTCTGCTATTTGTCATATTGAACAGACTCAATTTACTGTAACTTGTGTTTGAATGAAAATGCTAAACAGTTATTGGATAACAGGTTTATAATACATTTATCATTTACATTGAAAAAAAGTGGGATAGACCAGAAACCTGCATAAATGTATGAAAAGAAGTTCATCAAAATACATCACTCAGCCTGAAGAAAATACCAGCAACACAGAGTACCTGGCAGACACAGAGGCAGGAATACAATGAGATACACAATCTCAGTTCTTTGTAAACAGAACATTGCACTGAGCTGATTGATGTGAAAGGCACAGGTGATCCCAGAGCACGCTTTGGGATCAAGTATTACTACCAGACCTGTAGATCATTCAGTAAAAGCTGGCAGGGGTTTTAATCCTTTAAAGAATTTTTACTGCATCAGTGTCCAGATTTTCAGTGGGACAAATACAAGTATCTGGATTGATCTTGCTGTTTCTTCCCACACTATGTCATTTTCTTCAATCAGAGACTCTAAAATACACTTGGAGCTTCCATTTTGCATGACTACCAAGCATAAGCATGGCAGAAAATTATGACAGAATTTTATGGCAACCCCTGAGTTTTTTTAGGATAAAACACCACGCAAGTAGGAGTTATTGAAAGACAATAGTTTTGTAGGAAGGTTTGAGCCAGATTTCTCAAAGAATTTCTTGATTTCATGACGTTATTGGTACCAGTATTTTGAAAAAAAAAAAGGCTAATTTTCTTCTGACATACTAATATGAAAGTGTTTGGTTTGGTTCCTAAGTTATTGTCCACAACTGACCACAACAGCATTGGTCACAGAAGACTTGGACATTAATCTTTTAAAATTATGTAATTTTATTTATTCATAGGAAATGCCTACAAAGCTCTCAAAAAAGTCTCCCACTGTTTTTGGGATGAATGTGTGTGGGACAAGGCTATCCCTATGGTTTCAGTGGTGCATTTCTGTAAACAGTCACTGCTCTCTCTTAGTCATCACAAATTCTTCAGAACGAACCTTTCCAAGCAAGCTTCCACTGCAGACTTTGTTTCCTGCATATATCTCAGAGCTGAAAGAGGAACCATACAGAACATTCCTAGATGACACTATCTGAGCTGAGGGTCAAAGACATCTTGTATTGCTTTGGGTAGGGTGTAGGAGTTGGAGAAGACCTTAGGTAGGCACCGTCCCCACACACTTTTTGTTGTTGTTGTTTATTTTTTAGCAGACTTGTGCCTGTTTTTTGCCTTTCACTTATTCTATCTTTGGTGTAGTATAATATACATAATTTAAATAACCAGGGAATCTCTCTGGGCTCAAAACCACCTGCTGGCTTATATTAGCTAATTAATGGTGATTTATCCAAGTTACTAATTTGAGTGGAGCTGATTGCCTTTAGGAATTTTGAGAACGTTGTAAGAATTTTGATTATAATTATGCTTATTTGATGGGCAGTCTGCTTAAAATACTTTAAAAAAATTTGCCTGGCAGCTGATTTTTAACTGTGCCAAATGAATGACTCTGTGTTGCTTTCTGACTCGAGATCTTGTATTCAGGTAGTTTGTTTACTCTGATACTCAATTTCATCTTGGTCTGACTCCCTATGATTTTCTCTTTTCTATCAGGGTTTATTTGCCTAGCTTTGAAACAATGACTGCTTGAAAAATAGTCCTGATCTTGAACCTGCGGAGCTTAATCATTTTCACAAAAACTAATATAGCAGATTCATTTTAGCCAAACTTCTCTGTCATGCTGACCTGATTCCCAGGGCCTGAAAGTGTGAATTTAATGGTGGTACAATGTCTGAGGTAAGAATATAATAGAAACCTCTCAGCAGTATATCTATTGGATCAGTGTAATTTCTTTTTTCTCTACTGGTCTCAATGTCTCTTAAGGCAATCTAGTCTGCAGACAGCAAAGGAGACCAGCCTTCTCTTTTATTGTGATCCCAATGCTACTTATACTAAACAAAGAATCAAGTCCCATGATAAGGTAGGCAGTAGACATAAGCACATAATCCTAGAGGAAAATTTACTCTATTAAAAAACTTATTATTTTGCTGTGAATTCAAGAGGATGCTACTCGGAGGTCTATCCTGAAGAACAGAAGTTATTACAGCTTAGCTGTATTACTATTGCTTTTTAACATTAGGGATAAGGATTTTTTTATCTTAATCATTTTCAGGTATTAAAAATGAGAATTATGCACTATATTCTCTGGTGGTAGATATGTTGCCTTCCAGTACACATTTGCAGATGAAAATTTAACAGAGCTAAAATACTTCCCAAACTGAAACAACTGTTTCCAACATAACTCAAGCATGATAAATTCTACTTCTGGTGAATTTACTGTCATGAAAGTATTCTTATTGTGCAAATTCTTTCCAGAGAAACTTCTATGATAAAGGAAACTTAGGATATGACCCAGCATAGCTGTGCTCTCACAGGTTGTTCTTTATATAAAGCTTTCTGTCAAAGTCTTGTCTGTTACTAAGGAGGAAATTGTAGACAAGTTTCCTAAAAGTCTCAATTATTTTTATATGAGAAAGTATATGAAAAGCTATAATTTATGGAAAGTGTCTTTAAAACTGGATTACTCCATTTAAGCATTTAATTTTACATCTTTGACTGAAATCCACGAAGTTCAAGATAATAAAGAATGGTCCTGGTATAATATTGCTGTTCAGAACCAGAATCAACTGTACCTGGAACATTTTGGTCAGAAAATTTTTTAACATAGACTTTCAAAACTTCCAAAAATCACACATATTTCCTTCTCTCCCTAGGCTTCTTATAAATAAAGTGTATATTTCCATTGGGAATTCTGGGTAATCAACATCTCAAACTGCTTTAAATATTTAGGTATGGTTTTCACTGCCTAATTATAAATAGCCAGTAATAAAGAGACATGACCTTAGGTTTCAGTGATCTCTTTCCTGAAAGATTAAGAGAAGAATTAATGAATAGCTGTGCTTTTCAGTGATTATTGAAGAAACAAGAGAAAAAGATGCATCAGAGAAAAAAGGTGAGTCAACATTTGCAAAGCAAATCAGTGGCATGGAGTGAAATAAATTCCTATCTCATAGTGCACACTCTCAGTGCCTTATCTTCTCCAGACATTACTCTCCATGTGATTTTCTCATAGTCCAAGTCCTTCTTGTGGTGACAAATTTAGCTTACTTGAAAATCAGACTTTTGTCCAATTTACGCTGCTCTTTATTGTTATGCGTTTCCTCTCTGAATAGTGTTCAATGAAATAAAGCAAAGACAGAGTAATTTTTTCCCTGTTCATTCATTAAAAATTACCTTGCTGTTAGGTAAAATGGATACAAAGGACAGAAGTGTTACAGTTCTCTTCTGCAATTGAACTTGTTCAGCCAGATCACAGTAAAAGCTACAAGGCTTTTGTTGTCTTCCACAGCGAAATAAATACAGCTACTGTTAGTTTTTTCACACAAAAAACGCACCTTTTTTGGCAGTGAAGACAAAGCCAACTCTCCCTCCAGTTCCTCTACAGTCTTTGATCTCTTAATTCCCATTTCTCCTTCCCCTTGATGTTCGGGTCTCTCTGATCTCTGTTCATCACTACCATATATGTCCGTATAATCTCCCACTCGTAATAACTCTAGGACAACCAGAACCTCATCCTTCATTTCTGGCACACATGCATTTCTCTGCAAATAAAAAACTAGGCAATCTTGCAGTTTCCTTTGAGACCAGTTCATCAGTGATGTTTTGATTACCACTGCCCAAACTCAGTAAGCAAGTCAGTGAATCATGTCTATGAACATCGGACTTCAAGATTTTATATTAATGAAAAATATGTAAAAGAAAATTTAAGGGACTCCTTGTAATGTCATTTTATATTTAAAGTATTGTCTGATTTAGCTCACTCAACTGCTGGTCGTGAACATTTGATTTTTGCTCAATGCGTTGATAACATTATACTCCATTTTAGTTTTTGAGTAACTTTTTGATGTGTTTACCTAATATGTGTCCAAGAAAATAGACCAACATTTCAGTAACTAAATGAAGTACCTAAACTTGAAAAAGCATTATATATATGAAATGTTTGCCATAACCTCGTACTACAAAAAAACCCCAAATGAAAGTATAAATTACATACAATACCCTCAAAATCTGCTGCATCCCACATTCTGAAAAGCAATTGATTGGAAGATACATGGCATTTTGATAGTTAGCAAATGCATACCTACTATTATTCTCTATTTTTAAACAAGGAGCTCTCCTAATTCTTCCACCACAAAAATGAATATGCTGACTAATCAAATTAAATACTGTTTACCTGAAGAAACACTATTGAATTAAATCATCTTCATATTACTAATCCCCTTCTTCACAACTGGTGAAAACAAATAGAGCTTAAATTCCAAATCTCTGAGTAAGGGATGAACCAAACTTCCTCTCTGTAGAATGTACTTTGTTTAGGCTCCATTCACATACAAAACACCCAGGACTGCTTGGTATTTTGAACACACTGTATTTTTCACAAATTAACTGTGCAGCTTTGGACTTATTAATCATTATTTTAAAAAAGACTTTCTTGTGAAAAAATGCCCTTTAATGCCCTTTACCTCGTAGGTACTGTCTTGTGCAATGTACTTATTAAAAAGAGCACATCCCTGTAGCCCAGAGGGCTGACAGCTCCCTCCAAAGCTGTACTGCTGCTCTGAGCTAACCTCCAGGGGCTACTCGACAGTGATGCAGCCTTCATCCCCTCCTACAGAGCCTGAACACATCATGCCTACAACAGTCTCAACCTCAGCTATCCTGAGAAATGCTTTTCCTAAGGTGGTTACTTCCCTTCTCATAGAGAGGCAGTTTGGCTGAGCAGAGAAGGAAAAAAAATCACCTATCATTTTCAAAAAATTTCAAACAATTTAATGAAAGAATAAGAGCATGGATTCAGTGCAACTGAGGGCTTTTTTCTCCTGCTCAGACACAGGTAACATTTGTTTCCATTGTATCACTCATCCGTGACTTTTTATCTCACATGATGAAAATATAACAAAGAAATAAAACTGCCAAACACTGAGCCTTATGACTGAGACAGGGAATGCTTGCAGACAGCGCTGAAGAACAAAAAAGCACTGAACAAATCCAGTTCAAAAAGACTGATCATATCCTGAGGTACAGCTAGGGCTTTTTTGTTGTTGCCTGTTAGAAGTGGCATAAAATCTTTAGAGATTTTTTCCTCCAAAGATGATATTTCTCTAGTTTACTAGATACACTGTTTTGCTTTGCATGAACACCCTCTTTGACATTAAGTTCAGCCTTCAGGCTACCATCGCTTATCTCTCTTTCCAAAAATCCTCATATTTGATTGTCACATTTATTAAGTCAGACTCTGAAAAACTTCCACCAATCTGCAACCCTTTTCTCTTTCTCATCTTCCTCCAAAATCTCAGCAAATATTTTAAATGCTTGTAGGAAACTGAAATTATAGATATAGTTTAACCATAAGGCACTGCACACAATTCATTTTTCAAATAGTTGTCTGAATTTCAGATCTATAAATATTTGTAATTTCTAGAGGCCAAAAGACATGGAAAAATACTCAAATATTTAATATGTTACAATATTCACCCTATGCCCCCATTTTCTATTTGCTTAGTTTCCCTTGAAAAGCCCTTTCTTGGGTTATAAATTCCTTAATAATGAGTAGAGGAAGAAAACACTACAGACCCAATAGGATTTCTGTCAAATTCATCTTACTTGTTAGCTACCTATGGCTAACCTTGGGTTTACATGGAAACGTATTTAAATTGAAAAAATAAAATTTAACGAACATCATGCTATATTGGAGGACTTGGCAGCAAGAGAAACAATCTTGTGAGCTTCATTTCACACAAAAAGTTGAATGAGAAAATGGATCTCTTGGCTGACTCCAGGTAGGGGGAAACAGGCATTTCACTTGCAGCATGTGCTCATCTTTGAATGCTAATTACCAGAGGTTATAAGACTCCAACAATGGGAAGAGATGAAATGGTCCT
Source organism: Geospiza fortis (assembly GCF_000277835.1). Taxonomy (NCBI): domain Eukaryota; kingdom Metazoa; phylum Chordata; class Aves; order Passeriformes; family Thraupidae; genus Geospiza; species Geospiza fortis. The sequence goes on along the minus strand of NW_005054304.1, from coordinate 2,981,747 downwards.
GGGCTGGAAAGTGGAGGTGAAAAAGGCTGGTCTGTTATTTTAGCCAGAGAGAGAAGAAACAGGCAATGGAAGGAGGGAAGAGTTAAAACTGTGCAATACTTTGCTCTAATAAGTGGATTTCACTCTCAGTCTTCATAGCCCTCCCTCACATTAAACCTGGATAGGAAACTGATTCCAGGCTTTCCAACAACCAGTAAAAATAAATATTGTTGCTATCAGAATCAATGGGATGGAAAAATCTGATGCTTTGGTAGCCTTGGAACGACTTCTGCAGAGAGGAGCATGGATAAGAATAGATGAAAGAGCTGGAAAACTTCCAGAAAGGAAAGGATGAGGGGATGAACTGAGTAGGTATGGAATATCTTTCAATATCCTTAAGCCAAGGAGTATTTTGGAAAACTGTTTTACAAAAACTATCAACATCTTAAAGCTGACTTCACAGATGGGCAAAGTGAGACATACAGAAATGAAATTTATTACCCACCCTTTTAGCAAATGAGTCTTTATTGCCAAATAAAATGCAGTTTTTTGTTCACAAAAAAATCATTCCTTTTTATCTTTTCTAGGCCATGAGATCCTGTCATGGGCATTTCACAGGCTTATCTCCTGAATTATAGCATCTGCCTGTATTCTGATATGAATGTCAAATATATATATAAATCACTCTCATAATGACAACTCATAAACCACTGGAAAAAAGTTCCTACAATGTTGTAAAGTTTTTCCCGGTGGCTAATCAGAAGCATCATGCAATTTTTCAGTCCACTACTTTTAGTTCAACCTATCATGGACAAAAAGAAAAATCATTAATTATTTTATGCTCCTCTTCAAATTCTGCAAAGTTCAGACCTGCGGTTTTGCTCTACCCTGAGTCTCTTCTATAGACACAGATGCTCAAATCTACCATTAAATCAATATTTTCTTTTGGTCATGATTCTTAGCTCCTTTTCATCCTTCCTGGACCCTCTCCAGTTGCTCTGCATACTCCATAAAGCATTAAACCCAGCACTGCTATGATACTAAGCTGAGACCTTACTGGTGTTGAGTAGAGCGGAAGGATTACTTGAGGAGTCATCATTTTTTAATACCCCAGGAAGATGTCTGCACATTTCACAGCAGCTTAACACTGTTCATTCAGGTTCAGCTTGTGATTTACTGCTAGTCCTGACTTTTTCCCATCCTCTACAGAACTGGTAGCTATTCCTTTTTTGTAATTCTGCCTTTGATTACTCCTGATTATCTATACTCACATAAACACACACATAAGGTTGAAAATATTACATGTGTTTCTCAATTTGCCAAGATCCTTTAGAATTGCACCACCATGAACAGGATGCTTATGTTCCTTCCCTAGTTTGTGTTCTCTTCTAAGGTAAAGCATACTTACTATTCCAGTCTCCAGATAAGGAATAGTACAGACTCAGATGCTTGTAGAATAGCAAGCTAAACAGCTTTCCATTTCTAACAACAGGCACAGATAGCTTTTATTTGTCAGAGGTATTTTTAATAATCATTATTCACCCACTTGATAGTAGATTCATGCACTTTAAGCTTCCTTTCTTGCTTATAAATGTTGCATATAACACTATATCAAAAGCTCCAGACAGATTATATCAGATATATTCTCCTTATTTTAACTTCTTTACCTGGCAGTCCTGTTGCTTGGTAATTATTTTGGCCTGACACAATTAGTATTAGCAAACCCATTTTGGCTGTTGCAGATTTCCTTTTTTTCTTCTAGATATCTATTAAACATCTGGTTGTAGGTTCAGTATTTTTCCAAGACTGGATCTTAATCTGATCTATCTGAAATTCCATGGTGGCTCGTCCTTTTTCCCTTTCTAAAAACAGGCATCAAGTTTGCCTTTTTCCACTGCTCTGGAGCCTGACTTGAACTTCATCAGTTTTCAGAAATGGCTAATGACCTCGAGATTGTTCCAGGCAGTTCTTTAAGGGTTGTAGGATCAAGTTTCTGCAGCCCATCTGATTTGAAGATCTATCTCTTCTAAGTACTCTCTAGCCTACTTTCTCCTGTTCTGGCCTAGGATCGTGATGATTGTTCTTGTTGCACACAAACTCTGTTTGCCACATGATCCCAGCTGACCTTCTCAGTGAAGACTAAAGCCAAAAAAGCATTAAAGCACACTGGCCTCCCCCAGGTCATCTATTAAGAGTTTCTCCCCTCTGTCATAGAGAAGACTATTACTGTCCTTGATTTTCCACTGGCTAATAATGTGCTAATAGTTTGTTATCACTGATGGTCCTTGTTAACTGTATCTCTAGCACAGCTACTCTTATTTTATATTTTATCAGAACATGAATCTTTTCTCCTCTGCCACATATTCTACATTCTCCATCAATTTCTTCATTCTGTGTAATTAAAAACTCCCAAACATTGTTATATTGGTATATAAAAGATGTACTTCTTGAATGCACCAAAACACACACGTCTGCCTGAAAAATGTCCTGATGTTATGAATTTTTCAGTATTAGCAGGAATAGAGGTGCTATATAAACAATGCTTTAACCATTTATTGATTGGTGCTTTAACAACATCTGACTCTGCTAAAATCACAACCAGATGTCTAGAAACTCATTGTTTTTTTTAAACTTGATGTTGCACCACTGCCAATATCAGAGACTTGAGCTTAGGGATAAAAATTGGTGCTGACAAACAAATTCACCGGAAAGGAAATAATATCAAAATTAAACATATCTCAGCACTGGACTTTTGGCATGCTTCTTAGTACAGCTACTGAGAGGTGGGTAGAACAGAAGCAGTTCCCCCAGGGTCTGGCAACAGTGAGGGCACCATCTGGGTTCTGTGGTCTCAGAAAGTGCAAAGGGAAGGGGAGGGGAAACTCAGGAAGGGGGATGAGAGGGAAATATTATGAAGGGAGATGACTGCCATGACAAGTGAGAATGAGAGGGGGAGAACAAATGTTTTGCTTCCTTTGGGAGCCTAAGAACTCCTGGTATCTCTGTCTTTCAAATGTGAAATTTATTACTTAAATCCCATAAATTTTTTTTTTCTTCTCTAACTTGCATATGAAAGTAAACAACAAGTAAATGAGCACTAATTAAAGTTAGCCTTTTAAATCTTACTTAAATCTTTTGACTGAGGTATTTCTAAAATAAGGGTCCACACCTGACCCTCACTGCAGTGAAACTATATGGGCAGGAATTACATGAGTAAGAATCACAAATGTGTTTCCTAATACACTTGCACAAAAAAAAAAAAGGTCCATTTTCCTGCATATTTCATAGATGCAATCTGAAACAATGAAGAAAAGGCTTCAAAAGGGATCTTATATCTGTTTATCTCAAGTTGGAAAGAAAACAAATTAATAATTTGCAAAGCAACAAGAATTCAACCTTGAAATGCCTCTGGTCATCAATTGTTGCAAGAAAGGAAAAACAAAATGCAAAAGGAACATGGGGATTACATTTAAAAACCAAGAAAAGAACAGCTTCTATACAGAAGAAATGTTTGCTTTATACTCTGCACAGATGCTGTACAAGCAAAATTCCCAGTATATTAATATAAACTGTCTGAAAAAATTCGACCCGATTCCATAAGACCAGCAAAAACAAAACAAAGGGAAGCATGACGTTTATGGGTTTTTCCTCCAGCACAACCATGCAAGCTGAGCTGTGAAACTGTGATGGAAATATTAGAGCTGTTGTGCCTGAAAAAACGTAGTGATCATTTCATTCTTCCTGTCTTTTAATGCTCCAGGGTTTTGGAGACGAATAGGAGCAATAAGTTCACTTTGCAGAATTAATGCTGTAATTCTTTATCATAAGAGCAGAGCATTACCTCAATCTGATTTTTCTACAAAATGGTTCAAAGTCTATTTTTAATGATGGCCCTAATTTGTTAACACCTTTTAAATTATTAATCCCCTTTATATTCAAGTAGTTATTGCATGTCATAACAATGTATCTATGCAGGGAAATTTAATAGTATTTTCTGCGTGTCAAGAAAAGGCTTGTTCCGCAAAATGCTATTAAAACTGATAATGAGCTAAATATTTGCCATAGCAAACACTGAAATTACTATATCAATCAACTTTGGGTTCTCTTATTCAATAAACAAAATTTAACCTATTAACTTTGCCTAATTTTAGGCAGGAAAAAGCTTGTTTTCAGGCATATCTTGCCCTTGACTTCTTTATCATCTGATAAGTACATTTTCCTGGCCAATTAAGCCATTGTTTTGAATCAAATGTAGCAATATAAGCCTTTTATTCTGTCTTGAATCCAACTATATTACTGGATCCTGAATACTATTTTTTCCCATCAAATTTAGACTGCATTTTAAAGCTCACATATATCACAGGAAGATGATAAGCTATGTTCATGAAGACACCTTTCACATTAAAGAAAAAAAGAAAAAGGATTTATGAGGAAGTCAAAGGGTAAAATAAAATACTGCAAATCTCTTAACTCTTCAGATCTCCCTAGATGTGTTTATGTGGCAGGATTCTTGTGTTAATATTTTCAGAAAAAACCTCCAAAATACAAAAACCTGCACACAAGCATCACTGCTGACAAGCACGCCAAGGAGAGCATCCTCTTTCATGAGCATCTGAAGCATAAATCTGAATGCTGATTGAATATCTAACGCCCCGTTCAGTGACAAAAAAAGAGGCAGGTTCCATCTCTGCCGGGCACACACGGGCTGGAATGGTTTATTGCATAAGCCGGGAGCCTCGCCTCGGCAGTGTGTGCTGCTGGGTGATGCTGCTGCTCATGCATAAGCGCCTGCACTCACCCGCTCGCCCGCCGCTTTTGTCACAGCAAATTGTTGTGTGATTAAGAGGGATCAAAGCGCACCCTCTAGAGGCTGAACACAAGCCCCGGCCCCGCACGGCACCCACGCTCCTCCGCCTGCACCCGGGGGCTCTCTCGTCACCTCTTGCAAACAAAATGACCACAGTCAGTCATCAGAGAGTATTAAAAATAACAGCTTTGCCTTGGTGTCTCGGTGTAAAACGCCAGAAGGGAAGGAGTGCTCTTTTGTGAGTGTACCCTGCATGGCATTGCTGTCCAGGACTGTAGAGGGGTGGAAATTCAGTGAAGAGTGAGATTTTTTTTTTTAGTCCTGCCTTCAGTAAAAGGGTCATGCCTTGCTTAGGCTGGACTCCATCATGAAGCTCATCACAACTTCAAAGAAACGTAAGGAAGCGAAGCGCAGTCAAAGACACATTCCCCCAGTTTCATGGAAAAGGGTACTAAATCCAATAATCAGGGAGTCACACAGTGCTTTGGGTTGGACGGAACCTTTAAAGGTCATTCAGTCCGATGAGCAGGACCAGATCAAGGTGCTCAGAGGCCCATCCAACCTGACCTTGGATGTTTCCAGGGATGGGGCATCCACCAATTCTCTGGACAACCTGCCCCAAAGTTTCACCACTTTTATTATAAAAACTTTCTTATTTATATCCAGTCTAAACCTATTTTCATTTCCATTTAAAACCACTGCCACTCATTGTTGTCATATATCAAGAGTTCTATTATCATTATAGTGCAAGAATTCCATACCACCAGAGTTTCCTACCTCCTCAATGTTTCTCATAGGCAGCTCCTCTAAGCACTGACTCTTCCTGGTCCTTGCAGTAACCATCTGACTCCAGTTCCCACCAATTCACTCTTTTATACCACTTGTTCTTATTGGCTACAGGTGTGGCCTGTTAACATCAGGCCTGCTCCTGATCTTTAGTAGTTGGTCCAGCTGCAACTCATTGGGGGATAAGATTACATTCTATGCCACCTTCATTTACCCATACTGTACCCCCTACAACTCATCACAGCAGTGCCTGCTGAATGGTTCATCCCCCCCTTTCTTAGAGGTTCCCTTCAAATGCTGAAAGAGTGCAATGGGGTCTCCAGCAGCCTTCTCTTTTCCAGGCTGAACAAACCCAGTTCTCTCAGCCCTTCCCCACAAGAAGTGCTCCAGTCCTGTGGTCATGGTTGTGACCATCCTCTGGACTCCCTCCAACAGATCCATACCTTCCCTGTGCTGAGGACCCCAGAGCTGAAAGCAATAATCTGTGGTCCTTACTGAAAGACAATTTCTTAGTATAGAATATTTCCAATTAAATGATGGAGAGCCACTGCTGAATGGAAATTAACTGTTCTGTAAATGTCATTTAAGTAAGACAAAGCTACTTGTAAAGGCTCATGCTTGTGGACCTTTTTCTTCAGCTTACAACGAAATTATTGCTTCTTTTCTCATATTTTACATCCTGCTAAAGCAAACACATGTGAGAAAGAATACCAATTTCATTTAATTGGGGTCAAGAACAGTATAAAGCTATTTTTCCTATATAAATTACTTCAAGAATTCACCTAAAAGGACCAAAATTCCCCTCAGAACAATACTATCATGTTAAATCTCTTACACTTTGCTCTCCAACACAGAACTCTGTTCATTAAGAAACAAGTTTCTATTAAGGGCTTACTTTTCATAAGGATTAATAAAAATTTGATTTCTTAAAATGATACTATGGATTGGTAGCTACATGTTAAATTGTTTCATGGTTTCCTCTGGTCATCAAGACAGACCAAATTTTTAGACAAAAGTTTGCAATTCCAAATGTGTATAACTGCATTGTTGTAAACAAGACTGAGCTTGTGTCAGGATTTTGTGTGTAAATGCAGTTAAATGATAACAGCAATTATCCTCCTAGTGAGCATAATAAAGCCATGAAATTCTGAATTACCTTAAGTTTAAATTGAAAAGAATCTCCCATTTACAGAGAGATTGCTGTTGAAGGTTCAGAAACACTCTCAGTTTACTTGTAGTGACATGCAATACATAAAAAATTACCATTAGTGGCTGCAGTTTCAGTTAAAACTGATTTAAGGAAGACGCTTTGTAGTATCAAGTATTTCTGCTTACAGGGCTGCTCATATGACAGGAAAATGAGGATAAAGAGTGACTTTGCAACAGGGGATGTTGCTCACTTCTGTCTCACACTGTGCTAATGCAGAGAAGCACACACTGGAGTTACACCATGCAGAGATGTGGTGTGCTATATGTATTTCCTGCAGTCAGGACGTACAGGGTAGAGCACTCCACCAAAATCAGCCAGTGGAGACAACTTTGGAGTAAGGAAAGATCTATGAAGAGCTAGATTATTAAAACAAAACAAAAAAAAATTGAATTTACTAGGAAGTGTGTCTGTGAATAATCCCTTTTAAGATCAAAACTATTATTTAAAATATTAAATAAAATATAAGGTTTCGTCTAACTCCCGTAGCAACCAAACTTACCAGCTCCAGACACGTCAGAATCACAATTAAAACAACACTGATGGAGGAAAACTTTTTTTATCTGTTCCCAGGAAAACAAGGTAAGAGATGCTGTAAGAGCACAATCCTTCAGTCTTCTAAGTAATGATTACTTCAAAAGCTCTTAAGCCCTTGCTTTATCCATGGAAACTGAGATTCTCAGGCACATGGGAAACCTCCATCTAGTAAAATGAAATGCAACAGCCTCCTTAATATCTAGACCACAAAGTTTGTGTACACAGCGCTCACAAGGTCAGGGGAAAAAAAAGTTTTCCCCTTAACTGAGACTGTGTCAGACACGAGCAGGTCCCACACATGCATCCTCAGAGACAAATACTTGAAAATGTTTACAGATAGAAAGGCATTGGAGACTCAATGGTTATGAAAACTTGAACAAGTTTATGGAAATCAATGATGGAGAACATATTTCATTTTAAGTCTGACAATTTTCCTCTTTTTTTTTCCATTAAGAACACACGTCCCCAAACACAAAATAACAACCAAACCAGTGTGTGCCTCTGCAGTGCACAGTGTACATGTAAGTAGGGGAGAGAAACATCTTTTTTCTCCAGAGGAGCTCCATTAATCAATCTGGAGATTTCAGAGCACAGTGAGACAACTGAAATTGGTAGAAGAAAATCAAACACACCTCTATTTCACACAGAGTGAAAGAATGTATGGAAGATCAGCTCACTGCCTGGCCATAACTATTTCCACAGGATACACTTTCTGTTCAGCTATGATGAAGTCATTTTTCTGAAGCAGTCTCCTTGAGCAGAATGTTTGCTGGTTGCAATTTGAGTGGGTTTTATTGATCATTTGATCTAGTTCAAGATTGATGCTTTTTGTACTCTCTTCCCTTAGTTATAGCTTCTGCAAAAGACAAACACAGACTCAGATTTTCTTTTCCATGAATGAATCCTAAGCAAACAAGAACCTTGCCAGCTTCTAACTTAGGTTGAAGTGTCTCTGTAGGAAACTTTTACTAATGAAGGCAGCTATTGTTAGATCTTAGGATAGAAAAAGGAGCAACATTTAGAAATGAATGTGAGTTGAGAAACTGGAGCAAGGGAAGTATGGCAGATAGTTTTAAAACAGATTCCAAGATAAGAAAAAAACCCAAACTCCTAATTAAGTTGCTATGGAATGGGAAAAAAAAAGAATTAATGAAAAGGGAATAAAAGCATTTGACAAGGGCTGAGAAAGTGAGCTATCTGGCTTGTAAATATTTTGATTTTTCATTGCAGAAGACTGGCAAACAGGACTTGGTATAGCTTTATGAGAATCCAAAGTTGTGAAGGCACACAGTAGTACTGTAATTTTATTTTTTGAGGATATGGATTGAAATAGTGAACTCTGAAACTACACAAAAATCAGCCTGGGTTTCTGAAGTATCAAAACATCCAATCTAGAATAGATAAAGAATTTGTTCAGTTCTCCTATTTGTGTTTATAGAAAAAAAAATTCTCAATCATAAATGAGGATCTAAAGTATTTTTTTAAACATCGGTTGCATCTCTAGGAGGAGTTGAAGTATGAGTGGATTAACTTGATAAAATGAATGGACAAATCTTGCTGCTTTCCTACTTCAGAAACTTGTGTAAGGAGAAGAGTCCTGAATTATGTAGGAGACTTTGAATAACAAAGCTTCACAGCACTTAGGGAGATCATTTAAGAATATGTAGCAACCCTTGCCCCTGCACTGGTTCATTTCTTGGGTGTGAAGCCCTGGTTCTTCCTGCCCTTTTGGAGTGGATACCAACCTCCTGTGCTCAGCTGTGTGTGAGTGATATGGACTAGTCCTACTGGGCACTATAACTGGAAAATAAACAAAAAGGGAAACAGGACCCTTGCATCTGCTCTCTACCTCCTTCCATCAGTCATGCTCATAAGCAAGAACTACATTCTATCATATATAATTTATACTTAGACTAAGTAATCCTTATAACCATCCTCTTCAGAAATCACTAGAAAATTTTATTCTAAAGACCAGTATGTGACAGATAATTCCTGTCTCTGATTTTACTGCAAATATGGAAGGAATGAATTTGAAGAACAGACACAGAGTTTCAATTACAGACAACTTTAGACAAGTGAAAAATTTCCTGGTTTATTCCTTTTTTCTGTATAATTTTATCCTTTAGAACAGATGCTTGTGGATGCTGTGGAAAATAAATTGCCAGATTTTTCTACGAACAGACAAGACAAACTTCTCTTGTAAATTACAAAAATACTTTGTATCATTGCTGCTGTATAGGGGTTGAAGAAGATGACTTCCTAAAGTCCTTTCCACTACTATTTTTCTATGATCCTATGCTTATTGTCCTGGCTCATTAAATTCCACAGTTTTGGAAAAGACTGGAGATGATGCTGCCAAGGTGATTTGGGCATCTTCAAATTAACCCCACAGGCTTTGGCACTGAGAAACACAAAGATTGCCAACTGCTCTCTGCTTTTTCCCTAGCCTGCCTCTGATCCTTCTAACTGGCATCTGGTCAAAGTAAGACTGAACTTGTACACTTCTGTGTTAAAAGGAACCAAATTCTCAGAGTTTACAGAGACAAATGTTAGAACCGGGTTATTTTAAATAGCAGATTATACCTATATGGAAACTACATGTAGGTTTGATTGTTCTATCCAAGTATCTCTAAGTAAAGAAAATCTCTGTCTCCATGTTTTATCAAATTCAACTTCTATGTCTGAGGCACTTGCATCTTCACAAGTGGTGAAGATCCCAAATCTCTCCATGAGAAGACAATTATTTCCCTTTTCCAGACTTTATTAAGGACAAATCTCTTTTTAATGATGCCATTAACATATATTAAAAGAAGCCCAGGGAGTATACCCAAATAACTGAGAGGTGCTTTACAATACCGGGAAGCAAATTATTTAACTAATAAGCTTAAAATATTACAATACAACTGGAAAGAAGCAACAAAGTAGCAGTTTGTGGTCATTTGGCTTCCAATTTCAAAGATGTAAAACATTTGTTGTTGCATCAGCCTTACTGACTTCCCTCAGCTTTCACTGTTCCTACTTGGATATAGAGAGGCTGTTAAATGGTGAGAGCCAGTAGGTTATTTCATGTAGATAAAATCTGACTCGAGGGTTCAAGGTTCAGCCTGGCAAGACAACAGCATGTTCCATGATTATGCAGGTAAGAAGCACTTGAGCAAACAGCATCTGAAGAAATGCCATGTTGAAAATGCCACAGTAGCACTATGACAATGAATAGCATCAATTATGATGGCTGCCTCTTTCTGCAAATATCAGATGTCACAGCACGCAATTTATCTGGATCCAAAAAATGTTTTCAAACTTGCACTGTAAGGAATCTTAGCTCCTGATTGAATATCAGTATCCTGAACTGACACTCAATTCTCTGTGGAATTGAAAGGGATGGAGAGATGCCATGTCTTGTATTGGAACCTCCTTCTAGCAGTTCCAAAAGACTGACACTTGATGTCTTCAGTCCAGCCAAGGTGGAGAGTAAGTGTCCTGCTGTTTTGATTCTGTGGTAACATAACTGATATGAAGAAAGAATTCTTCTGCAGTTTGCACAGTATTACTTTATGCTGCAGATTGTGCATGGTATTACCTATTCCAGATGGCTCAGGGAACAAGGGATTTAATTTGAAAGAGACGTGTTGCAAGGATCTAAATGCAGAACTTAAATATAAGGTTCTAACAATTGAAATATAAGGCCTAGATCCACTGCACAGGGTACTATTGTGGACCAAACTGTAAAATTTAAGATGATGCCTAAAAATCATAGGGGGACCTAATTAAATGAAATTAAAAAGCAGCCTGAGTAAATGTAGCCTACAAGACTAATAATAAATACAAATCCAGCAGCTGTAAATACAAGATGTATTGTTGCAGGCATAAAATGATGTGTGTATCTATACATTTTGTAGGTATAACTGAAGAAGAGAGTTCAAAATGCCCTTAAAAATCTATACACCTGGGTGCAAACCCTCTAGATTTCTTATTCAAATGAGGAGAAAAACCCCACTTTGAAAATAAACTCTTATTGTCACTTCAATACAAAATGGATCCATTGCTGACTTCATCCATTTGCCGATTGCTGACAGCTGTCAATACAGGGATTTGATTTCTTTATCCAAGCATCAAACATTACATTCATATCTTCAGAAAAAGATCTTGACTGTGAGCTGCAGTTTCACTGCCCCAACTCAATTACTGCATTCTTGAACTGCAATGTATTCATTTGTGGGCAGTGGGGCAGCCAGTGGGAGGGTATTGATTGGAGTATAATGTCATGTGTAGCAGCGAGAGTAAGATGAAAAGTGTTTTCTGCTTAATGGGTTGGTATTAAGTAGGTGGGAATAGCTTCTAATTAGCCAACAATTGCTGTGTTTCTCAGTTTCCCTCCCTTCCCTCCTCCTGTCGGTCACCAGCTGCCAATCTCTCTCTCCTTTTCCTTTTTTGTGTGGAGTTCATTGCTCACTGCAGTGAAAGCCTTTGTTTAAAAAAGAGGGCTCCCAGGGTCTCATCTGCCAGGGTACAGCTTGCTGCCTGCGATGAGTAGCAACTGTCAGTTTATTT
>NW_005054304.1:2962793-2969866 GCF_000277835.1 Geospiza fortis | reverse complement strand
CACCTGAGAGACCTGAGGATTCAGTACCTACAAGTCATTAGCCAGGACTGCTCAGTCTCTCCCCACACAGCAAGTCAACTGAACACTGCTTAAAATATAGTCCACTTTAACCCCATATTTTCCTACGACGTATTAGGACTCCTCCTGCATCTTCCACATTTTAGTTGTATGATCATTCCTTAAATATACTACAACTTATAGTAGTATAGATTAGCGAGCAACACATTTTTTAGCATTTCCCAGCAAAAATATTCTTTAGAAATACAAAATATAATGCAATAAAATCCAGTTATTAGAACAGCCTCAGTCAGAACCTCCTTCTTATTTAGGTTATGTTCTTCATACCTAGCAACTCCTCCAATTATTTGAACCTCTGCTTGTCCTGAAGTTTTTGATAATGCAGTTCAAAGAGGCAAAATCAGTTAGTTTTAGTTACAATTGTGCCACCCTCCTCAAAACAGTAATATTTTATGGGCATAAAAAAGCAGTATTTGGTCCACAATTTTTAACAGATAAGCAACACTCTCTCTCTTTGCCATACAGCTTCTCTCTCCATAGGTACACATGTATATGTTCATGTACTCCAAATGCACATCCATCTTCCAAATGGCAAAAGGATTGCACTACAATAATTTAAAAATTATCAAAGTATATGAGAGAAAGAAATATTTTATTTTGAACTAAACCAAAATTAAATGTATTTAAATAAAATTCTGTGTCATTAGTCTGAGCTATCTGCTTTTGATAACCACAGTTAACTTGTTGCAGTCATTACTGACACTTTTAATACAGCAACTGAAGTATTATTTTTGTATGAACAATGAGCCTTTTCAAGATCTATAAGAGATTACAAGAACAGAAATCCAGTTATCCTTCAATATATAGTTGATTTCTTAATGCTTGAAATCGTCAATGTTTCATCTCAATTCTCTTCTTACTGCAGCATAAGTATGTGTGTACTTGTATGAATATCAACCAAATGAAATTTAATTTGATTTAATACTATTCTCAGAGCTGAGCTAAGGGTTCAGTGAGAACAAGCTCAGTCTTGGAGAATTTCATGTTTCAAGGCACTGTTTGGCAGGTTGAAAGGTCCTGGAGTCACAGAACTTGGCACTATAAAACCCTGAAGTGACATTTTCCAGCAGGAGCCTGAAGTGTGAGGTAAACAGAGGGCTGCAAGTGCTGCACCCAGGATAAGAAGTCAGTGTATTCTGTGCAGCACATGTCCCTCTCCCCTCCTGGTTCCTAAAGCTGGTTTTCCTTGACACCTGGGTATGGCCTGAGGTTCCTACTCATCAAATTCCTTGTATGCCCAATATGAGCTGAGAGAGATTACTCTAGAGCACAAGCATCCTCCACTTCTCAGCTTTTCTATCAGCAGTGATGGAAATGCACAGTGCTAGCAGATGCCCAGTTGGGATGCACAGACCCAGTGAGGCAGCTCCAGTCTCTGTTCATGTGACCTATAAATACCAGAGAGTGAAACCCACTTTCACAAGAAAGTGTTGGCTTGAGTGTTGGCTTTCATATACATTTGCATTAGCAGATAAATAAACACAAGGTTTACTGATTGAGGGGTGTTGGGCACTTGCAGTTCCATTTCAAAATCTGCTGTGGAAGATTAATTCCCCACAGGAGCTGACACCAGCTACATTATGTTTGACTAATATCCATAGCAGCTCAACATCCCCAAAATTGAAAATATGCAGAATTTTAAGAAAAAGGAACTGTATTAAACCACTGTAGCAAACATGGAAAAAATACAAAAAAACTTTGAACAAGAACCATTTCAAATCACCCTCTCCATATCAATTACTCTGTTGAATACTTATTAATGTCAAAATTGTAGGATAGTAGCTCCATGCTCAAAATGATACACCTGTATGACACACCATGAAAAATACTTGGCTCTATGGCAAGATCTGTATCAGGCCTTCCATGGGAATATTCTGTATTGTAGATAACTATGGCAAGATCTGTATCAGGCCTTCCTTGGGAATATTCTGTATTGAATGCTTAACTGAGTGAGTAGGAACAAGTGGATGAGCCTGGAGGCATGGTCATCTACTTAAGCATGCATTTGGATCTTCAAGCTAATTAATCACCCAGTTATATACTTAAACTTCATCAATCCATTCCCACAGGTGATTAAGATCTATTTAAAAGCCATTTTGATACTTCACAATTTTCTATAAACCAACTTGTCAAGATACTGAATAGGAAGTGTGATTCCACTCCACTCTGATCCCAATGTAATAAAAACACTGAGCACGAAGAACAGTGTGGAAACAGTAGGAAAACACTGAAAAAACTCCCCAAATCACAAACAAAAGCACAAAAGACATACCTAAGAAGATGTAAGTTGAGATGCCAGCTACTGGGTATAGAGGTAACTGACTTATACTCCTTAAACATTGGCATAAACATACACAAAATTGGAATTTGGAATGAAGGTGTAAAGCCAAAAAAGGACAAAGAATAATTTTCAGTATAAAGGTGAAGGAAAGGAAAGAAAACGCAAGAGAACAGACAAGGAATGAAGAGAAACAAAAACATAATAAATGTTTCAAAAACATTTCAAAAAAATCACAAAATATCTCTGGTGATTACAGAAAAGAATAAAGAGATATGGATTTTTGGGTGAAAGAAACATGGTTTCATTAATACATAAAACTGTGGAAGTACAACACTTCACTTTTCAAAATAGATTGGCTTATTATAAACGTAAATCATTTAAATCTTGACTATCTTCAGACCACAGAGTCTTAATAAAACCAGTAATTTGTTAGTTATAATAGGAATATAAAAGAATGTACCTAGGCAGGGAAAAGGATCTCAGAAAAAACCTCTCAAGGATGCAGAAAAGAAAGCTGGCTTGGGAAACCCAGGAGAAGGAAGCTGTTTGATACACTGCCTGTGACTCCTGAGATGACCTAAGGGCTCTGTTACAGAACACATGCACTGAACACAGTTTCTGTGTCTTGGCTTTGATTTTCTGTGTCCAAAGAGTGTTGGGGAGCTTTGGGTAAGGATGGGTTTGCAGCAGAGAGCTGTTTTCACGTTGGCCTGAGGTCTAGACTGGTTGGCATGTTTGCAGACAGCAACAATAAAAGATTCTTTACAAAGTCCAATGACGGCAACCATCTCAATATTAAACAAACCCACAAAAATCTTATCTTTGGCTCTTTATGAGGATCCATTCTCCTTTTTGAGCATAAACCCACTAGATACACCTCTGCTCATGTATGCAGCAAAGAAAAGGAAAGGATGGGCACACGGAGAGGCCCTAGGGCCACTTCAGAAGTTTTCCAACTGGCTGTTCCTACTTTGGCCCTGCCACCATCAGGGCACTGCCAGATCACAACTCCTGCCAGCTGTTTTGCTTTGTGACTCTTCATCAATGCTGCAGTCAAACCAAAAACTTCTAGGTGCCTCAAATCAAAGATTTCTCCAGAAGTGGCCTAACAAGGCTGGGCAAGAGATTCAATTTCTTTCGCACCATTCTATAAAATCAAGCAGCACAGAACTTCTACCCTGAGAATTTTTGCTTTTTAAACTGGAAAGGAACTGCACTTATGTAGAAGAACTGACAGTGCAGTGCACAAAACTATGCTAGTTCAGTGCATAAAGCTACACTAAAGGGTCTGACAATATACTGCAGTTTGAACATCACTTCCAACTTTTTTTTTCCACAAGAAAGAACAATTCACCTTATTTAGGAAACCATTTTCTGCTGATCTAGGGAGCTTGTATGAGAAAACACAGCTGGATGCCAACAATATTTAGCACAGGATGTGTCTAAAGGAAATGTGTGGCAAGATTTGGATGGTTCCAAATGAAACATCAGATGGCAAAAAGCCTAGATAAGATCCAAATTCTCCTCTGGGTAAAATGTTTTTATATAACTATTGATGACAAGAACACTCACAATCATAGTCAGGGTGATAGGGATTTTTTTGAACCTATAACACCACTTAGTCATAAAAAACTGCCAGCTTGCCAGCTCTCAGCAAAAACTATGAAGAAACATTAATCCATGGTTAAACACAAAAATGTTCCATGAACCCTCCTCTTAAATATGGTACAGGCAATCCACACACCTGACCTAGATCTGATCCTGTAGGGAATTCCCAATTATTTACATTGGTATTTAAAAGAAATCACTGTGAACCCTCCTGGATACTGCATTTGTACAAAGCATGAGAACACTGAATATCAGCACTCCCCTCTTTTCAGACAAACTTCAGCCACCAACAGAAAATAGAGCAAGCTACTGCAACTCTGGCAAAACTGACACAGATGTTTATACTGTGTTCTCTGGCTCTTCACTGAGAATCTGGTGCACCCAGCCACTGACCACAATGCGCTGAAAACCCTCCCTCTCACCCTCAGCTCTTCTCTTCACACTTGAGTCTTTCTGTAGTCCAAGCAGTAATTAATCTCACTTGCTAAAAATTTCAGTGTATCTCTAAGCACACTTAACACATACTTAAAAAAACAAATCCCAACTAATAATAAATAATATAACATATATGAACCACTTAAGCCGATTTTCAGAAATACACCTGTTCTGAGCCATATACATCTATACACAAGCATGGTCTATTTCAACACAGTTAAGGCTGCATTAAGACTTAGTTAAGAACATTTTAAGAGTATATATTGCATTAATATAAAAAATGACTGATATTTTTAAAAGCTAAAGGTGAGACAAGTTAAAATTTAGAAAGCGATGAGTGCTAGGTGATGTGAATAAAGAAGAGGAAGCACAAGTTTACCACATTTTAAAGAAAAAAGAATCACCTCTCAACTTTCATTTTCCTAATAATTTTCCTAAATGCATATATTTCAGATTTTTTAGCTACAGTATTTTTCCAGAAGGGAGAAAATGATTCTGTTTGAGAAACCCCATAAAAAGGTACAGAAGCCATCCTGTGAATTTCAGTAGGGGACTGGTACATTTGAACTACGTTCAAAACGGGCTTATTACGAAGTGAGCCTTTGTGCCTCTGGCACAGGGACAGCCTTGGAGTCTGTACTTGGTCACACACCTCCTTTATATAATTCAAAGTCATAGTTCTTATTTGCCAGTGTGAGCAATAATGTCTGTAATTATATACACACTACATATGATGAACAATAGTGTGCATAATTCCCTCACTTCATGTTCAATTGCATTTTTTGAGAAACCCCAAAATCTGTCTCTAAAATCCTTTCAGTTTCTCCCTATCTCCAGATGAGCACACAGTGCACACAGATGAGAGGGAAGAGATAACATTAGAAGTTTTCCTGGAATTAGTGTACTTTAGGCAAAAGAGACAGTAAAAAAAAAAGCAGTTTATCACATTATGAAGCAGTCTGTTCTGCTGTTGGACACAATTACCAAAATGACCCATAAATTACAGAGCTCTGGTAAGTTACAGTAGAAAAATGTTAACTGAATTTGTTTAGCATAATCCTTGATCTCACATCTCACTTCTGACTCTGCCATCCTTTATGGATAATCCTTTTATTAATGAATGACAAAGGTACACACACGTTCAATCTAAAATGCACCTGGTCAGATTGCTGTTCTCCAAAACATTAGAAATTTTGTGCTAGCCCCATCTTTTACAGAAAAATGACTATAAAACATCTTAAAGAGCTTTCAAAAATATGAATCAGTAGGATGAAAATATAATTTCTTACACAACACAAAAGAACACAGTCACACTATGGAATGTACCATTCCTTACATCCATGAAAGGAGGCTGGAGAAAGAATATTGAGGGACTACATATCTGGGAGTAAGAACAAAAGCTCATTTGATTGTATTTTCCAAGCTATAGGCTTAGCTGGTGCATGCATTTTAAATTATATTGAAGGCTGCTCAGGTGTGGAATACTAGAAATAGTCCTGATCATGCTGGAGTTGACGGTACCAGATAATTCCATTGATCATAAGACTTCAGAATTGATGACAATATGCAGTATTTAAAGGTATCATTAAAAAACTCCAACAAAATAAAGGCTGGAAATCTATGGTAAAATGTGTCAATTTTGCCAAGTTCTCCAAAGTCAAGGAATGTAAATCTAAATTGTTGTCAAAAGCACATACTATTTCTCAAGAAACCAATGGAAGACTTTGTAGGATGGGGAAAACAATGCATTTCAAGTCTACTCTTTAAAGTGTTCAGATGATTTCAAGCACACAAGGGCTCTTGCTGAGGCACACCCCTGCCAGACACAAAAACCTGGACTGAGAGCTGCCAGACTTACAGAAAATAATTTCTGGTCAGCATTGCATGTAATCAACATGCAAAATCTGATTCCAGAATTTCCTGCCTTCAGCACCTTTAATTATTCTTCTTTCCTCTAGAAGGCAGCAAGTCAGGTGATTATTTATTGAAAGACCTGTGCAATGTTTTCTCATCAGAAAATGTTAGGCTGTAGGCTCCTTTTTAGGATTTTATGTGGAGTCACAATCCTTTTTGCCTACTGATTCTGCTGATAATGTTTTTTATCCATTTTACTAAACATAAAAAGAACAATAAAACCATATTTGTTGTTGCAGTGGCATCTCACAATGATATAAATAACTCTCCTGAAGTGAAGTCAGGTGACTGAGTCAAAGACAGCAGATAGAAACACATTCTCCTTTGCATTTTTAAACATTGTCTTCTGAAAATCCCATCCCTTTTGTCCATGACAACTCTGGTCAAAACACCTATTTTATTAATAAATGTTGAGATAAATAGAGTAATTAATGGTTTTTCCTGCCTGGTTATTGAAATGATTGATTTATAAAATAAGTTTTGGTTGAAAGACATAAGGTAATATGGCAGTACTTGAATTTAAATGTAATTGTTCCCCCACTAGCTTAAGTATTTCTTTTGCCTATGAATACAGAAACTACTCTTATTTTTTGACATAGAAAAATTTTTCAGTCAGAAGAATTAGAAATAAAAATTTACTGCCTTTCTTCTCCCTTTCATAAAATTTCCCTGCGGATTAAGAACTACCATTGTATCTTGTCTTTCTCTGTTCTATCCTCAAAAAGACTGAGAAAAATCTAGTAGATTATCAACACTG
>NW_005054304.1:2920018-2962758 GCF_000277835.1 Geospiza fortis | reverse complement strand
CATAGGATGCACAGACATTCTCCTGGAAGGTAGAATAAAGGCTGTACCTGAAACTCAAAGCCAGCAAATTCTAATCTTGAATTGGTGCCAGGTCATGTTTTGCCAGACAAAGATATTAAAAATGTAATGCCAGTACTAACGAGAGATTTGGCACACGAAACATGAGAAATGTTACAGACTGTGCTGACAGTGTGACACTATGTTTTCCTGGATGTAATCTGGGTATCATGAGAGTAAGCTTGGAGCACTAATGAGAAGAATGATATTGAACTGGAAGAGCTGCTAAATATGCAGTAGCCACAGGGTTCCTGGAGTGAACTGGAACTGAAATGAAAACTGCAATACTGAAAGTAACAGAGGGTAAACTAGGCAGAAATACAGAAGGAAGAGAATCTCAGCAGGCAAAACTTGTTTGTGGTACCACGCTTGCCAGGACATAAAGGGCTTTTCTAATCATACTCTGTTTATCCCTGAAGTACTGTTAAAGAGGAGCAGGATTCTTGAGCTTAAAGGGGCACATATAATTTCAGGATATAAATGAGTTTCACAATTGACTGGGAAAAGCCATGTATAAAAGTTGAACAGAAAAGCCCTTTAGGTGCAAGAACTAAAACTCATATTGGAGATACAAAGTTCATTCTATGTCTTTGAGGTTCCTGTGGTTTTTTTTTTTTTGCTGTTGCCATTGTTGATTTTTGTTTGCCTCCTATTTTTATCAGCTACAGTTAGCAATCCTTATATGAAACGTATATAAAATTCTATTATGAATTATTTTTCTGTCCATCTCTGTCGGAATTCTTGGCATTTGCACTACAGGTCTAGAGAGGAGACATACACCCTAATAACTCTGACAGTCAACAAAATCTGTCAGTGTGCTAGATGTTCACTTATTGAGACACAAATCACAAATATAGATATGTATAGCCATTGAAGAAGTGTTACCATCACTAGAACTTTAAACAGAATGCTGTCTAATTTATCTCTTCAGCCTCCAAATGAATGCCCTTGTTCCATAATTCTCAGTTGCTCCCAGTGTTGCCTCTGGCATCCTGGCTCTTGGTAAATCGCTAATATCTTCAATTACCACTTATTGTATATACAAAATTCACCACTGAAGTTATACTTAATTTTCCACTTCTGTGAGAGGGTAAGATACACAAGAAAGCAGCAGTCAGGCAGTTCTTTGTCTTTAGGAGTAGGATAATTGAGGGAATAATAAAGTAACCCCGAAGCACCATATTGTGACTGCCCCAGTTGTCATTTATTTCCACTGCAGTCCAGATTCACACTTTTCACAGCAATGCAGAGCAGGAAGTTTTAAGGTAGAGTAGACATTTACCTCCCCCTTCCTCAGTACAATACAGTTTACTACTATCAGTACTTGGAGATAATGCATAATTCAGTTGTCTTGTATTAATGTATTGTACAAGGGGAAAAGAGCAAAGAAAATTTAACCCATGAAGAAAGAGGGCTACTCCACACCAAGTCCCCCTCTGCTCTTTCTGAGATAAGGAAACATAGTAAAGTAAGCAGACTTGCTTTTATTTTTTCCCTTTCTCTCTAATGTGAAGTACAAGGATACCAAAAATAAAGCAGTGTGTTTTTCTGGATTCAGAACTATGTCAAGCAGAAATTACTTCTCACTTTTAGTAACAGGGATCTTATTTTTGGATGCACTTGAAAAGCGTACTGCAAATGGAGATTATTATTATTTTCTTTAAAGATTAATACAATTATGTTTTGACTAAAACACGTAACTGTGGCGTTATGGCAAACAGCACTGAAAAAATGCAAGTTACCACCCAGAGCAACTACTAGTATCCATTTCTCCCAGTTATATTGCATTTTAACTTGTTTAATAGTTATATTGTATTTTAACCTGTTTAATTCAGCCTCTAAAACAAGCGCAAAAAGAAGTAAAGCCCAACCTCCGTTCTGTACAAGGATTAAACCCGGGAAATAATTTAATAAAACTCTACAAGAAAAATGACTTAAGTGTTGAGGACAATGCAGCACTAATGTGTTTCATAAGCACTGCCTTACCGGCTGGAAGAGGGTCAGTGCACATGTCACTTCTGTTTTGCTTCCATGCCAGCAGGCACTGCAGGCTGAGGGGATCGGCTGCTGCTGCTACGTGGCTGTTGAACGGCACCATCAGCTGATGAGCCTTGGCAATGCCACAGTAACTCTCTGTTTCAGCCACCAAGGGCAAATTGTTCAAAGCTTTTGCTGCCTCAGAGGCCTGACTGAAATATTCCAGAGCTTCGTTATAGTTCCCCTAGTAAAGAAGAGAGAAAAAAAAGAAAATTATGTTAAAAGCTACTTGTGGTCACCTGTATTTTATTTTGACATCACAGCCTGCTCCTCTGCCACCTCAGAGATGTGGCAGCCCACGGAGTGACTCGTGGCAGGGCATCAGGGAAATCACTCTCCCTTGCTGTTTTCTCACCTCTAAAATCCAGATAACACTGCCCATACATTTGAATGGAATAGCTTTTTGGTTATTTCTGTAGCATTTTGAGCATACAAATCCAAGTATATCAACACTAAGTATTAATACAGATTGCAGCCAAGGTTGTTTAGAAATTATTTTTTCCCTGCATTCAACATATCTGTGGAAGAAAAGGTCCTAATTTTTGGTAGTATTAAATCTTAAAAAATAATTCCTAAAAATGGAAAAAAAGGAGGATAAACTTAAAGCACAGAAAAGAACAGAAATTTAAACTTACTCATTTATAGGGGAAGAAAGGGGTATACAAACACTAGGGATATTCCTAATCACAAAAGAGAAAAAGTAGGAGAAATGTAGCCCAACTGTTGCTGAACTGAAAACTCAAATCATTTATCTCTCCATCCTACCATTGGCATGGAATTCTGCTGCTCTGATGGCAGAAACTTCTTGACTGAAAACATTTTCAGAGCTGTTTTATCCTTTCACTCTCACCTTGATTTAATAAGAATGAAATTCTCTTCTGTATGAAGACTGGGAGGTGAGACTCAAACTGGTACCTGTTTCACTTGACACCACTTTTTGGGATGAAAACTCCTATAACTGCTAAAATGTCCTTATAATTAAAAAAGGATAAAAAGGAGTAATAGCAATTCTGGTAGTCTTTCAGCTTTGTTTAATACAGCAGAAGAGCAGAATTAGGCCTATGAGGACACGGCAATGAATAAAGAATGATAAGCTGTAATATAATAAAAAGCAGAAACACCTACTTACCATACTCATGAGAACTATAGCAGGTTAAGTGATGCAATTAGTGAGAGGAATGTAGCAAATCAGACTAAGAAACTCAGAAAAAGTGAAATGAGAAATGACAGAATTATCATGCAAACTTCAGAGTGTACATATTAAGTAAGCAACCTGCTTATTGAACTCGGGGAAATGAGACCTACTACTCCTGCATAACACAAACCCAGGCATGTTAGGAAACAAGAAACATCTGGGTAAAACAATTGTGACTAGAAAGTAAACTGTGTGTACAGCATTGAAGAAAGACGGTGCTGGTGAGGGAATAGTGAGATGAGAGAACTGGAAAGATACAGCAACAGTACGGACAGAGCAAAGTGAATTTGGTCAAAGTGATTTGTGTTTGGAAGAACAGGAAGAGTTATATTGCAGGTTTACTAAAGGTCCCCATGGATAGATCTGGCTATAAACAGAAATATATTTAATTTGATGATGGTAATTCTGCAAATTTTATCACTGGGAGATGTACAGAGTTGAATAAAAAGACCCTAATAATGACTTAAGAGAATACTGGTGATGACAGCTGACACCAGCAGGCAGTGATCCAAAAGAAGAAATGTTAATTCACACTCAGTTTTGGTAAACACTGTTAACCTTGCAAAAAAAATATATAGAAAACAGGAAATTGCAAACTTCATGATTTTTAAATTTATGGTTAAACTAAATATTTTATATACATTAATATGATTAAGTTACTGCACTTGTGCCCTTCTACACCACCGCCTCAGCTCAAGGCAGAAAATTCTGAACTGAGAAAGAGAATTCGAAGAATAATCAAATAGAGAGTAATTAAAATAGCAGTTTTATTGATTTGATTATTAGCAATGGTGGAAGAAAGAATGAAATTCAGAAGTAGTTAAACAGAATTTGATTATTTTTCAGATTTGGAGGAGAATAATTCAGCACAGTGTCATATGACCCTTCTTCTAAGTTTCAGACCCATTTTAGAGTTACATCATCAAGTTGTCAAAGACCTTAATACTTAGTTTTCAATGGGAAACTCAGCATTTATATTAAGAACACATGTAAACAGAACATTCTCAGGCTAACTTAGAGATTATAGAGTAAAAAAAAATTCTACTGCTTATGAAATAAAAACAGGACAAACAGGACAGCAATTTTGGTAGTGGGAGTCCTCTGTAAGAGGAACCTAGGAAACAAAAAAAGGGTTATTTAGGGATAGTGTAAGTGAAAAGAGGAAAGTACTCTGTTCAATATATTACACACAGAACTGATGACAAAAAATATGCAACAGAAGATAGAAAGGGTATTTCTAGTTTTATTTTATTTGTAGTGGAATTGTTTCCTAAGTTACGTATTAGCCAGCACACAGAACAAATTATTTTTATTACTTATTGTATCTAAATAATTTTTTTGTAACAATTCAGTTCTAAAATAGGTGTTAAAGCATGAATCTTTGACTTTTTCAGCAATGTCTTTAACCCTTTTGATTTCAAAACCCAAGTGTCACTGCAGTGCAAGCGGAGACAAGAGAAAGTCCTTCCACTGCTAACAGACCTTTGACAAACTACTTGCTGCTGGAATCCATTTCATAAATTTGGCTGAGAGAATGTAGAGAAGAAATGTAGCTAAGATTATAAACAGCCCATTAGTATGCAATGCAGTATACATTCATGTACAGTGCAATAAAATTTCATTTGCATTAACTGATGACTCTTTATAGGCATATATGGCCCCAGTGGTGATCTGGATGAGGATTTTTCACAACATGTAAAGTTTGTCCTGATCTGAATTTGGAGGTTTTTATTCATCTATTTTAGAACAAAACTCTGTGTGTTAAATATGATGTGAAATTTTCACCTTTCTCAGAAAATTAAGGCACATTTCATTTAGTCACACAGTGACTTCTCCTTGGGTAGCTCCTGCAAGATGCAACACCTGGATCAAATCCTCCTGTGTCATGTCCTAGGCAAAACCAGATTTTACCAAGAAGCCAATCAAGTTGTTTGAAATCATTACTACAAACAGTACTTACTCTTTCATTGTGAACTTTTCCAAGTAGGACATTTGCATCTACCAGGCTTTGGCTTAGATGAGCACTCTCAGCATCCTTCATAAACTCTCCCAAGTACTTCACAGCCTCACTTGATTTTCCCTGACTGAAGCAAAGGACAGGGACAAAATGAAATATTTACTCAGATGGCTTCTTCAAATGCTGAAGATCTGCCCCCTTGTTCAGAAGCAACTTTACTTTGTGATGACTCATCCATGACTGGATTTTATTTCCAAATGGCCTCCAGCACTACCTGTGCTGAGCCCAGTGAGACTACTTCACACAGAATGTCTGAGGGCAAAACTGGATCCTTTCAGCAAAATAGAACAAAACCTTCTTTCAGAATACTGTGCCATATTTTAAGGCCATGAATAAAAACACAGGAGGATGATTTAAGAGGGCTTTTGGACTTTCGATTATTTTATTTTTTCTTTCTACTGAGCTGCTGATAATATCTTCAATTCAGCTGGACCTCACATCCTGACAAAATAGGGGATAGAGGTATGAAGGTGTTTTTTCCAGTAAGGCTTTCTGTCATCCAGAGCTGCTCTAGAACCTGGTGGTGCAGCAGCAGCTCCATAACAGTGCTGTATCTCAGTTCTGGGCTGACAGCCTTTCCCTGAACACAGCACTGCCCTTTGGCTGGCTGGATCAAAGGTGGCCAAAGTCACACAGGCAAACCTATAAACCATGGATTGCGGGTGCCACCCCCAAATCCCAGGGAGCTCAGAGCAACCTGAGGTCACAGCTGCATCTAACTTGAAAATTGGCTAACATACTTTGACAATAACATTTGCAGATTTCCTTTTTTTTTTTTTTTAATAAAGCCGGTCATATTAACAATATAAGACCTCAGCAGTGTGATTGCAAGATATAAGACAGACATCTGAGCTTGCCTGTGAATAAGGCTTGGTGCTCTTCTTCCCTTTAAGGCTGGAGTGTTATTCCAGCTGACCTCAATATTAGCCATGAACTTGAGTCACTAATGTAGGAGTGTAGCATGCTACATGTCAAGGCACCAAAACAGAAAATCCACTCTTAATTAAGAAATGCACAAAAATAGGAGTTTCTGTAAGCAATAAAGAACTGTGATTTATTTTCTCACCATCTTAAACTACCTTCAAGTTATATTCCGGCAGCAAATGATGGCCTGGCATTTATTTACAATACAGTTTTTATTGTAAACTATATTAGGGATATGTGCTTTCAAAATCTGGCAGAACTCTGAATTTCTCTCTTTTATACTGTTGGAGTAATTACAACAGCCTGCCATGAAACAGGAAACATAGCAAAGCTTAGCTACAAATTTAAAATATTGCAGTGATTATCTGTTTGTGACTAAGAGGGGTAAGATTACTACAAAAGGATGCTGAATCACTACAAACTAACATTCTTGAAATGGTCAAGTATATGCTACTGTAAAGCTTAGAGGTCAATTAGCAGACTTAGGTTTACTAAACTTTCCTAAGTATTTTATTACCATGAGAATACAAAACATACCGGACTGTAAACATCTACCAAATGTCAAAAGGCTTCTAAATTTTAGATTTAGAAGCACATATTTTTTAACCTGTTTTTTTTTTCCAAAGAAAAGAAAATCAAATGCTTCCCTAAAGAAATATAGCATATGATTTATATAAGTTAAAGGACAAGGTTAAAGTGTTAGACAAATATTAATTCCAGTTTTTCCAGTTTTCTATATGCAGTGCACAGGTGCAACTTGAAGAGCATATTATATGGTATAATCATTAAATCCATTCAACCAGACCTTTGAGAGTTAAAAACATATATTCTGAGGAAAAGGACTCCTTGGTCCAAGGAATGAGAATGAAACAGTGCAGAATATTTGTGTATCAAGGTGATTTCAGTTTCCAATTGGGAAAACAGGACTGTTAACACCCACATCCCCTGACAACTGTCCAATTATGTATATCACACTTGGCCTACTGTTTGCAGTAGAAGTAATCAATAAAGGATGTGGTTGAGTGAACATAGATTTTGGTTGAACCAATGCATGAAAACTTAATCATTTACTCAGAGTGGAGAAATCAAATAGAGCAGAGATGAAACAGCCACTAAGGGGTTTGTTGATTGTACCACCAAGTTTGTGGGCTAGAGGCTGAAAGTAATAAAGCAAATGGAATCAGTGACAGGAGAAAATGTAAAAAGGTTTTCTTAATTTCATGAATTAATAGAAATGTTTTGATGTATTTTTGGCCATTTTTTATTTTTCACATCAAAACTTCTGTTCCACATATAGAAAATATGAAAATTGCTAGGGCATATAACCTCTTTGAGGAAAACAGGAATCAATTTGATACATATCAGTAAGATATTTCTCACTGTTAGGACTTCACTTATGCCAGCCAGAAATCAGTTGGAACAGTTTAACAATTTTTCAAAGGAAGTACTTATAAAAGCACTACAGCTTGAGATACTTAAAGTATGCTAGAAGTATTACTGAAACACTTTATCCTGCACAAGACCTGATAACATGATAAACAGGTCTTTCCTACTCAAAGGGCTAATATTTTATAGTTCCTTCAAAAATCTACATGTTATTTTATACAGCCATACACTTTCTATCTCCTTAGACATCACCTTCCTAAATGCATAAAATGCAATTTCCTAAAGATATAGTCATTCATGATACCACAGAACAGTTACGATGACTTCAGCAGAAGAGATTACACATCTACAGCAACTCATTTTCCAGTTTCATGCTAAAATGCCCTATGAGATTTTTACCCCTATTAGACTTTTATGAAAATATGCACCTTTTATAGGATTGCTCATGTGATGGAATTGGATGTATAAATCATGTGTCCACAAGAAGTCATTACCATGGTGGACACTGGCAGAATAAGTCAAGAACATGATGCTATTATGTCAGATTCTTTCCCCTGGAAAATGACATGACTAAATGCACATGATAAAGATTTTCAGTTTCCCATAGTCTCTGGAAACATCTGCAGCAAAGATTTCACAAAATATTCCAAAGCCATAGAAAGGTTCTGAGCCATTCAGGAGGGCTCAGGCACTTTCTCCAATCTGTCACAAGGAAATAAGTGCAAATTCTCGCAGATATTATGGTTGAAATGCATTATTTTTGGGAAACAGTCATCTTTCTGTGAAGATGTTATTCATCAAATTTAAAATTATTTACACTAATCTAGCCTAGATCAGGTAACAATACAAGTAAAGGAAAATTGAACAAGCTGAATATGGGGGTTTTGTCACCAGCAGTAATTATTGGTACATTTATCCAAAGTGTTCTGTGTCCAGCTCTGGCATCCTCAGCACAGGATGGATGTGGACCTATTGGAGTGGATGCAGAGGAGGCCACCAAGATGCTCAGAGGGCTGGAGCACCTCCTATGAAGACAGGCTGAGAGAGTTGGGGTTGTACAGCCTGGGGAAGTCGCCAGGGAGACCTTATAGCTCTAATGTGAGCTTATAATAAAGACAGAGACAAATTGTTGAGCGAAAGTTGGGCCAGCTGCAACAGGACAAGGGGCAAGGGCTCTAAACTGAATGAGGGTTGATTTAGATCAGATGTATGGAAGAAATGTTTTACAATGAGAGTGGCAAAACACGGGAACATGTTCTCCAGAGAGGTGGTTGGTGCCCCATCCCTGGAAATATTCAAGACCAGCCAGGATGGGGCTTTGAGCAACTTGATCTAGTTGAAGATGTCCCTACTCACTGCAGGGGGTGGCCAAGCTGACCTGTAAAGATCACTTCCAACCCAAACTATTTTATGATTCTATCACTCTATGATTCATGGGTGCCCAGACTTTTCCACATGTAAGTTTCTCAAACAACTAAAAGCTGCTGAGAACTGTCATGACATTTGACAGCGTTGAACAGTTAATGCCTATCACACACCCAAAGCTCTTCAGAGCAGGTATATACGTAAGGTGTTTAATTTAATTAAATGCTCTCATGGCAAAACTACCAGATGGGTTTTATAAGAAGTAAAACAACAGCCATTTTTCAGAGAAAGGGTTTATGGTTGGATCTTCAGCAAGAAGACTCAATCTATTCCCTAATCTATTCTTCAGTAGAATAAATCCCCGATCCTACACATGAGACTGAACTACTCCTTCACCTAAATTAATCAGAATATTCCCCTTCCAGGAGAATTCCTTAAATACTAAACTGAGGAGTCTTACTGCTCTTAGTATCTGCTCCCACTGCTCCTCATCTCCTATTTTCCTTCTTTTTCAAACTGCAACAACTAGATAGCAGTGGGACTGTCCATTCCTGGATAGCTAAAGAATGCTCCCAGAAGGTGTGGAATACAGATTTGATACAGAAGAAAATCACTAGCCACTCCGTCTTTAGGTCTGCTTTTAAGAAAAGAATTGCATTGGCATGATCTTTCAGATGAAGGGTTTAGCAAACTAACTTCATAAAGATCTCAAAATCTCAAACTTCTGAGTAAATAAATGCATGTGCCCTCATTCCAGAATGCCTAAATCACAGAAAGGAAATTAACATGGTTTTAAAACTGAGACCTGGTATTCTCAGTCTGTTCTGTGTCTTTTTGAGTATCTTTTCATGTCCTTATTTAGGATGCTCAGAATACATGTAGACATGAATTATGCATCAGAGAGCTGAAGAAGACTGTGGTTGTGGCTGATCCCTATGTGCTTGGATAAGGCCAAGAGACAAGGGATCTGACTCAAAGAGGAGAATTTGCTCTGCACACTGAAATAAACCAGGTGACAACTCCCTCTCCATAAACAAATGCCAAGCTCTATCATGCATCATATGCACTGAGGTCTTCAAACATAGGATAAGTCAAGAATAAGCAACTTTCACTTTAATCTCTTTTTTCCCTATCTCATATGATAATTTCATTAGGCGACTTTATGTCAAAATTATTTGTACCTGAACTAATTCACCTGGAGGAAGATTTTAATGCCAGATGCTGAAATAAAAATATTGAACACAAGCATCGTATCTGCAAAAAATTTGTACCTAGTTACACATGCACAAACCAGAAATGCCTCCACACAGTAAGCAAGTGCAATAAATGGAAACTTACAGTTCAGAAAGCATTACACTGAGACACCTACTGGAGCTTGCTACATTCTTCCAGATTTTCTTTCTTTCTTAACCTGGAAAATAGGTCTGCATTTCTATTTTCCAGTAAGGTAAGGTCCCCCATGAACAAAAAAAAACAACCAACCAAAACCCCAACACTTAAAAATCCCTCAAAATGTGGAAGAAAAAGGACATGTTATAGTTACAGGCAAAGAAAAACCAGAACCATACACTTTAAGAAATGTGTAACAGTTTAAAATAACTTTCGATGAAAGGGTCACTTACTGCAAAAAGGGCATTGCTTAAAATTTAAGTAGTCAGTAATGGAAAGCGACAGACCTCTAACAATTTAAGTCTTTCACAGCTGAGTGAATCTGCACTGACAGTCAGACAAGGATGCGCTAACCTACCTTGCCAGGATCTTGGCTACAGCTGCATATGCTCTGCCCAGGCCAGCAGAATCACAAAGGCTTGTGAAGATTTCTACAGAGGTGTTCAAAACCTGTGAAACAGGAAGGTAAAACCAGTAAATATGCCAATAGGAATTTCCACTTTTTCTTCCCTTCCTAATCTCTCTGCCCACACAGAACACAAAATTCAAGCTTTCTCACTTCTACAACTGTTCTCTAATTAGCCATGATGGGACTAGGGTTTTGATCATTATTTATAGTTGTTTGAAACTACTCAATAATTACAAATCAAAAAAACATAACTTGCAATTATATCTCCGTGTTTTGGCAATTTGCAAAAAACCAAAGAAGTACTCCCTAATTTGCAGTATAAATTTCCTTATCCATAATTTAAAAGATTTTAAGAACCTGTGCTTTTATGAGTTTCTGATAATCAATGACTTAAAATGGTTCCTTTGCATCCATACTGTTTTAGAATGATATGCTGAAATACAACTCAGTATTATTTTTGTTTCTCTAATTTGTCACAACTTATCTTAGTACAATTCAGATGCCACAAAATGGAATAAATTACAGGTTATATGTTTAATCTACGTTGGCTTAAAGTACTGTAGATAATGCTGCTACTTTTCTGATTAATTATTCACACATGAGAAGCTTGTTAACATTAGCTTGGAATCTACTCTATTATTATGAACCCTGCCATAACTGAAGGCTTACAGCTGCTGCATAAAATCATATGATCTTAATTTAATTTAACACTGATATCACCTATACTGCAGAATTCTTCTTTTCATCCATTTTTTTCCAATGGTGATGACAGGAAAGTGCATATAAAATTAAATCTTATTCTTTCATCCCTCCTCTTTGTTGCTTGACCCAATCTATTACACACATGAGAAAACAAGAAATCTCCAAAGACTCTCTATGGAAATCCTTTTTGCACATTTCCAAGAAAGGAGCAGTGAATGTCATTTACCAGTTCTGAAGGAGGATAGGAGATGCCCAGGGACATATGACAGTATCCTGCATGCCCCAGGATGCCTATTTATACTGAGGTAAAAGATTGGGCATTTTCTACTCAGAGCACATCCCTGTCACTGGCAAAGTGCATGGTTCAGGAGAAGACAACCTGTGTGTGCTAATGCTGTGGGTGACACCATTTCCATTGCTGTTTCTACCACTCAGATTTCCTAGTTCTTGAAAGAGTTTTTCTACATGCAGCAGCATCCCTGGACATGACTTCTATTCTTTAGCTACACAAGCTCTGTGTGCACCAAAAGTAGCATTTATTAACGTGCACTGCCCTATTTATCATCTCTCAAGTACTTTCTTATCAGTAGTGTTCTAATGTTGCATCCTATCCTTGCAGGTCACTGCCAATTGAGTTATCAATGCATTAGGTGTGACAGAAAGAGTACAAAGGCACCTCAGTTAGGAAGTTGTCACATCAGCTCAGAAGCCTCCCTAAACTGAATACATACATGATGTTGACAGTGCCTGCAGTACATCCTTCTAATAATCCAGGATGGTAGCAGAAACACACAGGTGTCTGAGAAATAATTCCTGGTATTGCATTTAGCTCAAGGGACCTACAGCATCTGTTGTAATAATTGTGCCCATATTAGAAAACCTGCTATTAGAATGTCAGGAGGTGTCACAAATGTTATGTGCTGGACTGAAACAGTTCCTACTTTAAACTGGCCTCTACAATATTAAGCTTGGATACAGGCCTGCAGTCATTACTATCTGGCACAGAAAGGTTACTTAGAAACCTAATGCTTTGGCTACTGTACATTTTTTTCTATTAAAAACATCAAAAAGCCTGAAAAGTACAGATAAACCCAAGGAAAAAATCATACAAAGCATAGCTGAAGTAAAAAGTTGGTTCATGCATTGCTGCAACAGCTGCGAGAAAGAAGGAAGTAAATAAATAAAGCCCCTCACTCATATTGATGGAAAGTGCTCATTTTGGTCCCAGGTTACTACTACTCTACACAAATCAGATATTTCATTCTAAATAATGAGGAAATAACATTAATTAAATCACCTCCATGAAAGGGAGGAAATCTTGATAAATTACCATAAAAAATGTACTCTTTATATCTGTATTTCAAATTACACCTCCAGCTTCAGGTAACACATGGGGACACAGAAAAGGACACAGGAGCTTGATGGAAAGGAGCTGTGCATCCCTGGATGCCACAACTGCATAATATCCACTTATGTGAAAGAAGTGAAGAAGGTTCTTCTCGTCTGTGATGTATGCCCAACCTTCAACACTCAGGATAGAAACATTCCAGGCCAGAAACATTTCAGCATAGAAAAAGAGGAACAGATAGAACAGGTTAAAATGATGGTTAAA
The DNA here is from genome assembly GCF_000277835.1 of Geospiza fortis. NCBI lineage: Eukaryota > Metazoa > Chordata > Aves > Passeriformes > Thraupidae > Geospiza > Geospiza fortis. The sequence continues at coordinate 2,949,665 of NW_005054304.1, read as the reverse complement.
CAAATAAGCATTAAGGATTTCACCCAGAGTCTCTTGAAATTACAGCACATTTAAAATTTTCATTTAGAACAAGAAAATTATGAAGTTTACATGCTGGAAAATCAAACAGAATCAACACAGTGATGCCTTCTAGAATCTATAAAAAACCAACAAATGAGCATGAAAACTTTCCTGATTATTTTTATGGGATAGGAACAACCAATCCATCTAACTGGCTTCCTGTCGATACCTCATAGGAAAAGACATACATGTGGCAGAGAGTATTGAATGGGCAGGGTTCTGCCAGTCATCTATCAGTTCTTTGGGAAGTGGATAAATATTGGGAACACGGGTTAACATTTGGATTTAATGGAATTTATAGGTTCCCAATGAAAATTTTCTCTTTAGAAAGAAGCATGGCCAGAAAATGGTATTATATATATATATATGTACATATTGGTCATTCTGTGCAGGGGAAAATGACATCCAAGGAAGAACTGGAATAATTAATAATCAATGCTGAAAACTCCTACACAAATGGGAAGTTTTACTAGATGGGAAAAATTCAGACAACAAAAGAAAAACCATCTTATTAAGGTAAGGTGCTTCTGCTGCAGTATTCTATAGCAAATATTGTGTTTGAAAATGTCATCTTGGTAATTTCCTTTGTAATTATTCATTAATTCTTTTATTCATTAATAAAGATATAAAACAATGTGTAAATAGATATTGAATGGGACTATGTAAGAATCTATACTGGTAATGTATAATTAAAACCACTTTGGGTATTACACTGGTTAGCTAAGTTTCCTTCTCTAAAGTTAGACAAAGTTTCCAGAGATTTAGAGTTACTGAAGGGGTAAAATGTCTGTTTTTTCCTTTATATTTTTGTTTGTTTGTTTTTTTAGAATTAGCCATGCACAAACAGTTCTGAGGAAGGAAGCTTTTACAATAGATTTATCTTGATCATGCTAGACTCCATTATAAAATTATAAAATTTCCATATTCTTTCAAATACAGTTTGATACTCCTAGCAACTAGTGGGAAAAGATTGTTGTATATGAGGTTGAACAGATTAGAATAATGTACAGTCCTTTCTACCTCTATATAAAAATGTAACCAAAGCTTAACAACATAACAATTATAAAAAACACACTGATTCTGGTCACAGATTATTTTTTGGATCAATGTGACTAAGCACATTGACTATCTCAAAATTTTTACTTCTATGGGTCTGTGGAAACACTAGCTTAAAAAACCCAAATAACATGAAAGTCAAAGTCTAATACAGAAATGAACAGTGTGTTTCAATCACTTTTCCTCCTTTGTGCAGGATGTGGGAAGGTAGAAATGCAAGGTGGACTTCAACTTTGTCTTCCACATAACAGACCACAGGATAGCTCCTGTGGGAGCATCCATTCACAAAATCAACTCTCTTTCAGTGTCTTTGTAAGTCTGTTGTGTCTACAATTACAGTGTAAAAATAAAGTCTTAAGCTCTGCTTAAATCCACAAAGAGGAGCCTGTTTGTGGTATGGCTCTAACACTAATTCTTTAGCTAGTGGTGAATGTCATATTTACCTCCTTTTCCAAGAAAAATATTAGTAAGCTCTCAGACCCAGATTTCCTTCTCAGTTATCTCAGCATTATGCCAGGCTGACCCTCCAGGGTTTATTCCATCAATATAAAACAGATACAGGAGCTCCTCCCCCAAAACCCCCCTCCATTCAAAATCCCACCCTTTATTTTTTATTGTTGTCACATCTGTAATTCTTTTATATGTAAACAAAACCACACACTCCATTAGCATACACAGGACTCAGACAAAAGCACAGAAGCTCTGCTGAACACTGGTACATCTGGGGATAATGGACAAAAGAGAAAATATTGAAAGTATGAATTTATGTTGAATAAAGAACATCTATCCAACTCAGCACAAGATTAATGCTACTACCAGCATTTCACTGTTTTGGTAAAATACATTTCTCTGACAAGCACATCATGAGATAACACTGATTTATAATACTGTAACTTTAAAAAATACAAAAACATAGTTCTGCTTTCAGCTTTAGGTTTGATATTGTTGCCAAACTTTATTGGAAATACATTTATTTTGATTTCTGCAAATCTAGCTGTGTTTAGCCATTTCACAGCTGGTGAGCAGGAAAGATGCTTCTGCCTCATTTACAGATCTTGAACATGAATCAGACAATCAACTGGACCATTAGTCAAAGAGATCAGTAGCTAATGATTCCTGACAGGCACTGCAGTGGCAGGCTACGGCCCAGCCTGGCTAGTAGCATCTGACAGTATTTTTCTGAAGTCAACAATAGGTGTTGGTAGACAGACAATGCACTTGAGTGAGAGTACAGGACTCAAACCACACCGTACCTCTTAAATACTTTCAGAAAAAACCACGTTGTTCTGATGGTTACTAAATAAACACTTTGATATAGTCCAGTGAAAATAAGAGACCATACAATTGTATGCATAGGCACTCTGCAGTTCAATGAACTCTGACCAGTATCTGCCCCAGAAACGCATATTTAAAAATTACAAAAAAGTGCAGTCTTTATTGCCATAATTTGAGTGGTTACACACTTGTGGCCATGCTGAGTAAGATCAAAGAAAAGTTTCACAATACAAACCCAGATGCAATCTTATTTTTTGCCAAAACGCAGCGTGGGAGAGGTTGGACAGCAAAAGAAAAGGCTATTGTTCATGAAATGTATTGATCACAATGTGCAGAGCTCACTGATCCCAGGAATATTACACACCAGTACCTGAATGGCAGGCTACACCTTGTGCAAATGCTAAATGTGTTCAGGCATAGTGAGCATCCAGGGTAGATGCTGCACAAATTCCATCTGCATGCTCGCAGCTCAGGAATACAGAAACTGGGTGCCACACCCAGGAAAGAGACAGCACTCCCTGATTTGACTGAACTGTTACCTCTCCCTCTTTACTCGTAACTAAAATTCACCAACTCAGTCCTGTGAATGTTAACTCCTTGCCCTCAGCCATATCCACTTACACAGGCTATAGTCTTGGATAAATTACTAGAAATACACAAATGTTGTCAATCTTCTTACAGAGACAGGAAGACTTCAGCTGGAATTAGTCAAACTGGTCTGTTCCAGAGCTCCTATTCCAGGGACTTTATTTGGATAATGCATAAGGACACATCTTGCAGCAAGGGGTCAGGGACAGGGCGGGGAAGTAGAAGAAGCCAGCCAGAAGTCTGTCCAAGCCAAATGTCAAAGGGGAACACCCTGGTTGAAGACTTTCCAGAGCTAGGACATGGCTATCACTGAGGCGCTGCTTGGCTCCACTCTCCCTGTGGGTAATTAATCCAGTCCACACTCCTCCTCCCCTGATCTACTGGGCTATCAAGAGCAGTGTTTACCCTCATGCTCTACAAACACTCAGCAATACATGCTTCAGGTTACTTGTGTGTGCATCTGCTTGAAGGATTAAGGGAGGAAGACAAACATTTCACTCATTCCTTAACAGTCTATCAAGATCAGACCTAAGGCTCTTTGCCTGTATCAAGTCTTGTCTGCCTCATATAATACTCAAGGCATGTACATTTAGCTGTGATTCTGAATGGATGATATGTAAATACAAGTAACTAATTGAAAAGGTTCCTTTCCCTAGAGTAATTTCAAACTTCTATTGGCTTCCACAAGGTCAGGAGTTCACCCTGCATGCTTCATTTTGCTGCACAGAAAGCTTAAAGAGATGAAATGTACAGATGATTGAATAAAGGTTAATTTTTGTTTCTGCCTTACTGTCCTTAATTCTGCACTTCTGTGCCACCAATAATTATATTAATTCTAATTCTTTAAACAACAACTTTGCAGGAATGAAATAATAATTTTCTTATTTCCTATACCTAATAAAGGGTTTTATTATTAATTCATATTTGAAAAATGTTCAAAAAGTCATCCAGGTCCTTTAGAGCAAAAAAACTATGCAAACATCAAATCCAAGTATTTTCATTTACTATTATTGTACAGTTTGAAATTTCCACTGCAAAAGACATTGCCCTAGTGAAGGTTACTGCAATCTATATTTAGGACAAGAATATAATGTTTTCCAAGCCAGCCATTGTTGACATATTTCTTCAAAATAAAGCATGGCTTAACAGTCTGGAGTGAAGAAGCTTCATCTGTTACCCTTTAACAGCAATATAAGAGGAAAAAACAGTTTATGTATCTTTTCCATCCTGACAGATGTGACAATAGCTGGAAACACTGTGCCTGCCAAGAGCTTTTATCAAGTATGTTATAACAACTAGTAATAAGTGTAAATAATAAATGGCTACGATCTTATGGGAAACGGTGGCAATACTAAACAATTTTTGGTGCTTGCTGATGGGAGTCTGCTAGCCCTGGAATTCCCTGGCTTCCCAGTAGAGTTTTGGCCTGACAATAAACAACAGTTTAATACTTTATCTAATCCCAGCCAGGAGGTAAGTTCAACAGCAAGCTTTTGCAGATGTTCACATCCAATAATCTATTCATAATTGATGAAACAGGGAGGTCAGATGTAATGGTTGCTACTATTCCAGCAACAAATAAATGGTTATTGACAAAACAAGGCAGTGTGGCGCTGAGTGCTGAGCAGTGACAAGCATGAAACAGGGCTGAGACAGAAGTAGTGATGTGAATACAGCCCTTCATCTTGAGAATTCCTCTATGTGATGTGTGGCACCAGGGCCACTCCGACACATCAGCAGATGGAGGTGACTTGTAAAGGAAAAGTGAGATTCTGCAAGCACATAAAAGACAAAGGCAGAGCCGGGGGAAGAAACAAGGAGAAAAGGGTGGACAGGACTGGAAATTGGGGTAAGTGCAATAATGTGAATTGTTAAGAAATGTTTTTGTTTGCAGGACTGTGATCCAGATGTCTGGACTGCTTTTATCGGATTGTTGTGTCTACATGAATGTACCTGGCTGTCAGATCACTGTAGCCTGCTAAGCTAATAGCAGCATAATATATATACCTGCGTGCTTAAATGCCCATTACTTCTTAGACAAAGCACCTATAAATATTCTGCTTCATACTTACTTATACCTTGAACAGATATTTTAAACTACACAGAGTTTTCCTAGCTAAAAGTAAGCAAGCAAGCAAGCAAGCAAACAAACAGTTAAATTTGCATAACAATTGTAAAAACTGCAGAGATAAACTAGTAAAGTGTAAAACCAATTTAAATTAGATAATGTAGTGGGTACTTTTCTGTAAACCAATACAGAAGTTCAAGAAGGGAGCTCATTCAGCTGAAAACCTTATACTCTTCACGTTTTAACCCTTCTAATGCAGTAAAAGAATTAATAGACTGTTCTTATTGACTGAATAAAACTTGAGTCATTTAGATGCAAATAGACACTTGAGATCTTTTGCATCCATTTCAGTGCTAAAATATAGTATTTCTACAATGTTTACTGTGTAATATTCTAGTATGAAAAACAGCTGAATGAGATGGGGACCTTTACTGTATATGCAGTCATAAAAAGATTTCAGACAGAAATATTTTAAATATTAATATTACTAAAATCATTTAAAGCACCAAGGAATGTGAAATCGATTTCTTTAGAAGTACAATTTATTTCACACTTTGCTACCAATTCTTTCAATCAGCTCTGAAATAATACATAAGCTGAAAGCAAAACAGCAAAACAAATTGCTTCTAGCAAGGAGGCACCAAGCTCCCAGTTTTACACAGACATGCCCCAGTGTTTTAACTTCTCAGGTTATTTATCTATCAAATGATAAATTTTAAATTCCTCAAGATCTAATGCCTGAGTCAAGACCTACTCTCCAATTTAGCCATGAATGATTCTGATCAAGCAAAGTTGTCAAGCATTTGCGAATACTTGAACATATGACTTGTCCCCCCAAAGTCATTGAGAATAACTGAATTGAAATTTAAACACATATTTAATAAGTGAATTGCGTAGCTTGAACTGTACCAATTTGAGTAACCAATCTAATTTTAAAAGCCTTACTTTACAGATTCTTTTTTATAATCTGTTCATTAGAATTAACGATACAATGGAAAACAAAACCTCCCAGATTACGAATACATTTACATTTATGTACTGAAATTCCTGAATTTGTACAGTGTGAGTACAAATGTTTCCTTTTTCACAACACATTAAGAATCTGACTTCTGTAAGTAGATTATCTAACAAAATTAGAAAATTTCTCTCAGAGTTCCTCAGCCATTTGCCACAGCCCTGGGTATAGAATGTGCAGTTTCACTAGTGGAAGGGCACTAATGGGCTGGCAGTTCCTAAGATCTTGTATGTTATTGTTATCAGACAACAAACTATGGACTTAGACATGCTATACCTACACCTTTCCCTCAACTATGTACAGCATTTAGGTTCTGAGGTATAGCACACCTAAGCTAGAAATCCAATGTGGGAATGAAATGAGGGGAAACTTGACATTGGCAGGTGCTTAAAAAAAAAAAAAAGAAAAAGGGAGAACAAGAGAAAAAGGAGCATATTTTATTAGCTACTCTAAAAAGTTTCAATAGATTCCAGAGAAAATGCCCAAATCACACCCTGTAACAGACAAAAGACAGTTACTGGAGTTTCAGAAATCTCAGTCAGGACAAGCTAACTGTAACCTGCTTTTCCAGAAGCAGACCCTGTCTAGATGTGTCCCCAGTCTGGATTCCAACCTGCCTGGGAAAGCACAAGGAAGAGCCACCTGCACTGGGCACACCAGGGGAGAGATGCAGAGGCTGCTCCATCCCAGCAGCAACACCAAAAAGGTGAGACCTGAGCTGAGGCTCCATGACTGCCAAGTGCTCTGCCCACCATGCCTTGTGAAAACCAGATGTAAAGATATTCTTATTCCCTAGCAGAGCAGTTCATGGAATTTTTATGGCTTTGTCCTCAATTTTTCAAGATATTAGAGTTGAGCAAACCCCCAGTAAGGGTAGTTTGCTTCTTCTGAGTTCAAACATAACAGTTAGGAACAATTTCTCAGAAATAATTCAGACTTATGCAAATAATTCTCTTGATCATAGAATCTCTGTTATGATGTAAATATACTTTAACTAGTGCTGCACTGCACTCCCCTCCAGTTCTTTTCCATGCTCATACAGAAAGTGTGTCTAAGTGCCTGCATGTGTGTGTAAGGCAATAATAAAATAATAAATAATGATAAAATATTACAATTTACCATTTTTAAGTAGAGTCAAAATATTACAAAAAATAGATTTTGAAGTTTGGGAAACCACATTTGGTATGTTAAATAGCAGAACTTATAAATGCAGGATGTTTAATATATGTATTTTAAGTAAGGCTACATAACCTTATAAATATGTATAAATGAAGAAACTTTCATACGTTTCAGAAGTAGAAACAAACAAAACAGTGTCATTAGGCACAGCCCTATTTAAAATTGAGGTTTCAAACTTTTTGTCACCAACTTGTATTAATATTCTTGAGAACACCAGTGGTTAGACAATTCTAACATTCTGAAAAGGTGCTATAGGTTTATCTAATGGATTGAGCACTCAAACTTTCAACTCACTGCAGTAGTCCTACTCTTTTGGGGTGTATAAATGAATAAACTGAAAATTGTAATGGATGAGATGGAAATCCAGCCATTCATGGTGTTTTGGTAGCCGTTCTTATGCGACATGAGACTCCTGAAAAGTAGGGTCAATATCAACATGTTGCTAGAGCATTCATTGTTGCTGTGGGAAAACATGGAATTGTGATTTTTCTTATCATCAGGTAATAGATTTTTTTAATGTATTTAATATTTTTTGTTTCTTCTGCTCTGTAATTTTTGTATTAACTAGACTACTGTAATTCTGCAGCAGGACTGCATTTAAGAGTGTTTTCTTATAGAGGATATTCTTGTGGCAAATTTATCTTCACAAAAATCCACATAACTGAAGGGAGTTCCTATGCTGCCATTAACCAAGGAAAATTCAATCTGAACCATAGACTGAAAAGGAAAATGACACAATGTTTCAAGGCAAGCATAGTGGACACCATAACACCAAGGTGCAAAACTGTGTCATGTACAGAAAAGTATTGAAGGAAAGTAGCATTGCTGTTTCTCATAATTAGAACCCTTTTCCCCACAGGTTTTCAAGGAACTGGTTAAGATAGGAAAAATCTTATTTACCTTAAACCCACAAAAGAACTCCTTCCTTCACTAAGAGACTGTTAACTTTCATGTCCAAATTAAAAGTTAGAACTGTCCTTCACTTTAAGAATTAAGTGCTAAATTAACAACAAAAAATTAGCTGAATGATCAGACATTGATCTCTTTCCTGAAGTTCTAGGTCTTCTTTAGTGTTGTCAACACAAATAATTTTTAATTTCTTATTTCTCTCAGCATTTGAGTCAGTCTATTTTGTCAGGACAAAGTTCACTCCCAATATTAATCCTCTCACATAAATTTGTTTGCATTATCTTCACCAGTGTCTAGCAGCAGTGGGACCCTTCAGGAACATGAAATTTAACCAGTTTCAAAACTAGGCCACTCACTTCTCTGTACATAATCTATTGCCAGTGTCAAGATCAATCAGAAGTGCCTCTCTTCTAAGAAGGCTCAAAGTTTTGGAGTTTTACTCCTCAGATATGAAAACCACTAAATTCCTATATTAATAGAGTTTTAAAAACAGTTTAAAAGTCACTTCAATGAAAGTGGAGCCTCTAGGAATGATGAGACTTCTTAAACTGGTATGCTAACATGTTTTTCCAAGCATGTGATGCCATTTGCTAAGCTGAAAATGTTACACTTCATTACTAATGGCTAAAGATCACTTAGACATGAATAAAGGACAGTATGTCTTATTTAAAAGAAGGAAGTTTGAAATAATTTCCATTGAAGAGTATCTTTGGATGTGTATTGTGAGTCCCCATTTTAGAGGGGTTTTTTGGGGGGGTAACAATAATAAAAGCTTAAACCCAAACTTAGTGGTCTAATCAGACACCACTGACTTGAAGTTCAGCCCTCTATCTGCACATGCTCAATCTTCTTAACAAACTTATTCAATATTTGAGAGAAAAGAGAATAACATTCACTCCAACTTTTGGAGTTCTTTTACTTGCTAAAATCCTCCTTGATTTACCAACTCTATCCATCCATTCATCCATCCATCCATCCACATGGGCATAATCCATATAATGAGATATAATCAGATAAAACAGACTGTACGTACCAAATACAGAATATCTGCACCCCACTCATATTCTCCCCAGCTGCATGAGGGGAGACAAAATTCCCAGTTGTTTTGACACAGACTTTTTCAGAAATTAAGTTTATGGCCATTAATCACCTCTGATTGCTGTAACAGGGTCATTTTGAATGCGAAGATGTCTTTGCAAGTTCATAAATTTTCTTGATAATTTTATGCCTGTGGCTTGTGTATCATAATTCTGACAATTCATGCAGACAGCATTATGTCATAAATTACCACATTTAGCTTGGCATGAGTCTCAGTACTCATGAACATTGCCTCTATTATTTAACCATATTTGAAGCACAGGATTCAATATTCAAAATAAAGGAACACTTAGAAAAACCCCTAACACTTCGATGAGGAACAATGACTGGATTTTTCCTAATGATTTGGGATGCAACTCTAATTGTCAGAGAAAAAAAATCCATTATACACTTTGAAGAATTCTTGAAAGCCCAGCCTAAGAAAAAAAAAAATTGCAAATCAAGCATTAGATTATAATACTTAATGCAAGATTTCTAATGGCACAGAAATATTTCACTTAATATAATGAGTCTGAGGAAAAAACAAGTAAACAGTAACTTTTACTTTAAAATTAGCCCAGATGGAGAACTCTCCATGACAAAATCTGTAATGTTTAAGAAGAAATCTATCTAACGTGACCTATTAATATTTTGTTGTAAAACCATTAGGCTTGATTATAAAATCAAAAACCAGATGATATGAAAAATATTATGAACATACCCCACTGTTATTGAATGTAATTAGTTCTCAGGCTTTTAAACTTGCACACACTTATATTTTTACATCTAAGTAGCTCCACTGAAATCAATCATATCTATCAAATCAAATTAAACTTATTTATAAAAATTATACACCAAATCAAATCATGTTAAACACCAAGTCCCTAGCAAATAAAAAACCTTCTCTAACAAAACCAATCCATTTGATACAAAGTGACTGCATTTTTTTATAGAATAGGCTGCAGCTTAATCATTTCAGTCTTTAATTACTGCATCAGATAATGACTATTTTGAACATATGCTTCTCTGCCCTGCTAGAAGACATGAATGAGAGAGAAACAAGTTCATATGCATGATCCTGAGTGTGCATGTTGGGGGAGGGAGGCTAAAGAGCAAAAGGAACCAAGTGGCAACAATTGGAGGAAATGGTGCTTGTAACAGCTGCTCCTTTCAGATTCCCCTAGAAGGAGACTGCCTGAGGTGGACCACGGCACAAAGGGATAAAGAAGATGAAAACTGATGCAAAGCAGGGAAATAACTGCTGAGACCCCTGAGTCTACATCCGAATAGTCCCAAGCTGTGTGGCAAGACCTCTTTAGCATGCTACAGAAGCTGGTGATGAACTACATATTACCATGAGGCAAACTGGCTCCTAGCAGTATTGTCTGCATGTTATGTGTAATGATAACCAGTGGGCCCCTGGGAACAGGAGGCAATGATTTCATCTCTGTAAGCATCTGAGCTCCCCTTGGATACAGAGACCATTAAACTGAGAACAGAAGGGGAAATTTTAGGCAATGATTTCCAACTGGAGAGTGAAGATAACTTCTGCTCCGCGGTACTATCAACCATGGATGTTTTACTGCTGTCTATATTGATCACTGCAAAGGACAAAAGGAGCTAAAACTGTACCCCTTTTTCTTCATCCCAGAGAACACTGTGTATTTTTTGAACAAAAGTACTATAAAAGTTTTTCATGTAATATTATTGGCAATGCCATTATATTAGAAAATGCCACTGTTTTATTACCACTGAAAAGTATTGGTATTTCCATTACTGTTATAATAACATTTTATACTTTTAACATAATGTGTAACTTGTTTTTGTATACAGAGACCTTCTTGCCCTTGCACATTGCTTTCCTCAACCGACAGGTGTGTTTTTAGGACTGAAAACATTAGGTACTACCTATTGGTTACATATTTAAAATGAGTACATTAAAAATTCAGGGTTTCAGAAGCTTCCGTAAAAAAAAATCTGCATGAAACAAAAAGAAATGCAACTTCTGAATGATTGCTGTAACTTTTTGACAAGAGACACAGAGGAGCAACGAAGGGAAGGGAATAGCTACAAAATGTAGTCAAAATTTATTCTGAGGAAACAATACTAGGACAACTAATATTTTTGACATTTTCAAGGGTAGTTTAATCCTTTGTATATTCTGGAGAGAATAAGATGCAGGCTTCTTCATTTAGCACATTTGTTTATCTCGCTGCTCTTCAGAATTCACACAGTATATTAGATGTAATGAAAAGTTAAATTAAGTTTCTGAGAGTCTGAGAAAAGTTGCTGAGGTAAGAATGCCAGCATACTCGTCAGGCAAAAAAAAATTGCAGTTAAACTGAAGTACAAAAAACTCTTGTCTAATCTATCACACTGCCTTCTTGTAAAAGATCAAATATCATATTCTCGTTGCTGTTACAACTATTAGATACAATTTTATAAAATTATTTGGAGCTTTTTAGTTTTGAAATATTTTTACATTCAGCTACAGGTTTAACTGCAATTCACTGAGAACAGGCTCCCCCTTTCCATCATTCAATTGATTTATACAGAAGATAGGACTTTCAGCATTGAAGAATAATGTATAAAGGTGGTCAATAGCTTCTAAAAAAATTGTAACAAAAATGAAATCAGACAGAAATCTAGAACACATCCTACATTACAAGAGCCAAGCAAGTAATATTGATACACATGCTGAATTCATTCTGGGACTTCTATTGGTCTGCTTCTGAGAAAAACAAGCAAAACAAAAACCATCAGAACACATACCCACAATGAATGACCTCTATAAAACAAGTTCATTAATACAATACTGAGTCATTCTGCAGTTACAAGAACAAACAGAAAGAGGAATTATCCACCTGATTAATTGCAATAATCATGAACAAAATATCCAAATTTATTTTCCACCGAACATTTCTAAGAGGATCATGGAGGACTGTGACTGATGACTAGTAAAAAAAATTAAGTTGCTGCTTATCTTTCCTCTCACACTGACCTATGAGGAAGCAAGGAAACCCTCCTTCTAGAACAGACTTCCACATGCAGACCTCTCATTGTCATGGAATTATTAAGGCTCAAGGGAAACATCAGAAGAGGAGCTTGAACTCAAGTATCCACAGCAGAAATTGCATCAGCATTACAGCTTTTCAAAAGCAATTCATATTTCTTCTAAATTACTGATGTTCTAGCAATCTAAGTGTGTGAACTGATATATTTTTCATTGTTTCCCACAAAGAGACTGTACCAAACTAATTTGCAATACTGGTGTTTTAAAAAACCTAGTAAATAGACACTGTTTGATATTCGCATATATACAAGAAAAGGAAGGCTAGTCACATATAACCTGAACAGTCAATTTATATTATTTCTACAGATCCAAGCATGAAAATCCAGACTCAATCAGTTCTGGAATTTACTGGAAACACAAATGCTTGAGCCACATGGATCCCTGCCTACAGAACTAGACAAAGTTATGAAAGGTCCATGAGCCAAGTCTCTCCAAATTTCTTCCCATTCTGCAAATACCAAACAAACTAAGGAGGCAGAGGAAGATATTGAGAAAGCTAAATCAAAGAATGAACTTACTGCTAAAGCTGTCTCATTTTCTCCAGAAAAATGGTATGCCAGACTTAAGCAATAGGCTGCTTCTCCGTGCATCTTTATATCACCTCCTAAAGGAAGGGTAAAAGGTAGAGTTACCAGCATGATCTGAACAAAATGACATTGGTACGGACAGCTCTTGCAGGTTCTTAAGCAAGATACAAATGTTAAAACACTGTAATAAATTTTTCCCTTTCCTTACCCTCCCCATGTATCTCTTTCTGAAAACATACAGTAGTAATTAAAAATAAAGGCTATGGAGTTCACCAAGGAAGTTCAGCAAAGTCAGAGAAAAAAATCTTCCAATAATAAAGTACAATCAAATCAACATGTATAAGGTTCTCCGTCATTAATTATTTAATCATAGTCCTAGTGTCTTCACATTAGAAAATTATACTTGTCTCTCTATACATACTCAATATAAAATAAAAGTAGGTACAAACAGGTAATAAACCTATAGGTTTATTAGGTTTATTATTAATAGGTAATATATAAACACAAAATATACCTCGACCCACACATTTTGCTAATGTGAATCTTGGTGAAACACTAAGAGAGAACCACCAGTTGACTACTTTCATCTTATTCTCCTGTCTGTTTTACTAGCTACTGTAGGGTAAAATAGCTAAAAAAAATTGAAAACTTATACTTGCAAGCAGTACTTATAGAAAATTCTGGACAGGCTGTTGCTAAGGTGCATCTCACCTTTCCATGCTAGGTTTTATTTCACTGACACCAGTCTAACAAACACTGTTTGCTGGTTCTTTTGCATGCTCATTCAAGAGAAAATAATCCATTTGATACCAAAATAAATATAAACTAATTACATAGTTCTTAAAGTATCATACTATATTCAAAAATTTCCCTTCAGAACATGAGTAGCCATAAAAAAACCCCGTAGACGAAATTATATTAAAAATAGCCAAAAATCAAATTTTTCTGTTCTCAATATCCATCTGCTCCAACACAATAAATAGTGAAAAATCAACCTGAAGAATAAATGCATATCAAGGTATTTTTTAAAATGCATAAATAAATACAGTTACAATGAAAAGGGAGATTGTCTGCTTACAGTTGTAGACTTTTCCTGTCCAAACACACAGAAGCCTACACCTAGTTCTGAAACTCTCTGAATGATAATAATTGCTGAAGCCATAGTAGTGTTCTAGCTATAGCACTTAATATGTTCCTTACAATTATTAAAAGCCTGTAACTCAAAACCTGATGGTCTTTTCCAATATTCAATATTCCTTAAAAGGCATAATAAGGCAAAAGGATACAGAAATACAGTTTCACAGAAGAATAGTAAGTTAAAAGTTGTTAGGGACATAAAGAACTTTCTTCCTCGCTTAAGAGGATTTGACAGTCTGAAGCAGGTAGTATCTAATCCTAATTCCTAAAATGCATAAACACAGATGATGGTCCGGAAGGACAGAGTGGATTACAGATAACATCCAGTAGCCAGTATGGCTCTGGAATGAGGACTGGAGAACTCCTCAGAAAGAAGTTCCTAAAACTTAAAGAGAATAGCTCATATATTGTGCATAGTGCTACATGCCTCAGGAAGCTGTGGAAGTGATTGATCTGAAATTTGAAAAAAGGGAACCAGAACACCTGCCTGGTCAAAATAAATTTTGGAAAGACGTAAGATGCATTTTGACAATCATGTAATATCCAGCAGTTTTCACTAGCATTAAGAAGACATTCATATGTAATTTCATAGCAGTCTTTCTAGTTACTATACCTAATATTAAGAGTATAACTGTAGCTGTAATTCAAGCATGTGTTACAGACAATAGCTGTAGAAAATACTACAAGCTTGTATTATGACCTATAAAGTCACAATGTTATTTGTTGCAGAATTTATTTTTAAATTTGGAAAGTATTTTAATTTTTTGCCATTTTTGACAGTTTATCTATTCCAACTACTAGTCAAAGACTGGGCTACAGATTAAATAATTGGCATACATGATTAAATTAAAAAAACCTAATGGATCTGTTGATACATATTGAATTAATATGTATTTAAACAAAAACCTTCTTCATTGTGAGGGTGTTTGAGCAGGGGTAAATCTTTCCAGAGTGGTTATGGAGGCTCTACCTGTGGAAATACTAAAACCAGACTGGATGTAGTCCTGAGCAGCCTGCTCAGGACAATCATATGATTTCCAGAGGTTTCTCTTCCTACCTCTGTTGTTCTGCGATTCTGTAATATTTTACTTTCGGTTTAAAAGTATTTATGTATATTAAGGTAGAAAATTTTGTTTGCTTATGATAAAAACCTGTTTTTTTCAAGTATAAAGTAACTTGAAAGTTACTTTAAAGTAGAGTGAAAAGGCAAATAATATCAGTCAAAAACTGCCCAATCAACAGTGACTAGCCACTCAAAATCAGTGACCTCTGCTTCCACCAGTGACTTCACTTTCTGCTTGTGGGTTCACAGTTTTATATTATTGTTCCCACAAGGTTGTCATGTTTTTTTTGGAGATAAAGCTTTGAGGAACCTAAAAGTTTCTTTGTAGTCAGCAAGAAGGCATTTCTGCTTCAGTGAGATCTGCAAGAGTATTGACAGCATCTGTCTTTGAGTTTCATAGGAAATAATCACCCATTCAAATCCCTGACAATTTCTACTTTACTCTTGAGAAAATCATGGCCTGCACATTGAATGAAGGAATAGGAAGGCATTGTTTTCCACCTACCTTCTTTTGCCATCTTTAAAGCTTTTATTAGCATTTTGATGGCCTCATGGTGTTGTTTATTTTCCAGCATTTTGTCTGCTAGCAATGTATAAATTCTCCAGAGATGCTGACATGCCAGTGAAGTGTAAGTGCAGCCTGTCTCATCCTTCCAGGATGTGCCCTCTGTTAGCTCATAAAATGTTTCAAAATGCTCAGCAGCTTTCGTGATATGACCTGAAAAACGTCATTCACAATTAAAATCAGTGCAATCATCAGAAATTGTTAAAGTTTGTAGTCTATAATAATTTTATCATTATAAGTAAGTTTCAGGCAAACATTCCACAGATTTTTCAAGACTCTTCAATACCTAACCCACAGATCACTGGAAAATACAATCAAATTTCACAGTAACGGTCTAATTTAAATTTATCATATTTTCAATTAGTTTTCCTTTGTAAATTCCCAATGTTGAAGGGGTGTGATTCCATGGATGCAAAGTCAGGATCTTCTAGAAAATAAATTTATTCTAGATTCATAAAGTCTTTGTGGTTCTCATACATTAAAATTGCATCTATGCATAAATAATCACAACTGAAACCATTCCTCAAGTTTCTTTTTCCATAATGAACACCTGTGGTGAAAGATTTGAAGTGTGAGGGATAAAGGTATCAGAACTGTGGAGAAAAACTAAAAATCTGCATTCAAACAAATTAGTCAATGAAAAAAGGAACTATCATGCAAAGTAATTTATTCAGCACTTATTGCAAGGCCAACTCTGGTAAGTTTATCTAGTAGATTTACTAGATAATAATGCAAGAGCATTAAGCATTGATAGATTAATTATTGAGCCTGAAGTAATATACTCCAAGGTCTTCAAATATAAGTTACTCAAACACTTTTAAGGCAAAGGAAAGTTTGAAGATAGAATTCAATTCATTTTCACATTCAAGTAGTTTTTCCTCTACCTTCAGCTGGATTTACCTCTGTGCATAAAAATCAATCTAGGAGATTTCCATACCTGCTGGACGATGAAAATTCAAAGCTCTTGGAAAGAACAGAAAAGCTTCTTCTCATACATAATGGGTATTGATGGGAAGCAGGTAAGATAAGACTATTTACAGTAAAAATAATTTTAAAGAAAGCATTCTAGTCACAATATCTTGTTTAGCAAAGACTCTTCTGTAGCAGGGAGAACTGTGAATGTGACCTTGCCTTCATAAGTGTGTATGTGATGGAGGAATCTTGTCCCATAGATCATCAATATATTAACTGTATTTCTATTAACAGCTGAAAAAAAACCCATAAAATAGGTTCATTTATATGTTTGTAGTTTGCACCTCTTCTGAGATGTGATTCACAAGGAACTATTGCTGTTTGGCAGTCTTTTTTTTACAGTGCTGAATTCAAACTGCAAAAAGAACCAGGAAGCAGAAAAGTTGTTTCCCAGCCATAGAAAAGAAAAGGAGAAAAGCTTGGAAATGTATCTTCTTTAAGCATTCCTTGAGAAAATGAGGTTATCTCCCCAGGCCTCCAGCCAACCTAGAGGCAGCAGAACAGCTATGACAGATTTCTCTTATTAACTCAATTTAGATTTGTCTTTTGCATGTTACCCCTTTATAACCATGCTTTCAACTTTGCAATATAAAACATAACTCATCTTTATTAGAATTAAATTTATTTTCATATTAAGTTTCTCTGATGATTAAAATGAGTTCAACTAAAACTGACAAGCACAAGAAAGACACAATGAATTAAATGAGTGTCATAGACAAATAATTTTATGGCTCTACAGCCTAAAATTCATGTAAGAATCCCAGAGGATACAACAGGTGCTGAAGAGTGCAGTGCCAGGTGAAAGGGGAGTCAGCAGGCTTTATTCTGTTCCATTCTACCTAGGGACAGGTATTGGAGAGATGGCCCAAAACACTGGGAAAACAGGAAAAATTCTATACCTTCTTTCCAAAATATCAGACACTTGACATCAGACTGCACAAATAGAAAGGCAAAGAGAAATTATCACAACCAGTACAAGCTGACAGCAGATGTAACAGAAAATAGACATGTAGATTTGCTAAAGCCAATTGAAAACCCTTGTCCATTCTCAAGAGGCTTCCAATTTGTCTATCCAGTTCAGCTAACTTCTTAGAGCACAGTCAAAACTGAATTTAACAGAATTCCAGCTATTCATGTTGATAAAGGCAGATTAAAGATATTGAAGAAGCTCGTGTTGGGTTTGTGACAAATGACTGAAAGTTGACTTAAAATGTAACATTAATAGGTAGAGCCAGTATTTTGTTCACTTGGTTTCTCATAAGCACATACACTCTTCCTTGGAATTCTCCCCAAAGTTCATTAATAAATAGATTGTTCTTTTGAAAGGGTATTATCATACATTTGAGTTACTGGGATAAACTACATGTGTAATAGATTCTTTACTAGAATTTGATTCACGTGTTGCTCAAAAACTTTCAGTAAGAATGGGAAGCAGCAAACAAACGAGTTATATCACCATGAATCTGAACAGTATCTGAGTTTCTCCTGACACTGTGACATGATCACTTAACAGGACACATTGTTTAGGTAAATAAGACTCGCAAACTTAAGGACTATTGATCAGGTTGTTGGAACTATCAGGTGTGGTGATTCTTACCCAAGCTCCCTTCTTGCAGTATCCCCCTCAGAAAGTTTCGATCAGACTAGAAACGGAACTCATACATTCCATACCCCCCATAGTTCTCAGGAGCTGACCTAACCCTAAGAGCTGTGACCCGACACTCCTTATGCCAGATCTCAGTGAAACCTCTTTGGAAACAATCCATCTACATCAAGCTTCAAAATGATAAAGTAATATGATATTTTGGTAATATTCAAATGGATCTATATTACATTTGGCCTCACTGAATTACCAAGAAAGATTACACAATAAAATGTAAAACAATCTGTTCATAGAAATATTAAAAAGAAAGTGATGCACAGAAAGCCAAAATACCTGCTCGTTTCCTAAACAAGGAAGAGATGGAATTCCTGACATGAAAGCCTTACATGGCTGGGAATTTGCTTACTGAAGACTCTTTCAAATAAAACAAGCTATTTGGAGACTTCTCAAATTCATGGAAGGTAAAACATTTAAGACTTTGGAATTTATTCTTCCATGAAAATAAACTGAAATTCTTTGTTGCCACTGGCAAGTGACACATCAGCTTATTTATTTAATCCATAATGCTTCTGTGACACTCAAATGTTGTGGGAAAATAATATTTTCAGGAGGCTGGTGAGTTTACTCCTTGTCATGAGTCAGTTCAGCTGGAACTGATCAGGCCAGTGCATTCTAATTTGTAAACACTGAACTGCTGCAAGTGTTGGCCGCAGACATTCATAGAACACCATCTGAAAACCTTGAAAAAACATTAAAAGACAGCAATTAGCCAATTGCAGAACATTGCTGAGAATAAGAGCATTTTTATCTTCCTTAGGCAGTGAAAAGGCAGAGTTTTAAATTACTTTTATTATGAACTGAAAAAACACAAAGACCAAAAAAAGCAAAATGAGGAGAAAAAACAATGGAGTAAGAAAACCACTTGAAACAGCTTGCAGAAATGTATTTTTATAGGTCTAGGAATTCAAAGAGAAAATCAAGAAAGTGTTTCTAGGAAATCCATGTTTGAAAAATCTATTTGCAGAATGTTACACAAAGCAGTAAAGCTATTTTCAGTTGGCAACATTAATAGCAATTGCATATTTATTTTCACACTGCCATGCAGAATTTATCTCAGTGGATACCAAATGGACTTGAAGAATCTCTGATGTCTCTCTTCTCTTCTTAAAAAAGGAATCAAAAACCAGAATGATAACTCTTACAACATATGTACTACCAGTACCAAAATTTTACACTTTAATAATTTTTTATAGTTTAATATAACTCAGGGCATAACAAAGGAAATCCCATCAGCAACAGCTTAATCTTAAGCATGGGAGGCTAACATTGTCACAATATAATTTTGGGAGTAGGAAATCAGTTTTAAATAATTATATATGAATATAAGAAATTTTGACAGATTTGTGCTACAGTTTTCACTAAATTGCTTCAAATTAAAAAATTAAATCTATTCATTGAAGCAAAATAATTCATTGCAATTTTGTCAATATAGAAATGTTTTTACATCATCTAAAAGTTCGTTTATAATTCTCCTTCTTAAAACCCAATCAAAAAATACAGATTTCTTATATCAAAATAGATACCAAACCAAAAGGGGTATATATGAAGACTACTATTTTGCCTTTTTTTTAAGTAGAAAGATTGACTAGATATTAACACAAATGGGTTTAAATGTGAAGCTGCCATAAAAGCAGGCACATAAATGTAATTCTCCCAGCCGCTATTTTGATGCACATTTTTGATTCCATGAATATTTTATGAAATGGCCCAAACTAAAGCCATATAACATTCCTGCATTACTGATGCTTGCGCCCGTAAGCTACAAACATTAGAGGCATGATTGAGTGCATTAAAATGAACTCATTCAGCAGTGCATTGATTACTTGAAGGAGGAAAAAAAAAAGTTACTCCCACTTAAGAAAACAGCACACAAACCTGAAGTTTTCAGTACTGAAATTAGAGACTCAAATTTGAATAATGTGGTATTTAACAAATAAAGGCAGAGCAGAACTATCTAGCATTCTCTACATACATTCCTGACTTTAATTAGGTGAGATGTTAATTAGGTCCACAGATTGCTTCCAGTGGTGTACAGGTAATTTAAAATGTCACAATCTGCAAAATGCAGTTACTGACCTGCTCCAGCTCCATGCCTCAGCAATACTGAGAGCACCTAATGATTTCCTTTTCTATCAGCTCGTATATTTGCCAATGAAAATAATGCCACAGAAACAACTGCACAAGAAAAGTGACAGGTCTGTTAGGTAACCTGCCCCAGCAGCACCACTAGAAGCCGGAAGCACATTTAATTCTAAATTGCAAACAGTTGTTGAGGGCTTCAGAAAATATCCCGCAGTAGATTAAAACAACTTAAAGGTAAAATAAACTTTGTGTATATGATAGCATATTTTAATCTAGAGCAGCTTTGGCCATCAGTTATTTCACTACACAATGAGAACACAAAATCTGGTTGAAGCATCAGCTAACGCTAACAAAACCCAAAAAAGCCATCGTCTTTCAAAAGATAAATGCTTACATTTCAGTCTAACTGCTTGAACTACTTGTATTAAGCTCAGTTTCTCTGTTCAATTATGACAGCACTACTCATGCTGAAATACTTAAGTCTGCCACAGAGATTGTTACAAAAGTGTTTAACCGAGATGGGCTCACAAGAAACATAAAACAAGGCTCTCATTCAGCAAACACCTCTCATTCAGTTGAACCACCTTGGACTCCTGAAGTAAAATGAATTGTAAAGAAGCCACTGGGACAGCTCTTACATGCAATAACCTGAATTCATGTGCCAGCTGAAAAAACAAGAAAAAAATTGCAAAAACAAGAAAAAAGAAGAAAGGATTTAAGACAAAATTTTGTGGTTTTTCTTGTTTTTTCAATTTTTTTGCAAAAAAAAATTGAAAAAACAAGAAAAAAAAGAAAGGATTTAAGATAAAATTTTGTGGTTTCATAACTCTCCAAGATCCATCTCAAACAAAACCAATCATCAGCCAACAATCAAAGTGAGTATTTTTAAGATAATGGGTAAAACCTTATATGAATTTACTTTAGAGAAGCTGATTTTTTTTTCTTTTTTTTCAGAGAGATTCCGCCACGAGTTTTAGCAAAATGATGTAGGCAGTTCATAAGAATATTGCAATGAACACACTGGCTCATCATGGTGTATTCTGACCATTCCTCCAGTCTGCCAATACACCAGTAGATCTTACCTGGAGTCCAAGTTGCCTAAGGCCAGCTGAAGCCATGCCTGAGAAGTAGAGCACTTGAAGGCACAAATGAGAGAGGAAGAGAGAAAAGGAAAGTTGAGCTTCACACAACCTGAGATGCAGCATTGGTGGACTGACTGACTGCAGTGCAAAAGGACAGGATTTTATCTTCCCTTCTCTGGGTGAAGGACTGCCAGCCTAGTCTTAGGTACTGCACCTTAGAGGATGATACATTATTTCTGTTTACATTACTTAAACAAATGTGTGTTGTCTGAAAAGAAAATCGTAACTGTAGTAATCCAGTGAGCATTAGAGCATATGCAGTCTTGTCCTCTGAGGACCTATATTACTTGCCTTAAAGCTCAAGCACTCAAAATACACCTACACAAACCTAGAGGGCAGTGCAGACTGTAGAACCTGCAGCAGGACAGTTCACAGATTCTGTATCACACCACCAGCACACTGGGATATCAAACCTGTTCTAAAAAGGGCTTACTTAAAGGCTTCTCCCAGAGACACCTCACAAGGTATGGCTTTTCTGGCTGCCTGGCTGCTCTCTAATGCCTTCCCCTTCTGCTGCCAGCACTCCTGAGCTGCAAACAGGAGGGTTTTCCCACAGGCAGCTGAAATGACAGCTGCTTTGGGAATGGTGTACTGTGGACCAGCAAGAGGAAAAGAAAAGACAAGCAAACAGGTCCCAGATGAAAATTTCACTAACTTGTCTGTCTTACATTCATATTCAAATGAACCAACATGCAAAATTCTGGTTTACAACTAAAATTCCTTTATCTTTTTAGGTTAACACATTTTATGAAAGCAGCATTTGTCACATGCCACATTCTGATTTTTTTGATTATATATAAATAAGCATTTTTTCATATATATCTATTTTAATCTGGAGGACAACATTTCAAACAATGTTGAACATTAGCTGAATGATCACACACCCATTTTAGAGAGAATGGAATTCTTACTTCACAGTATTATTCAAGCCCTCTTTCATGCTTGCAGAGCACAGTGCTCTGTTCAATATGCAAAGGCTACCCAAGATGCAACATGCATTCAGGAAGCTCACACTGTAAGACTCCAGGCTCTGGATAAGAGCAGGCCCACACTCAGCGGGATGCTCCCATTTCAGGTTTCACAAATATTTCAATGTCTATGGGTGGATATCTAAATGCAGAAAGGGAAGGGAGCAGAAAACTCAGGGATGAATGGCACATACTTTGCAATTCTGTTTTTCAGAGCTTAGGAGTTTTTAAAGTTCAACAGAAATAATGAAAACAAGTTATATTAGTATTCAACCTCAAAGACTAATATGATCATTACCTTTTAAATAGAGAAAGTGACACTGAAGCAGATTAGTTTCACTAATTTTTTTTTTTTTTTGCTAAGTCATGTCAAATGCTTGCTTTGGTTTAAATACTTTTTTTTTTGGTCAGTGTTTACATTTTATTCAGATTCTACCCAGTTCTCATTACTTTCCATAGCTTCCAATAATAAATTTATTATCCGATGCAGCGCTCCAGCACTGGAGCTGTTCTGTGGTGCAGATGATTCACTTCAGAAGTGCAGCTGGATTAATGACCTGCTAAGATCCCAGCCAACCTGAAGGATTCTCTGAAGAGCAAGATATATTTTTATTAACAGCTTTGTGTTTGCTTTACCTATGGTTTCTCCAGATTATTGGTAATGGCTGAGGACATGCAACCCTGGAAGCTCTCAGTGACACTGGAAAGGCACCTCTGGAAACAGCCTCCTTTATCAATTACTGAAAGGAAACACTGCCTCGAGGAAAGTTTATGATGACAACTGCTGGTCCAGCTACAATATTCCAAGACCTCTCAAAGCTTTGAAGCAAAGAAAAAAAAACTCAGTGAGCGGGCAGCTTCATCTCAGTACCAGTCATTAAGCAGTAAATAATTAAAATACCCTGGAAAAGACAGGTAAAATACAAGCAGCAATGTCAGTAATAGACATGAAAGAGAAGAGAGGGAAAAAGAATTTAAAAAAGCAAAGAAATAATTCATTTGAAGTTTTAATAAAGTTTCATTTGCAGTCTTGTTTAAAGATATATCAGACTTTAGGGATGTAACCTAATTACATTTTCATTCTAAGTTCTATTCAAATATCTTGGACTTTGAATCTTTAACACAGATCAAACAGAGTATAATTTACTGATGGCTATCAATACTTTAAAAAGATCTCTTCATTAAATGTCATAGTCTTATGAACATGCAGATAAAGCAAACAGAGCAATACTGGATACCAAAAACATTTAGAATATGATTTGTACAGAAGTACCTATATAAACAGTTCACCTGAGTGCAACATACTATATTCAAGCACACATCAAATGTTTTTTCTAAAATATTCCTGATACATCTTTCATAGTTCAAGTAAACAGCCACAGCTTTTTTACAGTAGTTTTAGGACTTGAAAATGAACTTTACAATCACTGAACACATAGGAACGGAAACTAATTTAGGACTCTTTTTTCATATGTCAAAACTTTTAATGACAATGCAAATGACAGAGTTTAGAATCAGCACCTTTGCACTGCTGTGAATATTTTTTGAAGAGCTTATTAGAAAGCAAGAATACAGACTGCTCTCTAGGTGTACAGCAGAACTAAAGGATTCTTCATTTCAAGAGTTAGGCCAGGAAAGTGGGAGTTTCCTTAATCCACGAAAGGATTAAGGAAACTTACTTTTTCTTAGTGTAAAGAATATTGTTACTTCCTTGTGTTTAATAATAAACCTTGATTTAAAACAAGTGAAGTGAAATCATGTAGAAAGTATTACATTTTCACAGATTTCTTTTCAGAAGTAGGATCACTACAGAATTTTTCCTGAGTTCTCTTATTCAAAATACCTTCATTACCAACAAAAACCTTTTAAAAATAAGAATAAAAAATAATTTTGGAAGAATATTTTTATGAACTTAACAGGTCCCTTTTTCTTTCATGTTGCATGTTCAGAAGCTTTTTTCAGACTTAAGACTGCTAATTTGAGCTGAAAATATTTCTAATTTCTATAACATCAATTCAAGACAGTACTTGTTAGTTCAATACCAGTAACAGCCCTGTAATAATAAGATGTCATTTGCTGGGGAACTACTTTGTGCACCTGCAGGAGGATGAGCTCAATTATTTAATAAACCTGTTCAATCTGTCCTGCCAAGAATCTAGAAGGATTTATGGCTGCTTCTGACTGACAGAGAAAAACAGAATATCCTAAGAGTAACTCCTAGCAATTTGCTGCATAAATTCTTTGAATTATCCTCTACTATTAAGTTTTTCCCAGCCAACTTATACATTCAATTCTTAAGCAATCAGAAAACAACATAACCATTTTGTGAGACAGAGTAAATGCAGCATAACAAAGGAGAACTAACTTCAGTTGATATAGTGAAAATCAGTGAGTGGAAGTACCTTCAGTGATCAAACTGGGTATGCAGAATTTAATGCCCCATTAATGGAAAGCTTCTTTCTGTCTTTAAATTGCCTGATGCGGAGACTCTTTATAACTTAAAATTAAGCAACAGGTTTATGTAGTTAAAGACAAAGGATTTGGAAACAAGTGAGTGTTTTCCTAGGTCTAAACTATTCCTACATGCCTTTTCCTGAATAAGCTGTTTGAGAAAAAAAAATAATCACAACTAGGAATAAAGCTGAAAAGTTTGTAGTTTGGGATATTCAACCTGAGGCAAGGAGAGGGAATATTATGATAAACCAATGATAGTGGTTACTACTGGATTTGGTCTGTTATACAAATGTGTATGTTCTCTCCAGACAATGAACAGTACAAAGAGACACTTTTAGGGTAGGCTTCACAGGGAACAAATCTATACGATCATCCTGTTCTTCAACTACATTTGGAGTGAGTTTCAACCAAATTTGGTAAGGAGTCCATAGGACAGCAAGTTCCCACCACTTTTATAGAAAATTAATATCTTGAGGATAGACATTGATCCAAACTCCAGACAAACAAAGGCAGGTAGAATTTGCTGTACATGTTGAGACAGCAGCATTCTGCTTGGCCAGGGAGCAGCATGTTCTCATCCAGCTTTAGTTTATCACAGTACACACCAAACCTCACCTGGTACAAGTGCTGTAGAAACACAGAGGAAAGGGTACTGTACAAATGCAGAACAAACCTGTGGCTCCTGTCTGAGAGCATAGATAATCTCTAAATCTCTAGAAATATGGCTCTTCTTTAGGCCACTGTCATGTTTTAACTAGCACACAAGCTGCCTATAAAAAATTACATAGGAATATATATCTCTGAATACTTTTCCTGGTTTTGGTCCTCACAATGACAAATGTCATTATAAAAAGGAGAAAGATAATGAGCTTCTTGTTTTATCAAAAATCACAAAGGTACCAAGACAGGTTGCTTACAGAACAGAATCACCAACACAAACAAAAATATAGAAAAACCTATCTCTTAGCTGATAATTTGAGTTGCTTTGGCTCCTGAATGAAGAGATTGGATTAATTTAGGTTGCCTTCCTCCAGTGTCTAACCTGGGCTTATGGATACAATGGTATGGAGACCTCAGATACTGGGCATAGCCCAATGGGGGAAACATAACACAGTTAGATAGACAGGCAGGATTGTTCCAATGTAGCAATTCCGTTATCAGTGACAGCTCTGCACTCCACAGGTAGTGAGGAAGAAATGAATCCCTCGTCACAAATGCTGTCCCCTTGGTTTGTTTTATTTACCAGCTGTTTGCAATTATGCAATCAGATTGTAAAGCACAATGTTCCTACACTATACTATGGAGGATTTGCTATTTAAGTGAGCTTGGCAGACTTGCAGCACAGCTAACAACATAAAGCTCTATTAATGTAGAAGGTGCATGTGGGCCACCCATCCCACAGGTGAATTTTATTCTGCCTACACTTAGCAATCTCCTAAAAGAAACTATGTTTTTATAAAATTAAAATAAAGCTGCAAATTGTACACACACAAAAGCATATGAAATTTCACAAGCAATTTTAACTTTTGCTTTTTTAAACCTTTTTAGTACTTCATTTTGCAATATTAACATTCTCTTTTTTATATCTGAATATAAATTATTTCTGCCTGAAGGCAAACCAATTGGGGAAATTCTGCTTAAACGTGCATATTTCCTCTGCATAGATACTCATGAATTTATGCTGAGTTTCTCTCAATTATTTATACATTACAGTTTTCAATTAAAAAGCACTTGCCATAAACAATTCAAAATATAAAATCAACAATTTCTTAGTAAGAATGGATTCTTAGCAAGAATTTCTTGACTAAGAACAAGAAAATAAACAGTTTAGACTTTTTATGTTCCAAAACCAAAAGATGTCATGATCCATCTTTAAGTTGTTGTTCAGCAACTATATCCAGTAATTAACAGTTAAGCTTCATAACTCAAAGCTATCCTGTACAACTTGTTTCAGGTGCAACCTGCTTTAGCAGGGCAATTGGACTAGGTGATCTTCAGAGGTTCCTTCCAATCCAGCCATTCTGTGAAATGCCCCTTAAACATAATCAGAACCTTTTCATCTATTTCTGCAATGACTTAATAAAAGTTCAATTTCAATACAATGGTAAAGTGACAGGGAAAATCCTACACCTCAGTTTCAATTGAGATTGTTAAAATCTGCAAGAATCCTGTGATTTTTTTTGCCCTAACAAATTAATTACAGTTAGAAGTCCCTCCCATTCAGTAGGTCTTTCAACCAGAAAAGTTTCTATCAAATTCCAACATACCAAATAGACCATATTTTATCCATGATCACAGATAAAACAATTACACCTTTTCAAATAAATCAGGCGCAATCAAATCAAATTTTTGGGGTAGGTGCAAAGTGATGAACTCTGGCATACCATTGCTCTGTTAGAAAAGCAATCAGACCTTAAGCTTATAAACTCTGCTTATAATCAAGGCAGAGCTGGATTAGGACTGAACACTTATAAACCCTTCATTAATTTGCAAGATATGGCAGATTTTTGAAATATCTAAGCTATTTTAGAAAGGACTAAAGGAATTCCTTATTGAGGTCTCGTAAGGCTCACAGTCTAAAAAACACACACAGACAAAACCAGGTTTGTGGATTAGCTGTATGTTGTGGGAATCAGCTATGAGATTCCCAACATTGCTTTGTACTTGCTCCCTTTCTCTCACTAGTTCTGCCTGGCTTTAAACTTTTCAGCCTGTAAAGACTTCAGATAAAGTATTACTTCCACTTTTGTTGATCCTTATGTGCTAGCAGAATAGAAATCTGATGACTCATTCAAAGTCACCACTGCCTTGAGAATAATGCCATCATTTCCACACATCTTACAGCTCTCATAGCAGGGGAGATCCGGGTTCTGGAGTGGCACTGATACACATTTGTAATTAATTGTGAAAGTTTTATTCATTGGACTCTACTGTGATACTTATATGCTTTCTCAAAGTTATTTAAATGTATCCAGAAATGTTCCCAAGCACTGCAACTGACAGGTACCCTAAATTCAGATGCCTGGTTGAGCTATGCTTTTGAATAACATAGAAATTTATCTGGTTTTGTTGTAACATATTTGAAGCAAAGAGCTCCTACAAGTACAAGCTCCTTGTTTTCCCCCAGAGTGCTCTTTTTATTGATATAAGTTAATCTTAAACTTTGGGATGCATATATTTAAGGTGTATATCAGTTCATGCATGATAGATAGCAAGAATTTAGCATAAAACAGAAAGCACTCAATTATTGCAATGTGGTAAGAACCTGTACAAAACAATACTAGACATTGTGTTTTTCAGTGGACTCCAGCTGTTTCTTCTGCAAGATACAACACTGTAAACCTCAAGCTCACAATTAACCTCTGCAGAAAGCATAGTAATATAATCTACCATAAACTATGATTATAATCTTACTCTCTGATATGCTTATAATGACTTCTGAAATTCTGATATTACTTCTGAAAATGCATTGAAAGCACAGGAAGAAAAGTTGTTTTTTTTTAAACTCACATTTCTTAAGAGCTTATATCACAAAGCCTGTGACTACTTAGTCAACAAATAATTCTGGATTTAACATGAGAAAAAATGTTTTATGTCATTGCATTTTCAGTGCCTGTAAAGTAACATCAGCATATTAAAGAACTATGTGAAAAAATAAGTAATAAATGAGTAAATAAAGTAAAATAATAAGTAAAAAAAGTAAAAGTAATAAAATTACTTATTATCAGCCCTCTGAGGAAAGACAAATGGGGGGGGCGGGGGGGGTAGCACAGCTAATTGAACAGCATCAAAATCTGAACACTTCTACAATAATTATGAATACTCCACACCTTATTTTACAGGCAGAGTATTTTAGGGAAGAGGTTAAAAATCTCATTCAGTGAAGAAATGCCATTGAAATAATGTTTGCTCCAAGCAGAACATTCCATTTGTTTCTGTAGTAGGCTACTCACTTATTGTTTTCTTTCCCTTACTGGCAGCTACTAATGGCCTGCATCCAAATATCATGACTGAAGTCTACACCACCAACACCTCAAATATTTAGCTTTGAAGATTAATGAACATCAGGTTATATCCAGCCTTTAGGACAGGGACCAGGCTGAAAAGTCAAAGAACTTTAAATTTGATTACACAAAAATTACCCAGCAAATTCATTGATTTTCTTCCAAGGCAAACAGCAATCTTTACAAGTCCATGTTTAACTTTATACTCCCAAGCAATCAGTCCTAAGCATATACAGACAGCTTCCTTCCCCAAGTAATGAAAAATACACTATTGGATAAGAGAACTGAAAATAACTGGGACCAGATGTTTACATTTATTCTTGTCGATACACCCCCAGAGAAGAGGGAATCTGACTAATTTGTTTCACAAATTAATTATAAAATTATAAATAACTGAATGAAGGAAAAGCAGAATTAAAATTTTACTTATAACACCATTAAAACTGATGGAATATTATATAATACCAACCCAATACATCCTCTTATACTTCTTCTCCAATCAGAACTTGCCCTTGAATCAATTTTTCACCCTCAAAAATACAAAGTGCATGGAATACATCTCCGGTCTTCTTTTCTCAGTGGTCACTCAAAGAAAATCCTATGCTTACTCTCTCAGCTTCTTTATTTTTTTTACCTCTCTCTCTCTGGAAATAAAATACTTTCAACAGACAGAGCCCACAGATTCAGTAGAGCTTTACCCTGGGCACTGAAAATCCACTTTGCTTTATTTCTTGTTAATAAGGTTAATAAGAAACTTCTCTTCTAAAAGT